>NC_082615.1:13080047-13417277 GCF_030936135.1 Gavia stellata | reverse complement strand
ATATTTGATCTCTCTCAAACAATATTTCCATCTAGTCTTTAGGATCTAAATCAACCTCAAGTTTAATTTGTCTTGAATTTAATTATGTGACAGCTGGAGTTGCAGCTTCTTATAATGATATAAGTAATCCTGTATAACAGCCTTTTGATCAGTATTAGATATTCCAGAGGTACAGAAACTAAAGGCAATATGCTGCTTAATGCTTCCATTGTTCTAAACTGTAGAGCGATTCACAGTTGTATGGCCGTCAGTGATTTGGAAAAAACGCTTTAAAAGTTGTGGTGCCAAAAGCCTTACTTCTGCTGCCAGCAGAATACGATCAGATGAGTTGATTTTGAATTTAGTTTCCATTAAGAGAGTTTTCTGTATGTCTTTCTGTACACCAGTCGACCAGTCCTCCTGCAAGGAGCTCAGCAGAGCAGACATGCCATAGCAAAATCCTCGGCCCTCGGTACCAGGGCTGTAGGATGAGCTGCACCCTGTTCACATCTAACAGACGTGATTCTACTGATGCATTTCAGAGAGATCGCTTAACAACAAGATACCATTCGTGTTTGAAAGGTGCTTGATCTACTGAGCACAGTATCTTGCCACTGCCACTATTGCTTTCCCCACCCTCTCTTCCCTGATGAAGTCATTAATAGCATTGACACATCGCCTGAGCATTAGCAGCGTTTGTTACGCCCGGTCCACAGAGTACTTTGGACAGCGAGGACTTGTGCATCTGTGTCCAGACACTTGGCATAATGGATGGTACCAGCAGATCCCATCTGGCTGGAGTTTTCTAATACAATTTCCTACTGTGAAAAGGAGAAGGAATTCGGGTCTGACATGCAGCTTGGTATATTGAGTATGACATAACAGTAAAGGCACTTATACTCAGCAATGAGCTGTAAGCGACAAAAGTAATAATGGATCGCTCCTGAGGGCAGAGGCAGAGCTGTTCGCACAGCACTTAATGAGTTGTGGATGGTACCAAATGTAAGTGACATCAGCGGGAATGCAGCCGTACTGACGGAGAAGGCAAGGGTGCGTGTCTTCTCCATCCTCATTTTCTGAGCGAGGCGGTCAGCTCACAGACAGGCGTACGGCTCCATTTCCTGGGCTTTAGGATCTGGTTTGGGTACAGCCTGACGTTGTGACACTCATGTGTTGGCAGTGTAAATGGAGACGTGCGGTTCTTTGACCCCCGGATGCCGGAGTCCATGAAGGTCCTTCAGATAGTCAAAGGCCTGACGGCCCTTGACATTCACCCCCAAGCCAACCTTTTTGCATGGTAAGTTCTAGTTTCATCTCCTGCATCCCTGGAGTGGACAAAGAGGACAATTTGTCTCTGCAGACATTGTTCATGGGTTTTTGTTGGTTTTGTTGTGTGTTTTAATCTCACCACAAACAGCGCAGCTTCTTTCCTATGTTTGCAGCTCAGGAATTTTATCCCTTGCATGCATTAGTGAAACCTCTGCACTGGTGACTTAGTGACAGTGTACGGTCTTGCACTCCTTTGTCAGATCCCCGTTCAAAGTCAGCATGTGTATTTCGGGGCTCTGAGCGGGGACCAGCAGCTGCTCCACAGCCGCCTGTCCTGGAGGTGGTGGGGGGATCCACTCTCAGTGCGAGTGTGCATCAGCTCTTCATGTTTTCTGTCTCGGTCCTGCAGCGTGACAGGTAACTGTGGTTAAAGCCCTTCTGTAAACCTCTCTGCACTGAGGTTGCCATGGTAGAGTTAAAGTCAGTCTCCCCACTTTTACAAGAACTCACTGCACACTAGCCTGATGAACAGCTCCGTCGACGCAGCTGAAAAGGGGGCTGTAGGCAACAATACCGTTCTTAGCACAGCGTTCTCAGTGACACCCTGTTCTCTTGATTCCCTTCCAGTGGCTCAATGAATCAGTTCACTGCAATCTACAATGGAAATGGGGAGCTGATCAACAATATCAAATACTACGATGGTTTTATGGGACAAAGAGTTGGAGCCATCAGCTGCCTGGCTTTCCATCCTCACTGGGTCTGTATTCTCTCTTTTTGGATTTTGGAATTTGCATTTCTTTGTTAATGTCCGTGTTGGAAGAGAGAAAGGCGCAGAGACTCCTCTAGCACGGAGAGGTGCTGCCCCAGCCTAGGCTTCTGAGGACGCTTTGAGCGTGACTCTCAGCCCCAGTCCTTCAGTGCTTGTCCTCCAGGCTGTGCCTGTTCCAGACAACCACGCTGGTGCCGCTGGTTTATGATGTGCACCTATGACTAGAACAGGACTCGCAACGGCTGAGCCCTTTTTACTTGCAGATCGACTTGATATCCTGTTCCCCTTTCTTTCTGTCACTCTGGGACTGCAGCCTGGCTTAGCTCTCTAGTTCTTGCCACAGAAGTTGTCCGAGGTGAATCTGCCTGGAGCTGACTGGAGAGGTGCAGTCTCTCACTTCCAGCACGCAGAATTTTACGTGCTTATTTATTCCGTGCCTCTTCTCTTGCAGATGGTAGGCTCACCCCTCTGCCTCTGGGGCTGCTTTTACACCACCTTACATAAGGCTTTAGGAAGACCTAATGCTGTGTGGTAGAAAAGCTGCATGTCAGAAAAATGAGAGAACTGCAAAAATTCAAGGCATAAGCTGATAAAGTCTAGAATTAATCAGAGTAAAAAGGAAATTTCAGAATATGTCACCACTGAGGTGGCTCTGCAGTAGTTGTTAGAGAGAGAATCTGGTTGCTACTTAATTAGGAGGCAGGTGCCCATCTGCATTACGGACTTCTGCTCACCCGGAGACGGGAATAAATGAAGGAGGTTGAAAGCCGAAGAAAACAATGTGAATGGATAGGAAAAACAGGAGGAGGTTAAAGAAGGCGTTTAAACAGAGTCTTGTTTTAGAAACCTGCAGATCAGAACACAGATATTTAATACGTAAGGGGAGGGAGCAGCGGGGATGATAAAGGGCCTGGCGGAGAGGAGGGAAGAGCTGTGCTGTCCTGTGGTTTGGTGTTAGCTGGCAGGGAGAGAGGGAGGCAGTTTTCCTGCCTCGGTTACGTGCGTTTTGCATCCTGAAGACAGCAAGGTTAAGGGAAAGCTCATCCCCTCCTGGGTTTTGCAGGGTCGCTTTGCACAAAGCTGAACAGCAGTTTTGCTGTCCTGCACTTTGGGGGCAGAGAAAGAAGTGGCTGATCACTGGACATGTTTTGCTCTTTAAAGCAGCAAACAAAGCAAGCCCTGTCCAGCCCGGGTCTCCACGGCTGGGGCTGTTCCGGGGCCTCTCAGTGGAGGGAATGCTGATTTTCAGTCCAGGCGACTGTTCCTAACTAGCAGATTTGCAGTCATTTACAAAAATTATGTTAGTGGTTGGCAACCAATAGTCGCCATAATTTTTCCCTGTGGCTGAAATGGGCATATAACTCGCTGAGACGATGTAGGTGCTGGCAGAAATGTCGTCAGAGCTGCGTTGGCAGATGCACTTAAGAGCTTTCGAGCATCTGGGCGTTACTGCTGAAAATGTCGACCATTACCGTTTTGCCTGTGCTGTGCCTCTCATTACTGCGTGACACCTGTACGTTTATCCCCGATTTGCTCTTTCCACAGCCTCATCTGGCAGTCGGAAGCAACGACTACTACATCTCGGTGTACTCAGTGGAGAAGCGGATCAGATAACGGCTCGTGGCAGCGGCACCGGAGAAGGGAGTCCCAGCGGGCAGGGCCGTGTCTCACCCATAATGTACATAGTGAAATTATCGACTTGAATGTTTAGTGTTGGCTGCTGCTGCGACCCATAACTTGAACATTTTTTTTCTGACTTAGCTACTGATGATTTTGACAAGGGGAAGAGAGACAATCTCCATTTTATTTTTTTTTTCAGCTATATCCTCTAAAAGCTACAGAAAAGGAACATTTTATTTTTGTTTCCAGTGGTTGGCTTCTCTGTTAGAAACACGGCTCCTGCGCTTGGAAGGACTGGATGAGGCACTACCCTTGAAAAGGGCTTTTTGTTTTAGTCTTTGTTTCTTTGTTTTGCTGGAGCGTAGGTTGCTTTACGGACTGAAGTCAGGACTCACCTACAGCTCTGTGCGTTCGGCCAGACCGCGGGACCCCTCCAGCTGGTGCCTGCCCTGTGCCAAACAGTAATTCCTCCGACAGGGCAGCGAGACCCGAGCTGTCTGCCTGCGGAACAATATACGTGCTCCTGCACTGCCTGAGTGCGGGCAAGGGAGGCAGGAAAGAGTCTCCTCCGCACGAACCTTGTCCCCTCTGCAGCGTCCGCTCTAGTGGAAGCAGAGACAGAAGGCGTTGTGGTGGCAAGGGGAGGCAGGGATCCTGAGGGAAGGGGCTTGAGGAGGTGACAGGAGCAGGGCAGGATGCCACCGTACCATAAGGTTGCACATACAGGAAGAAGAGGGAAGTAGGAGAACGGACATCTCTAACGTCCCAACAAACCTGGAGCAAGTCACTCACGTAACCACTTTCCACCCAGGCGCACGGTGCTGGTGAGGAGGTCTGGGGTATCTCAGTCACTGTTACTTCTGCAGTCACTGTCCTTCTGCCCACACTGAACTCCACAAACACGTTTGATAGCCCAGCGAGCGAGGGAGGCTCCAGGGTCAAGCCACGGGCTTTCGTCTCGCTCCGATGTGCTAATATTCAGCAAGGTGATGGTCAGGAGAATTTGCACGCTTGCTGCTGGGTGTATGCAGCTGCACGCATCATGTGGAGGTGGCTGCGGCTTGTCTGTCTGTCCCTGCAGAACTGGGCACGTAACCACAGGCGCTCTGAGCACAAGAGAGTCACTAAAGAGGGGGAGGACAACAGGTCACCCTGCTTTGAGCAAAACAGCTTTGTCCCAGCTGTCTCGGGGAAAGCCTGCTCCATCTTCACACTGTCCACGTCTGAGTAATGAATGTTTCTGTCCCTTGAAATCCGTGATGGGTCTGGAGGTGGGTGTGGGGAAGGGGAAGGCAAAGCCAAAGGGCGGGTTTCTGTCAAGTGATTGCTGCCGAGGTGCGATTTAGCTGGCCAAGAACAGAACTCGCACTGTGCAAAAATCACTGCAGCGACAAAGGTTGACCTGCTGAGTCCAGAAGTCCCCAGTTTTCCTTCCAGCCGGTATCACAGGGTCTGCAGGCTCCCAGCAAACTCTGCCAGCGGTGAGGCTGACGGTGAAATACTAGTGAGGGAAGGGGTGAGAAATGTTCTCTCCCTGTGCGGATGGCAGCTTCACCTCTGCCGTGGTGCCTGCGGAGTGCGTCTGACCTGTCACTGCTCCTTGTACACCAGATAATCTTGTTTCCTATGTGTCGAGGCAGCCGGGCCGCGCAGGGGTCGTGGAGCGGGCCCGCTGGCTGTCCCAGGCGCGCTGCAGGGAAGCCGAATGCAAAGTGCCCTACGCACATCTGGATGCTGGCTTCGGTGGGGGTCCGTGAACCGTGGAGGTGGAGCAGACGCCGAAGGCTGGGCGCTGTGTCCTTCCCCTGAGCACCGTCGCTGTCGCCCCTGTAGTAGGGAGGCCGAGGGCCACTTCGCAGGATGACGAATCAAAGGCTTTAAACTTAAGAAAAACTACCTAGAAGTCCACTTTTGAGTTACCAAAAGTTTAATTATGGTCTAACAGAGCTGTGCCTCTTCCCGACCCACTCCCACGCCGCTCCGGCGTCGGTCCCAGCGGTACGCATCTCCACCGCACTGGGCACCGACAAGCGTGGAGCTGGAGTTCGGGATCTACACGTAACCAATTAACATACACAGCTTAGAAAACAGTATGTTTTTAACTTATATCAGTGTATTCATTAAAGGAACAAGAAACACCTGGCGAAATGCGAAGGTGCGTGGTGGGAAGCTGCTGCTCCTTGCCAGCGCTCCCTGTGCCAGCCAGCCCCTGCGGCCAGGAGGTGGGTTTTTAACTAACTCGGCCTGTTTAGCTTTCATCTAAGCGTGTGCGTGTGTGGGCTGTATTTTCACAGGTCTGATGCAGAGATTCAATCATGAAGTTTAACCAAGTATCTGGAGAGCATCCTACCTAAAAGTTCACTTATCTCTATTTATTTTACAAAAATAAATAAAAAAAAAAATAAAAAAACCACACGATTGTAATGTGAGAGTAAAACAATTACAAACAAATAAATGGTTAATAAAAAATAAATGCAGAAACACTCCCTGGTCTGAGGTCCGTTTCCTGGGGCAGAGGTGGGGAGGGGGGCCAGCACAATTCGAAGTGACGGGCTGGGTGCTCCAGGGCGCTTTCCCCGCAGAGGAGAGGCCGGTTACGCGGGGGGATCCTGGGCCAAAGACCCTTCCCGGAGCCGCTGCTGCTGAGGCTGAGCAGAAACGCAGCGTTTGCTCTGCCGGAACGTGTGTCTGGGTCCGAGCCTCCGCTCCAGCTCTCGAGCGCTGGCTGCGGCAAGCAAACTCAAACAGCCAGCGTTGTCCTCGTCCCCAGGGCCTGCGCAGCGCTGTCCCCTCCCCGTCCCCTTCCCAGGGCGTCCCTTCCACCCCGCAGTGACCGATGCCCCGACAATCCTGCTGGGTCCTGGCTGAGACACCGCATCCCCACCAGCTCCACCAATTCCCATTCCGGTGTCAACGGGGAAAGCCCGGGGGGGTCTCTCCCGGCCGGACACGGAGGCACTCAATGGCACTCACATCCGACCCGGCATCGCTGGGGGAACCACCTTCCACGCGGTTTTATTTCGATGATTCTTCACTCCGACCCGGCATCGCTGGGGGAACCACCTTCCACGCGGTTTTATTTCGATGATTCTTCACCTCGACCCGGCTGCCGCTCTGCAGGACGGCGTTGCGTTCGCGGCAGCAGCGGGGGAGCGAGGGCCACTCTCTGATCGCCTTCTCCAGAGGCAAAACCCTGATCAGGGACGCGGGCGGCACAGGAGGGGCGGTTGGGTGATCCGGAGCGAAACTGCAGCGGGGAAAAAGAGGCGTTTTCTGGCGCCTCGCCTCGCAGACCCACGTTGTTGAAGCAAGCTTCGATCGCTTCAGGGAGAGCCGTACTGCAGGTGTGGCCGAAAATAACGGTGTTTGGACTGGGCAGGCGCGGGGTGGCTGGGGGGCACAGCGGCCGCGCTGGCTCTTCCTCCCGGCAAACCCCTGCGAGCGGGTTGTGGTTGAGCTGTGGAACAAGACGGAAGGGAGAGCGGGAATGGCTCTGGACACGGGAGCAGGATTCACCCCGCTCGAGCGGGAGTTATCGAGAGGCTCGGTGCACCCCGCGGAGCCGCCGTGCTCCCCTCGGTGTGAGCCCCCAGTGCCCGTGGGCCCAATAAAGCGGAGGTCATGGCCACAGCCGCTGCCACGGCCTGTGCCGGCCCCCAGCTGCGTCCCCGCTCCCCGCCATCAGGCCGTTTGTGGTGGGGCCATGTTCCCTTCTCCCGCCCCGGGGCCCCCGGGGCCCCAAACCCGCGGGCAGCGCCAGAGCCTCTCCTGTGCGGGGATGCGGGGACGCGGGGCCCTGTCCCTGCAGGGGCAGGTGGGGACGGGGGTCTCCGTTCACCACCGCCCCACAGCCCTGCAGCTGCCTCTGCCCCATCTCATCTCCTGCAGTGCCCCCAGTGCCCCATCCTCTGCCCTATAGCCCCCCACCTCCTACAGTGCCCCATCCCCTATATCCCTCCATTTCCTATAGCACCCCTACCCCCCATAGCCCCCATTCCTTATAGCCCCCAGCCCCTACAGTCCCCCAGTCCCTCCACCCTCATCCCCTATAACTCCTCATCCCCTATAACTCCCCATCCCCTACACCCTCATCCCCTATAGCTCCTCATCCTCTATAGCCCCCCATCCCCTACACCCCCATCCCCTATAGCCCTCCCATCCCCTATAGCCCCCCATCCCCTATAGTCCTCCCATCCCCTATAGCTGCCCACCCCCTGTAGCCCCCCATCCCCTACAACCCCATCCCCTATAGCTGCCCACCCCCTGTAGCCCCCCATCCCCTACACCCCCATCCCCTATAGCTGCCCACCCCCTATTCCCCCGTCCCCCCCATCCCCCCTCCCCCGTCCCCTCCCCGCCCGGTCCGGCCGCGCCCCCATAGCGCCCCCTGGCGGCGTCCGCCCGCCCCTGCGCCGCGCTCGCCTTCGCCTTCGCGTTCTGCCGCGCCGGGCCCTGCGCGGCCGCCGTCGGGGGCGGGGCCGGGGCGGGGCGGGGCGGGGCGGCCGCGCCGCCCGGGGCAGGAGCGGCGGCGGCGGCGGGGCCATGGGGAACCTCTTCGGGCGGAAGCGGCGGAGCCGCGTCACGGAGCAGGACAAGGCGGTGCTGGTGAGCGCGGCGGCGGCCCCGGCCCGGCGGGGCGGCCTGGGGGAGCCCCCGCCCCGGTGCAGGCCGGGCCGGGGCCGCGGGGGGGGGGGCCGGGCCCAGCTCGGTCGCCGCCGGCCCTTTCCCTGCGCAGGGAGTGGCGGACCCGCTGCCCCCGGGCGGGCCCCGGCCCCGCTCCCCGCGGGGCTGCCGGCTGCGGGGCGCGCTCCGGGCTGGCGCGGGTGGGCCTGTGCGGGTCCCGGCGCTGCGGAGGACGGCGCGGGCGCGGCCCGGGGGTTCCTCCCGCTCCCTCGGCGGCCGCTGGTGCAGCCCCGGCGTTTGTGCTGCCGGTGACAGCGCGGGGGAGAGACCGGGGCCGCGTACGGGCCCTTCGGGGGGTGCTGGAGCCGTCAGGGCCCCACTGGTGACGGCGTCTGTCCGTCTGTCCCTCTCTCTTCTTTAGCAACTGAAGCAGCAGCGAGACAAGCTGAAGCAGTACCAGAAGCGGATAAGTCTGAACCTGGAGCGCGAGCGAGCCTTGGCCCGGCAGCTGCTGAAAGAGGGGAAAAAAGAGTGAGTGAGGGGGGTCCGCTCCGCCTCGGCGGGTGCGAAGGCCTGGCCGGAGCAGGGAGCGTCAGCGCGAAACACAGGGGCGTTTTCCTGGAAAGAGGGAGTCACTGGCTGTGTTCAGTGTTGGGGCCCTCACTGCAAGAAGGACATTGAGGTGCTGGAGCGTGTCCAGAGAAGGGCGACGGAGCTGGTGAGGGGTCTGGAGCACAAGTCTGATGAGGAGCGGCTGAGGGAGCTGGGGGTGTTCAGTCTGGAGAAGAGGGGGCTGAGGGGAGACCTCATCGCTCTCTACAACTGCCTGAAAGGGGGTTGTGGGGAGGTGGGTGTTGGTCTCTTCTCCCAAGTGACGAGTGACAGGACAAGAGGAAATGGCCTCAAGTTGTACCAGGGGAGGTTCAGGCTGGATATTAGGAAAAATTTCTTTCCCAAGAGAGTGGTGAAGCACTGGAACAGGCTGCCCAGGGAGGTGGTGGGGTCACCATCACTGGAGGTGTTCAAGGAACGTGTGGCCGTGGCACTGCGGGACATGGTTTAGGGGGCATGGGGGGGTTGGTTGATGGTTGGACTTGATCTTACAGGTCTTTGCCAACCTTAATGATTCTGAGATTCTGTGGTATTTATAGATCCTTTCAGAAAGGAAGGCTAGTTTAAAGTTTTATACTTCCAACCGAGAGAGAGAGAGACTGCCTGTGTTCCCAGGCTGCTGTTAAAACAGCTCTTTGAAAAGTGTTTCTCTTACTTTACCGCAGAGTGGTATGCCAGTGGATGCCATGCCAGTGGCCATCTCTTATGTCTTGTTTTCAGTGCATATCATAGGCCTTTTGTGCAAGGACTTTGTTTTGCATTGCTACAGCACACCCGGCCCCGTGAAGTCCTAATCCACAAAGAATGTTCCAAATTTTCAGGTATCAGACAGCAAATTCATGATTAATTTGCTCATCCTTAGTCTTCACAGGAGCAGTTCAGAGTTGTCATTTAATTTGCACGTGTTTTTTTTTTCTTCTTTTGGAAAAAGCACAAAACAAATACGACTTTGTGATTCTTTTAGGCTTATTTGCTTTCATCTGTGCTGACTTTTCCTCCTTCTGTTTTCCTTCAGAAAAGCCATGCTCTTGCTAAAGAAGAAGCGTTACCAAGAGCAACTTCTAGATAAAACGGAAAACCAAATCAGCAACTTGGAGCGGATGGTAAGCGCGAATCAGTTGCTGTGTGCTGCGAGTGGCCCGCTGCTTGTGCTTGGTACAAGTCTTTTTTCTGGGGTGGGTGTTCCTTTTGATTGCGTGGAATCGCATTTTAACCGTCAAGTCCTAACGGGGGCTTAGTCCCCTCTCTGAAGGGCAGATGTCTCTGAAATCACACGTCTGCTGTGACTCGTCCCTAAAGAACCAGGTGGTGAGTATGTTTTGAGTCTGTAGTGCAGGTTACCTATTAAATACGTGCTTTGTAAATTAGTAGAACTTTACTCACGGTGTGGACAGCTGCAGTAGAAACTTCCTCAGGCTTGTCTCGGTACCTTGATTTTGGAAATGGATGTGTTTGTTCTGCGGTGGCCGTGGAAACTACGGCCTCAGCTTAAACTGTCGGCAAGAAAATCAGTTAAAGGGCTGTTGGATATGCTTTTGCAGCTGCCTGTGCTAAGGCTGCTTTTGTGCATGTTTCTTACTACTGGTGTAATTTAATGCTCTGTTCACTAGAGAAAGGGCTCTTGACTGATATCTCCTTGCAGTTTCTCTGGGGATCTTGGCAGTCTGTGTCTGGCTAATGATGGGAATGTGACAGCCTGTGATGTTTCCTCTTCTCCATCCTGTTTCAGGTCCAGGATATTGAATTCACCCAGATCGAAATGAAGGTCATTGAGGGCCTGAAAATAGGCAATGAATGTCTGAACAAAATGCACCAGGTACGTGTGGCCAAGTCAGCTGAGCACGCGTTTGCCTTGGACTAGGCAGAGTCCTGGGTGTTTGTAGCAGTCTCCCCGCAGGCCTCGCTCACGCATGGATTTTTGGTTCTTTTCTTCAGGTTATGTCAATAGAAGAAGTAGAAAGAATAATAGGTGAAACCCAAGATGCTGTGGAGTACCAGAGGGTACGTGCTGTGTGCGTGAGTAGTTGTGAGCAGAGACTGCCTGCCACACAGAGCCTCTCTGATGTGCGCTGTGTTCCCAGCCTTATTTAAGGGGCAGTCAGACTGGGAGTTCAATCTCAGTTGCCTGCAGAAAAATAAGCATTGTTAGTTTTCCGAGTACCCCTACACCCCATGTTTACATTGCTCTCCCGTGCGCATGTACCGTGCTACAAGCCATAGAGCTGCTTCTGCTATGCTGTTGTGACTGGAATATGTCTTTTCCTCTCTTCCATAGCAAATAGATGAGATACTGGCTGGCAGCCTGACTGAGGAAGATGAAGATGCCATTCTAGAAGAATTAAACGCTATTACTCAGGTAGGACTAACCTGGTGTTCTTGTAGTTGCTTTTAATCCACATTTTCAGAAAGCTCTTTGTAATAGGGGAGAAAGTACCTTTTCGCTCACTCTCGGCAGCTTATCTTACTCTGCCGGAGATCTCACTTACACCTGTTTGTGCCCAATTCCTGTGTCATCAAAGACCAAGCCAATCGCTCCACACACCGGGGTCGTTTAGAAATGGGATGCTTTTAAGGGTTGTACTTTATTCGCTGTCTGTTACAGTCAGCTGATCTCTGTTTTTTACTGAGTATCTATTCCGCTTCACTAGATGAAGATCTTGAGAGTCCTGGGTCCTGCTGAGATAACAGAAGCCAGTGTGTGTTATCATCCCCACCCATCTCTGTGGTGCCTGTGGCTCTGCCAAACACTGGCTTGGCTTGGCTCCGCTGTCAGAAACGTGCAGCCAGTGGAGGTTGAGGTGGAGAGGCTCTGCAACTAGCACTGATTTGAGGATTCTCGCAGCTAATAGAGTCCTATTAAGTCTCATTTAATAATAATAATTACAAAAAGCCTTGTGCTCATTCATTGGGCAGTACAGAAGCCCATAACCCTTCCTGCAGTTCTGGGGGCAGGTGTCAGGTTGTATGTGAAATCTCTTGTATTCTTTCTCTGTTCCCAGACAGTCTTTGCACAAAACCGTAGTGCAAGAGTCTGTGACCACCGCCTGGTATGGGGGGTATGTGTCATGTGTCGTCTTTAATGTTCTTGCAGGAACAGATGGAGCTTCCAGAAGTTCCTTCGGAGCCACTCCCAGAAAAGATCCCAGGTACGCTTTCTGTATATGCTCTGCAGCTTTGGCTTCTCATCCTTCTTCTCAGTTCCATGCAATAGTGTCAGACCCTCTCCTGTTGTAAGTATTGTCCTAGCAAATGTGAAGGAATATAAACTTTCTGGTTTAAAGCCCTGTGGATCTGGGCTACGCAAGCTTTCCCCACGTGGCTCTGACAAATCCAGCTGGCCTTTGCCGTAAGAGGACCCAAGACCCTAGTCTCTTCGTTCAGTCAGCATCTAGTCATTCCTCTCGAAGAGTTCCTTTTTGTTACATCTGCTGTTCCTAAGTCATGCTTCGTACCTGCTGTGAGACTGCCAGCTGCCTTGAAGCACCCAGCGTATGTCCCACTGTGAAGCTCCACGAGGAACTCCTTCCTCCTCTCTCTGCTTGACCGCAGCAAGGCTCTCTCGCACGACACTCAGACTGGTCCCCTGCACGTCGTCACAACGTGCTGCCATGCAAGAATGGTTTTTTATGACCACAGATATTGGCATTCGCGCTGCGCAAAACTGGATTTCACTGAGGATCGTGACTACCTGTAGCTCTGGTGACCTTGCCTCAGGTAACAACGGTAATTTTGAACCAGCTGGGTGAGGAGCGCTGGAGTCCCACAATTCCAGGACTGTCGGAGCGCGACTTCCGCACCACTGATGCTACAGGTTTGCTGTAGGTTCGCTCCTGAGCGATCCACAACCTCAGCGGCAGGGTTTGTGCGGCTGGATGCGAAGAGGGAAGTGGCAGAGAGCTCACGCAGCCGTGACCAAATGGGCACCGTTGGCCTGTTGCCTGCTGAGGAAGGAGTCTTCACAGGGCATTACCAGATGTCTGTCCGTGCTGAGGAACTGAAGGTGGAACCTGCCCTTGGAGACAAACCGTGAGGTAGGGCTGGGCTCAGCTGGGTGCCAGAAGGCAAACTGGTGAAGAGTCTGTCTCCTGGGACAGCGGAACACCGAACTGTCGGTCGCAGGAGCTGGACTTCCCTGCTTGTGGAAACCAGGAGCTGTAAGAAGCCATTTCCTCTGTGTGGAATCTGCCCAAGAGAAATCTGGGATGTGGGGAGCGGGGCTGGTTTCATTTTAGTGCTTGTTTACTAGTAAACGTGGATCAGATGTCATCCCTGTACGTTGGCAGCAGGATGGCCAAACAAAATACAAGGTGCCCTTGCTGCGCGCAGCCGATTGAGCCTCACTTAGACGCACGTCATCAGATCGAAGGGGTGAGGGGAAAAGCTTGACTACCCACTGCCCTCCAAGAAATCACTCATTGCCTCCAAGAAATCTGTGTCGATGGGCTGGTGGCTTACTAAGTTTGTGTTGGGTATGTTCTGAAATGGTTTTAATTCTTCAAGTGCTGTGAAAAAGAGGGGTATACTGGATATGTGGAATTATTTATAATGAACTTTTATTACTTCAGGTGCTGTGCAAGCATTTGTTGCTCTACAGAAGAGTTCTTCCACAGGAGATGACTGGAGATCATTTGCGTTCTCTGTTTCTGTAACAAGTTTCTTTTTCTTCCACAGAAGCGTCACCCATCAAGAACAGGCCAAAACCAGAACTGGTGGCAGCATCTTAACTCCCACGTCTGGGGATTCCCCCACATAACTTTCACCCAGGACAGTTTGCCATCCCAGCGTTTGCTGGGAACAAGCAATGCCTTGGCAGCATCCCAGCTGTGCTGGGCGGATTGTGGAGCAGGATTCCCTGTGCAGGGTGGGGAACCTCAGCTGATTATTGCTCTTGTATCAAGATTATTTTCTAGTGCTTTCTTTTTTTGTAACTTAAATTCTAAACTCACTCAGCTGCGCTGTCTCGGGATTAAACAACAACTCTAAAACTTCGGAAGCCAAATGCTTTCTTTAGGTTTGGTTTCAGTGGTAAATCTGCCTTTGCTCCGACTGAATCCCCAGGAAGTCTCACCCTTGGAGCGATTGTATTTGAAGCGGCTGTCCTGGGCATCGGGCTGGGCGAGAACGAGCCACTGTTTTCCGGAGCCCTCCAGACCGCACTGGTGTCTGCACTCCTCTCGGTCCCTTTGCTTTTCCTCTTCTGATTCTGTTTGTGGAAGGGCTGCTGGTGTCCCTTGTCCTCGTGTAAATCGGACTGGCTGGCGTGTCGGAGGCTGTGAAGGGGCACGGGCAGAGTGCAGGCAGCCTGGAAGAAGGCGGCAAGCCTGAGCTTCCGCAGGCAGCGACGCGTCATGCTGCAGGTTGAAAATGGTTGTGTCAGCCTTGTGTAAAACCAGCTTATCTGTGAGGGTGTTTCATTGCAGCAAAGTTCAGAATGGTCACTTGGCTTTGCATTCCCTGGCAGCGGCGCTGATTGGGGGAAAAGCCCGATCTCCGCACGGGGTGAAGAGCTGGCCTCTGGCTGGGCGTGAGTCAGAGGCGGTTGGTACCGATTCCCATTCAGATCCCGCTCTGCCTGCCTGCCCCTGGTAACCCATGGTGCTGAGTGAGACCTGGGGTGACAGAAATCTGAGGAGCCTCTTAAAATTACAGCAAGGAGTCTTCTGCCTGTGCTATGAGCCAGGAGTCATCCCTTGTTGGCTCTGCACCATCATCAGAGTTCACCTTTGCAACGTTCAGATGGGCTGAGATTGACTCTGCTTCCAGTTGTCAGCTTGCGTTTGATATTTCATCGTAGGGTCGGAGACAGGAAAGGTCAGGCTGGGGTAAAGTGAGGCTCCTTCTGTACCAGACATGAGGCGTGAAGCTTCTCCACTCAACACCCCAAAGACTCTGCTCAATAAGTAGTTGGAGGGGAGACCAGTTCCTTCTGAGCCCGCTCTGTGGAGGACGGGCTGGTGCTCGGCGCGGTGTAGCGGGGCGCTCGGGTCGGGGATGGTGAAGTGTTTGGAAAGCTGCCTGCCCAGCCAGGTGGTGGGCAGATTGAGCTGTTCTTGGAAGCAAGCTTGCCTGCCAGCTTGCAGACACTCTTCAGGACACTGCAGATCTTTATTTATTACGTTCTTTGAGCCACAACCCTTAATCCCTGTTTCTGCGACAGCAGGAGGACCCGGAGGGTCCTGGGAGAGTTTTTAGTGACTGCCTTTGGGGTTATGTGATCTGGTGCTAGACAATAATAAGTAATCCCGGAGACCGTGCTGCTCTCCCTGTGGGGATGGGCCAGCAGCAGCTCTGGTTTTGAGTCATGCTTTCCGTGTCATCTCCATGCCAAAGACTGGCCGGGGCGTCCTCGTCCTCCCGCAGGCAGTGTGCACCTTGGAGCTGCTTTGTTTTCAATCCCGCCGCACTCTCTCTCTTAGTTAATGTTTCACAGCGAAGCCGGGTCCCGCAAGCCTTGGACCCGTGTTTACTAAGCAGTGCAACTTCAGCAAACAAAGAACTTTCTCTGAAATTGGCCGAGCGGGTTTCAACCGCTCCTCGTGCCGATGCTGAATGCACCGGTTACCCCGGCCAGTGTTTGGAACAGCCGAACCCTTCACCCAGCTCTCCCAGCCGGAGCTGCCCTGGGACAGGGCAGTATCCCGGGATGGGGCAGTATCCCGGGCCAGGCCCCTGTGATTTTTGCCCCAAGGCGAGGCTGTGGCTCCGCTCGGGGCTGCCATCCTGGCTGTCTTGCAATGTGCACTGGTTCCACCAGAGAGAGCCTTGTCTTCATCAGCAGGGTGGTGGCTGTAGCATTTCTGTGAACGTTTTTCCTTCAAGGCTCCCCCAGTCCCTCGCTAGCCCGGTGTCGGCTTGTTGAATTTTACCCTATTTAACGTGTAACTCGTCGGAGTGAATGCTGGACTCTCCCAATGAGGTCCCGAAGAGACCTTTCCTGGGAGCAGCGCTTTTGCTGCTTTGCGTAAACCCTGTCGAACAGGGTTGGGACACCTCGCCGGGGCCGAGGAGGGAGGGAGCTCCGCAGCCCCCATGCTCCAGTTTTCTTGCTCGGGAAGGGCCTGGCAGTGAGAGGGACAGGAGCCAGCCATCCCCAGGGGAAGCTGCGGCGAGGCTGCGCCAGCTCCCGGTGACTGCCGGCCGGGAGCTGTGCTCTCGGGTGGGAGCTGGTCCAGAGAGGGAGTGGGGTTAGTGCTGAAGGGGTTAATGCAGCTCTTTGTGTTTGTTAATACTGTGACGAGGTCGTTTACTGAACTAACAGGAAAGTTTGGAGCAGATTGCCAACAGCTTCCTCTTCTAATCCCTGCACCAAACAGATTGTACTGTGTCTCCTTGAGAGGAAGAGCCAGGAGTGGTGTGTGACCTCTGTGGTGTGCTGTAACAATAAACTATTTCTAATAGTTTCACCGATTCCTCTTCCAGCCTCATGTTTTCACAGTAAATGTTTTGGATGAGCAGGAGTTGCCTTCCTCCTCCCTCTCCTCCTTACTCCCTGCTCCTGGGAGAGATGTGGGCAGGAAATTTCAGAACAGGCTCCCTGTGTAACAGACAAACAATCCTGTTTGCCCGGACGGCCCAGGCAGGCTCGTCCCTAAGCCCCAGCCCTGGCACGGCCCGCCAGCCGCGTACAGAGGAGCCGGAGGGATATTTAAGAGCGAGCCTATACATTATGTAGTTGCTGCAAAGGTAGAGCAGCCCCTGCCCGTGCTGTGCCTGCCTGTCCCTCCTCACCAGTGGGCCAGGAGCCGGGCAGGTACCCTCGGCTCCCTGGAGAAACGGCTTCCCGGGGAAAAGGGCTCTCTGGGGAGGCAGGAGTAATGGGCTGGATCCCAAGACAGGAGGGAGGGATGTTTGGAAAGGCAGCCCTCCTGCCCCTGGGTTTGCAATGAAGCTGAACTGGGGCTTTTTTTTGCAGCAATTATTCTGCAATTGTTGGACAAACCGAGGCACAAACAGTCTGCGCCTGGACGCTGGACTCGCAGGGAGCGTGTGGCTCTGTCCAGGTCCCAGCAGTGGCCGTGTTGTCCTGCCCCGGCTGCGCTGGGGGCTGATTTCCCCTCCCTCGGCAGGATTTTCTGCTTCCATCGTGGTGGGGTTGTCCAACCACCCCAAGGAGCCAACATAGACCCCCGTGTGTGCGACCATCGCCCGTTTCAAACGGGCACGGGTGTTGAGAGGACCGTTTGCGGGAGCTGTGCCATCGTGCAGCACCACCTCCACGCTCGGTCCTCGAGAGTGCCACCGCTGGTGCAGGACAAGGGACCCTCGCCAGGGATGTCTCTGAGCCACCGGCTGGTGTTCTGTCACCAGCTAATTCCTCCTTATTTTGGATTTATGTCCCTTCCGCTGATGGGAGCGGTGGGTTGCCTCCGGGTCCCTCCTGCCTGGGCCAGCCGGACCCTTGGCGGTAGCTCAGCCCCCCATCCCGTCCCTGCCAGAGGACATGCCAGGGGTTCCCGTGTCCCTGGGAAAGCAGCTGTGCCGTGTTTAACGGTGTTTAATTAACACTCCCTCGTACCCGCTCAGCTGTGGCAGCGGGGTGGGAGCCAGCACCCCGCGGTGCGAGCTGAGCATGGAGCTCTTCCAGCTGTGTTTTAGTTGGCCAGATGTTTAGTTAAATAGAGGAGTGTCCTCCCTCGAAGAAAGTCGTTGAGGCAACATTGCTGGTTGCTAATTAAACCCTGGAGAATACAGGCAACCTCACGCTGCTTCCTCTGCCACCCCCACGCAGCGCCCCGAGCCCTCCCCGGTGCCCCTGGCCCGGGCACAGCCCTGGCTCCTTGCCGGAGGCACCGGAGAGATTCAGGCCACCGGACAGACACCACGGTAAACCTGCCTGTTACAGACACAGCACGTGTGAAGGTGGCAGTGAATTTCAGTCCCTTAACATTTACAGGAGCAGGTGATTTGTCACGCCTCCCGGAGCGGCTGCCGGAGTCTCTGTGGTATTTCCAACGCGCCACTCGGTGCCGGATCCAGCCACCGTGGCATTTAACGTGACTTGCGTGGCAATGTAGGATCATCGCCCGGCGCAGGAGGCAGCGGCTGGGGGAAGGGAGAAGCTCCGCTGGGAGACGGCACTGCCTGTTCCCCGCTCCCCTCCGCAGAGAGGGTCCCTGTCCCCGGGGGACGCTGCCTGCGGCTGCCCTTGTCCCGTGGGCTCTGCCCGGCCGGGGACCGCTGCCTGCACGGACCCTCCTCCTGCCACCGTCCCTGGGAATAACGCATGAGGCTGTGGGGGAGAGGGAGTTACTGCCAGCGTTATGCAAGCGGCACTGCCTTTAAATAGACTCTTATTCAATGTTGTCCAGGAGGCAGCGGAGCCGCTGAACATCAGCGCCGTTCGTTCGCTCGCTGGGGCTTTGTTTCTTGTTCTGCAGCCCACCCCTGCGATGCTCTGGAAGTTCTCTAGAAGTTGGTTTGGGGCAAAGGCCTCCTTGCCGCCCCGACAGCCTGGGAGCGTCTCCCCCCGCTTCGTTAAACGGCAGCAGCCCTTTCACTCGGTGTTTAATTGAATTGTGTAACGAGGCGACGCGGTGGCAGAGCCCTGGCAGTTTCTATGCCAACACAGCTGGGTGGCGGCGCTGCCTGGGGAGGCAGAGGGGCTGCCTGCACCCCCGACACGGCTGTGCACCCCAACACGGCTATACACCCCCGACACGGCTGTGCACCCTGACATGGCTGTGCACCCCAACACGGCTATACACCCCCGACACGGCTGTGCACCCCGACACGGCTGTGCACCCCGACATGGCTGTGCACCCCAACACGGCTATACACCCCCGACACGGCTGTGCACCCCGACACGGCTATACACCCCCGACACGGCTGTGCACCCCGACACGGCTGTGCACCCCGACACGGCTATACACCCCCGACACGGCTGTGCACCCCGACACGGCTGTGCACCCCAACACGGCTATACACCCCCGACACGGCTGTGCACCCTGACATGGCTGTGCACCCTGACACAGCTGTGCACCCCAGCATGGCTATACACCCCCAACATGGCTATATACCCCCAACACGGCTGCACACCCCAACACGGCTGTGCACCCTGGCACAGCTATACACCCCCGACACGGCTGTACACCCCGGCAGGGCTATACACCCCCAACATGGCTATACACCCCCGACACAGCTGCACACCCCAACACGGCTGCGCCCCTGACACGGCTGCACATCCCTGACACGGCTGTGCACCCCGGCAGGGCTGCGCACCCCCACATGGCTGCACACCCTGATATAGCTGCGCCCCCGACACGGCTGCACATCCCTGACACGGCTATACACCCCCAAGACGGCTGCAGCCCCCCCAGCAGGGTTGCACACCCTGACACAGCAGCACGCCCCCGACACAGCTGCACACCCCACCGCTTTCAATGTTTCCTGAAGCGCCCGTGTTAAAAATGGTGAGATGCAAATCCCAGAGGCAGCTGACTTCCAAGCCTTTCCGCTGGGTCCAGTTGCTTTTTGGCATCAGCAAGCCCAGAGCCGCGGCTGGGGCGCTGGGCACGGGGGGGCACGAGGGGCATGGGGGGCACGGTCCCCCAGGGTCTGCAGCTGCAAGTGGCAGCCCTGGGGCAGAGCTGCAGCCCTGGGGCAGAGCTGCAGCTCTCGGCTCCCACCCTGCTGGGAACACCCTCGCCGCGTCCTTTGTCCTCCAGCCTCCTTGGCAAACACCGAGTCAGGACCAGGCACTGCTCTGGAGAGGTTTGCAGGGGGCTCTTCCACTTTCCTTCTCCTCCTCTTCACGCCTCTGCACCCTGAGCTCGCCCTGGGGGGGTGAGCCGAGGGGCAGGGTGCTGCCCGCGCTCGGGGGTAGCACTGGAAGTGTTTTGTTTTGCACCCCAAGCCTTGCAACGCCAACCCCCCCCCCCGGGGGGCTGCACGCTCAGAACCACAGGGAATCAGCCGCTGGCTCCTTCCTTTTCCCTGTTCACATATTTTAAGTGGCCTGGTGTCACGCTGAGTCACCAGCGGAGAGATGGAAGAGGCTTTGGCAGAGAACAAGCCTGAGTTTTGATAGTTCAACTGTGGGAAAAAAAAAAATTCAGCGCAATTTCCTAATTAGAGCAGTGATGGGAACAAAGCAGATTTGTTAGAGAGCTGCGCGGCTGAGTTCGGGAATGTGACCTTTGCTGGCTCTTGGTGCTAGACGGGAGCTGTCGGTGTACGGTGGTGCTTGGCAGTGGCTGAAATGCTTCAGCAGCGACTGCTCTGACATAGGAGAGCCCAAATTTCACCTTCTGGGGAAGCCAGACCCACTACCAGAGCAGCGCCTAATGTGGAAGGAGCCCTGGGAAATGACGGCTGCCCCTGGGTCACCCTCCTCCGCTATTTCCCCCAAACGTGGGCTGGTTTCCCTGCCCTGCAGTGGAATGTGGCTCCTCAAGTCGTAGGAGAAGCCGTGGACACGCGCTGGGTGTCCCTGCAGGGCCAGCGCTGCGGCGTGGCTGATGGTCCCCGGCCCTTGGCTGTCACCCAGCCGGCCCGGCCACGGCACCGGCTGCTCTCGGCACAGGCTCCCAGCCGGCAGCCGGGCTGCGCGGGAGGGCTGATGCCGGGTTGCACTCAGGGCTGGAACGAGTCACAGCCCAACAGTGTGTGATTAATTATCAAGAGGAGGAAACAAGTGGCGACCGATCCCAGGGCTGTGCCTGTGCCTTTGGATGAGGAGGAGACAACGCTGCTGCCTGAGCCCAGCCCTGCAGAAAGGCTGGAGATGCCGTGCGGGGAGCTGGGTGGCCTTGGGCTGGAAGAGGAGCGGTGGGAAGTCGGCATCGTGTGCTTCAACCCCAAGAAGCAGCGTCTGTGCTGCAGCCTGGGAGCTGGTTAGGGCTGCGACCGCCTGACCGAGCCCATCGGACGTGGCCATGGAACAAGCAAACGTGACCGAGGGTGCTGCGGGCTGGGGTCTCGTACCAGCCCAGAGCAGGGCTGGCTTGTCAGAAGGGCAGAGGTGACAGTGGGCAGGGAGAGGGCAGGTGACGGGAGGGGGCCTGATCCTGTGCCTTCAGCATCCTCTCTGTCAGCCGCCCCTGGTCCTTCTCAGGCAGGCAGGGGCTGGGCAGGGTGGGAGGCAGCACCCAAAGGTCTGTACAGCACCCAGTGCCCCTGTGTAAAGCGTCAGCTGGAGGCACTGCCCCGTACGCTTCCCCGAGTTCAGCAACGTGATGCAAAATCCCGTCATGCCAATTATGCAAATCACATAAACTATTCCTGTTATTCAGAAGTATCCCCAGAGATCTCCTTAGCGATCTGTAATTCAGCATTACTCACTCATGAAAGCAGGAGCTGGGGCAGACGAGGAGCGCGAGGGGCTCGGGGCTGCTCAGCAGCCTGGGAGCAAGGAGGAACCGCCAACCCCAGCACGTTTTGGGGCTCCTCCGGAGCACACAGCACCGCTCCCCCATCCGCTCCCACCCCAGCATGGCTTAGCAGAGGTTGGGTTTGTTGTTTGCTTTGAAGCCAAGATTTCTCCCTTCCAAGCCTCCCCCGGTCCCCAGGGAAGGCAGCACAGCCGGGGTCCCGGCCGGCTCTCCCATGGCCGGTGCCAGCCCCGCTGCCCCTTCCCCTCCTCCAGCAGCGACCGCTTCCCCCCATGCCTCCGCTCCCTCCATCTCCCCAGTCCCCATCACAGCTCTCGGCATCCGCAGCGCTTTGTTCTCCCACCCACTCCCTCTTCCCTCCGTCATTCGGGCTCCTCCCTGCGCTTGCTCTCCCCAGGAGCCTCCCGGGAGAGCGGAGGCTCCTCCACGCCGGCTCGGCTGCTCTCCTGCGCAGCGTGCCCCGGCTCACCCTGCCAGAGCGGGCTGGGGCTGCCCATGCCCTGCCATCGCCGCAGGGGCCGGGAAGGGCGCGGGGGTCTGCAGGGGACACGCGAGCAGGTCCCTGTCCCCCCCAGGCAGGAGGTGGGGGCTGCCAGGGCCGTGCTCTGGGCACGCTGCCGCTTGGCCAGCTTTATTTTAACCATGCAGGCAGGCTCCGGCTTTGACCAGAGCAGCAAGAGCATCCCAGACACGTACCAATGCCTTTGGCATCCCACTCCCTCAGGGGATGCGGGAGCATGGGGGTCCGTGGGTCCGTCCCCGCAGCGGCACCAGCGCCTCCGCCCCAGCCCACGCTCCCTCCCCGGGGCCACCACTTGTTTTATTGCCATTAGTGACCCCGGTGATGGGACCCGACCGCGGCCGCAGCGCCCAGCCCAGGCTCTGTGCGGCTGACGGAAAGGCCGGTGACGGCAGAGCCGCTTTCCGAGGCGCGGCTCAGCGCAGCCCGGCGGCCTCCCTCGCCGTAAGCAGGGCCACGTGCGCCCATACGGAGAGCAACGCAGATGAAGAGCTGCTGTGTCACATCAGTGAGCAAAACAGTTCCCGGTATGCAAATACCTGGAAACAGCAACTTGCACTGCTGGGAGTCTTGTTCAGATGCTGCTTCCAACAGGAGTAGCGAAAACCCACTCTGGATGACGGGGGGGCAGTTACTCCTCTCCACCGTGCCTCAGTTTCCTCCTTTGTGAAATATTCCTGAGCCGCTTTGTGGACGGCGGTGAGACCTGCTCTGCAAAGTGCGAGGCAGGAGCTGGAAACTGCTGTCGCTGCTGTTTCAGACTCTGCGCTGGATTTCAGTGCTGCAGCTCCCACCCGGTAAAATAAGAGCCTGAATTGTTCATCCTTTGCTAATCCTCAATAAATGGCTTTACTCAATTTGCTGTTTGTGCTTAGGGGGATTTAACCGGCTGAGAGCTGCTGGCACATGCAGGGAATCTCCAGTTTTGTGACAACTTTTAAGTCCTGACCCTACGAAACCGAAGGTGTAAACTCGTGTGTGCCTCGAGGTAGGGCAGGGAGCAACACGCTGGGAGCGGCACACTCGACGTTGCACACTCGACATTGCACACTCGAGGGATGTGGCGCCCGTGGCAGTGGAGGGACCAGTACTCACCAGTATGAATAGCGATGGGTCCTGGCGAGGCACTGCAGCCGCTCCTGCCGACATCCCAGTGCGCAACGGCCGCGCTGCAAAGCCGTGTTTGGGTGGGTGGCTCCAGGACCCGGGTACTGGCGCGGGGTTCGCTGCCCCGGCTCCCGCAGAGGTTAGTGAGGTGCTCAAAAAGAAGCGGGGGACAGCCCGGCGTTGAGGGGTCCCCCCCACCTGCTCGGCAGTGAGCCGGGGGGCAGGGGTCCGAGCTGAGCAAGGTGGATGGGGAAAAGCTCGTCCTGCGCTTGCGGCTGGGTTGGTTTTGCTCAACCCCGTTGGGGTGATTCCCCAGTGAGCCCCAGATGTTAGAAAGATCACATTTAAATTATTTTAGAAAAAAACCTAACTCCTGGTGCAGCGTGGAGAGGGTTCACAGCTGACTGCGCGGCAGCAGCGCGTTAGGACTCGGATGGGGAAGCCATCTGCCTGAGACAAAAAGTACGGAAATTTCCTGGTAATCTCATTAACAAGTTGACGCCTGCAGGTACGCGCCTGCCCTCAGCCGGGCTGTGCGCAGGGGTCACTGGAGGGCGGCTGGTTTTATCCTTTCCCTTCAGTGCCTACCAAAAAGGAGGAAAAGAGAATGAAGGGCGCTGGCTGCCGGCAGCCTGAGGGGTGGCTGTGCCGGCAGCGGGGCAGCCTCTGCCCCCGTCCCGCCGTGGGACCGCGTTGGACAAGGAGGTGAGTTAGAGATGGAGGCGGCTTCTTTGGCTGGGTCCTGCTGCCTGCAAAGGAGCCCTGTTCCCTCCTCGGTCTCTCCAGCTCTGACGCCATCCGTCCTCTTCCGAGGTGCCGAGGAGCAAGCAGCGACCGCCCGGAGCCGTTGCCGGTGGCAGCTCACCGGCCCGTGCCCCCTTGGCAGAAGGGCTGGGGGGATGGCGAGAGCAGGGGGCTCTGCCTCTGTTTCCTCCTCTCAGTATCGGCCAGTGACACGTCACATCCGAAGGCATGAGGGATTATAACCCACCTTTATTTTTTCTCTCTCTCCTGTGGCACAGGAGGCTTTCCCGAGGCGCTGAGGATGCGGCAGCTCCCTGTGACCCCACGCAGCATCGTTTTCCCCTCCCTGGGCAGCTATGCTGCCCTGCAGCCACCTCCCTCCCTCCATCCCCCCGGGCAGCCACCGCACCCACCCGCGGAGGCATTTCGGGGAGTGGTGAGCGCGCGTCCACCTCTCTGGAAAGCCAGAGGAGCTGTTGGCCTCAACAGCCCCTCCATGGCACCACCGCCCTCGGCCACCGCCGCCCCGGCACGACGCTCGGTCCCTGCGCTGGGGCGCGTGACCCGGGCGGGAGAGCTGGCGTGATGCCACGCTGGTAATTAAGAAGGAACCTGATGAAACTTCGAAAATAGCACAATTTCCTCCCCACACCTGCAGCCGAGCGGGGTGGATTACATAAGTCGGTGTTGCCACAGCAACTTCGCTCCACCCGGGGCTGGAGGTGGCCGGTGCCTCGTGTGTGCCGATGTGCCGTCACCCCGGGGAGACACCCTGATTTTGCAAAGCCGGGGGGGGGATTGCTCCGGGATGGGTGCCAGCTCCAGGGCCGGCAGGGCCGTCTCTGGGTCAGTGCAGGGCTGCTGCGTGTTAAAGGTCTGGCGTGGCGGGTTTCCCACGTTGCACCCACCGGGTTTTGCTTCTCCGGCGCAGCCCCCGCGGTGGAAGGTCCCTGCCTTCCCAAAGGGCGCGCGAGACGCGCCGGGAGGTGCCGCGCGGATTTAGGTAACCCGTGAGGGACTCTGCCACCATGGTTACCCTGGGCACGCTCCAGCTGCCGCCGAGCCCCGGGGAGTGAATCACCCTGACAAAAAGACAGCTAGCAACAAAAAACAAACCCATGAAGAAGCGATCAAAGCAAATGTTACGGCACGAGGCAACGGCAGGTTTTTCCTGCCACGAATTCCCAGGGTGCTCCGGGCGGCTGCGGGGCCCTGGGCTCCGGCACAGCCCCGTGGGGCACGGGCAGCACGGACCAGCCCAGGGCGGCCGTTGCCGATCAAGAGTTTGTGACATGGGAAAAGCCGGGGGCGACGATAATTTGGTAAATCTGCCTCTTGGTGTGAGGGTAAGAAATCCCTGGCTGCTTCCAGCCGAACGACGCTTTGGGAGCAGGGGGGTGGGAGGGAGAAAGGTTTTCAGCACTCAGATTTCCTGGGGATAGGGAGAAGCAGAGGCTGGGAAGAAAGTGGAGCGGCTGTCTGAGAGCAGGCCTAGATGCGAGAGATTCTCGGAGGGTCGTCCCAAAAGGCCTCTTTTATTATGAGAAATTACAAATCCTTTTATCTTCTTCACCAGAGGAACAGCTTGTTTGAATTGCTGGGCTGTCACACTGGAATTAGATGCAAGAACCCCCCCACATCCAT
The DNA here is from genome assembly GCF_030936135.1 of Gavia stellata. Taxonomy (NCBI): domain Eukaryota; kingdom Metazoa; phylum Chordata; class Aves; order Gaviiformes; family Gaviidae; genus Gavia; species Gavia stellata. Next base: position 13,392,061 of record NC_082615.1, on the reverse strand, counting down.
GACGTAGCGAAGAACTTACATAACATAACTAAAAATAAGGTGATGGAGATGCGGGTAGAGGCACTCTCTTCCCGGACGCTCGATCTGAAATCCTTTGCTGGCACTGGGAAGGCAGCGAGGCGCCGGTGTCCGGCCGAGGGAGCGGCATCCCGCCAGAGCCGACCGCAGCCTGGCTGCTCAGGATGGAGCGGGCTCAAGTGGAGAAGGGGCACTGCCAGGTCCCTGCATCGGCACAGCCGGGCATCCCTCCTGGGAACGTCTCCCCCGGCAGCCTTGTTCTCCAGTCCCCCCTGAGGTTACGTCCCACCGCCACTTCTCTTTCTCAGCCCTCACGGGAAAGCGTTAACTGGCTGCTCCAGAAAAATGAGAAGAACCCTTCTCAGGGGTCATAAATTCTTCCCTGTCCTCTGGAGCGTGAAACCTCTGAGGGGTAGAAGCCAAAATGGGACCCAAATGCGGCCAGAGTGAGCGGTCGCCTTCGGTGCCTTCCCTGCTCCCCGCCGGGGCTGGGGTGGAGAGCGGGAGGCAGCAAGGGGAATAGAGACAGGAGGTTTGGGGCCAAGGTATCGACTGGCTCGGGTACTCAGGCTCCATGTTCTCGGAACTGATGGAGGAGACGAGGGAGAAAAACACGCTCAGCTGCTTAACCGTTTCACCGCTTCTCGCGGCAGAGAGGAGGGAGAGGAAGGAGAGGAAGGCTTGGCCCGCGGGCCGGCACGAGGCAGCCGGTGGCGGTTTGTGCGCGGTGCCCTCCATGTGTTCCTCCTCTGTACGGCCACAGGCACGCGGGGACAGCCTGGGCGGCGTAAAGCTCCCTTTTAACCAGGGATCACCCTGCGGAGAGCGGCAGCCGTGGTGGGGAGGGCTCTAAGGCAGGGGGACGTGGGGCGCTGGCTCCGGGGCACAGCCCCGCTCCTCGTGTCCCTCGGGACCTGGGCAAAAGCTGCTGCCACTGGCCCGAGGGATGGGAAGGACGGGAACACACAGGTCCACTGTCCCACAGGGACCTGACGGCCGGGAGGGCTGGCAAGGGAGTCCCGGGAATCCCAGTGCCTGCGGGGTGACGAGGCGTGAGCCCGGCTCTCCCGGCCGGCCGGGCGGTGGGACGGCGGTGGGACAGCGAGGGCAGGCGGGCAGGGGCTGCCTCTCCTCCTGCCTGGGCTGCTCTTCCCCGGCCAAGCTCTGCTCCAAGCCGAGGACAGGCGCCGCGAGGTGTGCCGCAGCAGGCTGGCCGTACGCCGTGGTGACTGCTCATCCCACTGCTGCTCTCCCGGCCTTCCTGGATGGTGTCCGCCACCTTTCCCCATACAAACCCAACACCTTGCAAACCACCGGCTGCTCTTCCCCGTCCAGCTGCTCCTGACCCGTCCAGCCCGCGCTGCGCAACGGGGGAATGGAGCACAGCACCGGGGGTAGGATGGCGTGGGGGTATAACGAGGGGATGGCGTACAGCAGGGGCTACGGTATGAGGGATAGCAGGTATATGGTATCAGGGTATATCAGGTATAGGGTGTATCAGGTATATGGTATATCATGTATATGGTATCAGGGATGTGGGGTACAGCAAGAGATGTGGTATAGTAGGGGTATAGCATGGAGTATCGTGGGCTATAGTATGGGGTATAGCAGGGGGTATAGGATATGTTATGGGGCATAGAGTGGGATGGGATGGGGAATGGGGTATGGGATGGGGCATGGGAGAGGGAATGGGGTATGGGATGGGGCACAGGAGAGGGAATGGGGTATGGGATGGGGCGCAGGAGAGGGAATGGGGTACGGGATGTGGTATGGGAGAGGGAATGGGTTACGGGATGGGGCACGGGAGAGGGATGGGGAATGGGAGAGGGAATGGGGTATGGGACGGGGCGCAGGAGAGGGAATGGGGTACGGGATGTGGTACGGGAGAGGGAATGGGGTACGGGATGGGGCATAGCAGGGTGCCGGAGGCGGGTTATAGCAGGGGGCACAGCACGGTGCCTCCCTCCTGCCCCGCCGGGCTCGCAGCCCCCCCTCCGCCGCCCCGCCCCGCCCCGCCCCGCCCCGCCGCCACCGGCCGGGGCGCGGGGCCCGGCCCAGCCCGGCCCGGTGCGGCTCCTCCCCGCGGGGCGGGGCGGGGCGGGGCGGGGCGGGGCGGGGCGGGGCGGGGCGGGGCGGGCGGCGGCCGCCGGGAGCTGATAAAAGCCGGTGCGGCCACGGCTCCGCGCCGCTCTCCGCGCCCGCCGCCCGGCTCCGCGCCCCCGCCGCCGCCCGCCCATGGTGCTGCCCGGCCCGCCCAGCATGTCCCGCTCCGAGGAGGTGCACCGCCTCACCGAGAATGTCTACAAGGTGAGCCCCGGCTACAGGTGCCCGCCCCGGGGCACCGCCGCGCCTCAGCGGGGATTTCCCTTTGATTTCAGGGGCTCCTCCGCCGGGCGGGGCCCCCCCGCTCCCTGCCCGGGGCTGCGCTCGGGCTGCGGGTCCGGAGCGCGCGGAGCCGTCGGGGCGGGAGCGGCTGCCCGGGCCCCACCGCTCCGGAGCCGGCTGCGGGGAGCAGCCCCGGGCGCCCCGAGACCCCCCCACGGCCGCTGCGCTGCGGGGGGGGGCGGGAGCCCGCGTGGGAATCGGGCGCATCCCACGCGCGGGCGGTGCTGTCCCCAAATCACCTCGGTCCGGGGCCCCCGCTCGCCCTTCTGTGACAACCGAAAGCGATCGGAGCCTTTTCTGGGTCTTGGTCGTAGCTGGAGTTTCTGAGTATCTCGATTTCTATGTTTTCTGCTTCGCTCCCAGTGTCGTGGGAAAAATACAATAATTTATGGGCTTTAATTTTCCTCGCGAAGGAAGTGATTTCTGCTCTGCTGGGTCCTGTGACCAAGTCTAATAAAACCTTTCTAGCCTAACATGTAATGCAGGATGTCATTTGTTAAACTGGAAAGCTTGCATGATTTCCTGCGTTTTAAGTGGTTGGATTGAGTTACCTGGGAGCATTAAGCAAGGAAAAAAAACCAACACTCTGATAGAAAAATTTAGTACAAAAAATACCAAGGTAGTGAAGTTCTAAAGTCTTGGGTTTGGGGATCCTGGGGCGTAACAGCAGCTCAGACGGAGCCAGAATCTTGGCTGCTCGGAACATAGAGCAGGTCCGCGAACGGAGCCTTCCGGTTATGGCGTTTGACTGCAGCTGGGGCTTGGGTGTCCGGGACCCCCTCCCACCCTCTAAACACAGCTGATGTACCCGCACTCACCACCGTGCGGGTGGCTCTTGGACTTGGGCAGCGCCGCAGGGCAGAGCCCGGCACCGCGGGGTGTTGATGCGGCCAGGTCCCTCCCAGGGAGCCGAGTGTTTACGTATCAGCACAGCTTGGCTCCGGGAGCTGCCTGGGAAACGGGGCGAGAGCTGCCGGAGCTCGTCACCCGGCCCTGCCAGTCCCCGGGACTGAGTGACAGTGTGGTTGGTCTGGGGACAGTTGCTGGGAACAATTTCAGCTGGTGACTCAGTAGTTGGAGGCGTGTTGTCCTCGAAGAACTGTGCTAATGGCAGGTTTGTAGAGCAGGTCACAATTTCCCCCGGCGCAGCCCTGTAAGGAGCGTGCGGGGCGGCTCGTGGGCCATCGCAACAACTGCGCTTAAGTGATGCTCGTCCCCCCGAGACGAGGGCTGAAGGCAGGTTGGGCTCTTCTCTTGCCTCTGACCATCGGCTTCATCGTTCCTGTGCTGTGCGAGCCGCGGGTCTAGAGATGGAGCAGAGCGCCCTTGGCCCGGAGCAAGCGGCAGCGCCGTCTCCATCGAAGCCTGGCTGATCTGGCTGGAGGGCAGAGGGTGCACGGCGGCCTCTTGGCACCGAGAGCCAAAGATGGACTCAAGAGGAGTCCAAAGGTGTGACTATCACTGAACACTTCAATTTCTGGGTATTTTAGTGGGGTGTAGGGAGTGAGGACGTGGAGCTGGAGGCAGATCTCGCGGTTCTACCCACCATCAGTGTCTCTGTGCTGGGAGCTGGAGGACGGTCCTGACTCCATTAGCGTTTCCTGCAGTGAATGAGGAGTCTTTTTTCCTCTGAAGACCACGATGCTTTTCTTGGCCTCTGGAGATGTGTGATATGGGGTGCATGCAGGTTTGCCTGTTTCTTTGAGGACTTCTGTGACCTCCTGGAGCCCAGCACGAGGGCTGGAGGCTCAGGGACTGTGTGGACTCTCTGGAGTTCCATAAGCTTTGGAGTCTCCCAGTCCAAAATGAGCCCCAGTGCTTCACATCCCCATCGCTCAAGTATTTTCTTCTGGCATGTGCAGTAGCCTGTACACGGCCGTGGTCAGGAGGAGACAACCCCGGGGAAGGGGGACGATGCCGGGGGAGCTTTGGCCGTTGCATCCTCACAGCCGCTGAACCCCACGCCACAGGGCTGCGGGATGGGCGGCAGCCCCACACTTCGCTTCCAGCCGCTGCCGTTGTCTTGCCGGGGTTCCGACAGCAGCCGGACCAGGGGCTGGAGCTGGTTCCCTGCAAGGTCTGGAGCAGGAGCAGGCAGCTCTCCATGGCTGCTCCCCGTGCCAAGCACTCTCTCCGGTGCTGGCTTTCCCAAGGCATTCTGCTTGGGAAGCCCATTGTAATTGTTTTCCAGAACCAGCGCTCGCCCTCGGAGTGACTGTGTTAATGAGACGGTGGAGGAGCTGTCAGCCGCCCCCTTGCCGATGCTGCTGCTACAGGCAGCTGCCTACACATGTGTAGTAATTACAGAGGGAGACGGAGGCTGCTGGCACCTTCCGCCAACGTAATCCCACCTTCCCTGGCGCTGATTCACTCACATGGACCCCGTCGTAGCGGCACAGCTGCTGGGCTCTGCCGTGAGCACGGGGGGCCGAAACCTCTCCGGCTGTGGGTGCGGGGTCGGGCAGCTCGGCGGAAGGACGGCTCTCCGGGCTGCTCCCCGTGCAGCCGCTCCGGAGCTCCGCTCGTCCCTTGCACAGGATTGTCTATTTGCAGAAAGGAGGGACCAGCAATTCTTCCTTCCCCCAACGACAAATCTGTCTCTCTTATGACAGGTTAGATTATTGCCGCTTACAGGCTAACCTCCATTTCATTTTAAAGCTATTTCTTCGCGTGGAAGATCATTTTGCAATGGTGTATGAATAGCTCCACGTTTGAAGAGGTGTTTGCTTAAAAACACCCCAAACTCAAAGCCTAATTGTCTTGCACAAACGCAGGCATAATTCCCGATAGTCATTTGCTACACATCAGCTGTAATAAATGTTATTGCCGGCGTAACAGCCTCTTGCTTCATTATCTCCAAGGCCAGAGGGAAGGGGAGCGATTCTTGCTCAAGTGAATCAGAAGGGAAATTGTGGGTGGCTTGGTGTGTTTGGCAGCGGAGGGACGATGTGGTGAGACAGGAGGAAGGAGCTGGCCCCTGGAGTCAGCCTGTGCCACCCCTGAATTCCATGCACTGTGCTCTCGCTGTCTCCGCTCCCTGCGCTGGGGCTTCCCGCACCCCAGATGTGGGAAATCTGTTGCCTGGGCACCGGGGCTCTGAGCTGACCGGGGCGGTCGGCGGCACCGCTGCAGGGCTGCGATCAACGGCTGAGTCTGGAGCGAGGCTTTGTGCTGGTCCGGCGCAGCGTGGGGGGCTCAGCTCCGGCGCTGCCGCATGGCTTGGCACTGGGGTGGTGATGTGGGGCTGCCCTCGCCTTCTGCTGCTCCATCCCCGCTGCGGGTGTACGGGGCTGCTGTGGGCCCGGAGAGTGGTTTCTGACCTCTGCTGAGATGGTACATCTCCCAACTGTTGAAACTTGTGGATCAAGTGTTATAAAGCAGGTAGCTCCTAACCTGCCTAATGTAGCCCCAAATCGCTTCCCCTGCTGCCTGCAGCTCCTGCTGACGAGAGGTGCTGCTCCCTGGGATGGCGGCAGCCGCTGGCTTTGCCTTCGGTGCCTTGCTGCGTTGAGTCTGTTCGTGGCTAAGGTTTCACGCCCGTGCTGCTCGTGTTGCAGGGCAGGGTACGGCACAGGCCAGCGCAACCCGAATGCCTGCGGCGCCGAGCTCTGGGAGCTGAAGGCTTTGGCCGAGCCGAGCCCCTTGGTGCGAGGTCTGCGGGGAAGGGGCTGGGTGACCGTCCCAGCTCGGCAGCGGAGATCCCAACCCTGGGGGGCTGGGGGACGGGTCTGCCTTGCAGGGGTGACGGCACGAGGTGTTCCCCAGCGGGTGCTGGGGGGGTCTGTGCACCGTGCAGGTCCCCGTTCCAGCTTCCTTCAAGCCCGGACCCGATGACGAAGACATTCAGCGCTCTACCCCTGAAACCTGGGTCCCTTCATCCTCTGACACGACACAAGTAGAAATTAAATGACATCAGATGTGGACCCTATTTTTTTTCAGATTCCCTTGCTCCTGAGCTCTTTCTCCAGTAAAGATTGAGCTGTCTGGCTTTGGGGCAGGACCTTGTGAGAGCCCTAGCTGGAGGACCACGGCTCAGCCCTTCCCGCGGGCTCGCAGGGAGCTTTGGGAGCGCTCGGCGAGGTGGGCTCGCCAGTGGCGAGGGAGGGGTATTCAGCACAGCAGCCGTCAGCGGCTCGGGTTGTGAAACGCTGCTGCTGTGTTGTGTGTTATGGTACACGGAGATACCGGGGACTCTGGCTGGATGGGGATGTTCCCGGCGGCAGAGCTGCGGGGTGGGTGTGTGGTAAGCAATTGAAACCAGCCCCGCTGACGAGTCCAGCGAGGCTCCCCTCCCAGCAGAAACTTGGCTCTTAAAACTACGGGGCTGTCTTCTGGTGGCGCAGGGCAGGATGTGCCGAGACGGAGGCAGCGCTGGGGTTTGTTTGGGCATTAAATATTAATACAGATATAATGAAAGCATTCCTGGAGCAGGGCTGACCCATTTAGAAACAAAACTTCCTTATAGCTGAGCCGCTTTCGCAGCGTGATTGTGGTGTAGTGGAGAGTCCCCTGGTGCTGCCCCTCTCATGGCACGTGTCATGGTCACATCATGTCCTGCTGTCACCCATGAGTCACCCAGGAAAGCTGTGGGTGCCAGGCTCAGCTCAGGCCACTGCGCAGCATCGGTCTTGCAAGGAGCCATCGCACCGTACTGCTGCCTAAGGGCATCGAAGAACGGCACCAGGAGAACACTGAAGTTGTTTTTAGCTCAAAGCCCATCCCTTGCGTTGGCTGAGGTGTCGGGGATGTCCCCAGTGAGCACTGCCCAGGCTGTCCCTGCGGCGGGGGGTGGCTGGGAGAGGAGCCCGGGGCACGGCGCACGCTGCGGCATTCATGGTGATGCTCATCCCTTGGTCAAATCCAGGAGCCTCCTCACCTCGATCCCTGGTTGTGCGGCCTGTTGCTGTGTGGAGGAGAAACTCGATGGGAAGTCTGGCTATAACTATGGCACTGTCATCGGGGCAGCATGTACGTTGCTGATGGCCTGACACAGCCGCGCGGGGTGAGGTCCTGCCCCAGCTGTGCGGGGATGCACCGCAGCTGGTGCTGCCGGTGGTGCAGAGCCCGGGTGCCCGGCAAACCGCGGCCACTGACCCTCTCCTGCCCCAGCAGAGCAAAGCAGCGCCTGCTTTTTATTTCGCTCGGTCTTCGGTTTCAGGAGCTACCTGGGAGGCTGCGGGGACGGAGCTGGGGAGAACTGTGCAGCCTGTTGTTAAATTTTTTTAAAAGCCCTTAAGGAGGGGTTGTGCAGGTCTTTCCTATGCAGGAGAAACCTGATACAACCTGAACCGGCTCCATTTCCAGCTTGTTCTTGGAGGACTTAAACTTTTACTATTAGGGCATCGGAGCAGCCGGTAGATCCTTGCTGTAGCGTGGAGCGCACTTAGAGGGGATGGATGGGGACCTGATTTTCTATTGCCTCTTCTCCCCCTAATTCAGCAGGACTACGTCCTGGAGACCTCGTGCTTTGCATTAGTTTCATTTTTGGCAGCTGAATAAAGCCATGCCAATCCCAGAGAGCTGAGTGGTATTACCCAGGGAATTCAGTGCAGTGGAACAAAGCAAAGCCCTTTCAACCTTTAGCTGCCAGGTTTTTTGTCTGTGTTTTTCTAAACTCTGCCCAGGCGGCGCGTGGAAGGCAAACAACTTGTGGGCGGTGCTGATGGAGCAAAATTTGAGGGAGAACGAGATTTGCTTTCGTTACCGGAATTTTGCTGAATATCGGCTTTGCCGTAGCGTCCCGCAAACCCGGCCGCCCCTCGCCAGCTGAAGCAAGCCCTGCCGCAGCCGCGGGGCACCTCGGCCCTCCCCGCTCCACGGCGGGGGCGGCCGGGGGGTGCATCCATCCCTGCGCCGGCGGCGCGACCCGCAGCGTCAGGGGAGCGGTCGCAGCATTTTGCTGGCTGACTTGGCTGTGCGAAGTCATCGCTTGTTGAGCGTATTCTGTGACGTAAATACGGGTGTTTTTCAGTATTTCTCCTTAGCAGCTGGTGGCTTTTCAGCTTCTCGCTTGGAGGGGACGGGAGGGTGTGCTCGTTCCGGTGGCACCTTCCCTTCCCACCTGGGAGTGAGAAGAAGGCTTGAGAGACTCTATTTTTATCTCTGTAGCGAAGAGCACTTTCCAACGCCCTCGTCCTGCCGGGCTGTTTTTCTTGGACTCTCCAGAGAGTCTTAAACACACTCACTTTGAGCAAACTTCCTCCTAAGGTTTCATGAATTTTACTTGGCCAGCAGAGAGTTGCCTCCCCCCTCCTCAGCTGATCAGTGGGACCCTTTCTGGGGGCTTTTTTCTCTTTATTTACTGCTTTTCAGTGGCCGTGGTCGGTCGGTGGGGAGTGGGGTCCTGCCCCGAGTGGTGCCAGCATCCGCGAGGGCTGAGCCATGCTTTGGTTCCCTCCAGTTTGGGGAAGATGCGCTGAATTTTGGAAGGGGGTTTCCGTGAATCTGTGCCACCACGTCTGTCCCCACAAGACCCGCAGATCGAGAGAGCAGCTCGGCTGCTTTAAGCCTTCGGGCACGGCGCTGCCCTCCCCGGGGCTGCTTGCCACCATGGCCATCTGTGCCCGCGCGCAGCGTGCCGTGCCGCGGGGATGGCCGATGGTCGCCGGTGCTCCTGCTCTGTGGATGATGCTTTTTGTCTGCAGATCCTATTCCATCCATTCGCTAAGCTTTGTGCTTCAGGAAGATATGTTTACACAGGCACTGCTGCGAAAATAATTTTATTTATATATACACGTATACATACATATACATAAACACTTACTGCACTTAACCTAGCAAACTGTTTAAAAATCACTTCCCCACAGAAATTCTGCCAATATTTCTTCTGCATAAATGTTGTTGAGCCTCAGACTGCTCAGGCTGAGCTTGAGCGTGGTGGAGGCTGTAGCCACGGCTCTGCCGGCAGCGGGGACGTGTCCATGTCCCTGCCCCAGCTGCGGGCAGTGGGGACGTGTCCCTGTCCCTGCCACAGGCAGCGATCCCACGCCTCCAGCCACTTCGTGGGATAACGCCGGTGGATTTCTTGACCGATGTTAAACATGACATGGGAAGGATGGAGCAATCCTCGTCAGTCTTAATTAACTCCTGCGCAACTGTCTCCTACAATTAGGGAAAACAACTCGCTACGTGGCTTGTTGCTACAGGTTAATTTTCTCCTTCCGAGCTGAGCATGTTCGCTAAACTGCTCTGTGCTGCCCCAGCGCAGCTTCCACGTGCGCCGCGTTGCTGCGCAGCTTGACCCGCAGCCTTAATTAGCAGGGAAGTTTCTCGTTAGCCTGGTGCTTGCCTGTCAGATCTCCGGGAATCGTCTTCTGCCCTTTGCAGGGCTGCCGACGGTGCTGCGGGATGCACCCGAAAGCAGCGAGAGCCACTGGGGCAGTGGGATGATGGCACCGCAGCTTGGGCTGCGCTGGTGCTGCGGCCTCGGAGCAGCCGTCCTCGACCCGCGGCTCCAGCTGGCAGCGGGGGCTGCTGCCCTGTGCTCCGTGGAGGATTAAAAGGATTTCTCTCCAACAAATGCCAGCACCTAGGTGATGCCCCCCGCTCCGAGCTGGTGTCCTGCCCGGGTTCCTGCTCACTGAAATGAGAAAACGGCTCTTTTGACCCGGGGAAGGCGCTGGCTGAGCCTTCCCCACGTGCACCCGCAGAAGAAAATTAAACTGTCACACTCTCCAAAGGCCAGGCAGCAGGAACTCGGGATAAAAATGCCTCAGGCAGAAAATGAGCTTTATAGTGTTTGGCCAGCTTCGGATGAGGTGACAGATGCTTAATCAGCTTATTCGCCATAAGTGTCTGTCTGCCGTCTTCCCTCCCCTTCCCGGGATGGGACGCTGCCAGCAGCGTGGCGTGGGGGTGCCTCGCTTCCCGGGGGGAACGCCAGTGCATCCCTGCTCGGGGTATGTGGGGACATCTTGGCATTAAACTTCATTTTCTGCCGGTACCCTTGGTGGGAGGCTGTCCCCGAGCTGGGGCAGGGGCTTGGCACCGGCTCCGGGGCTTCCTCCGCTGCAGCCGGGCTTGGTCCAGAGGTCGGATTCGCAGGGAGAGAATGGAGATTTTGTTGTCTCTTCCACAGCTCGGCTGGGAATGGGTGTCTGGTTTTAGAGATGCTATCAGGGCCGGGGATTGAATAGCTCTGGCAGGGAGGGTCAGCGGCTGCCCCGCCAAACGTACAAAGAGCCGTTCTTCTTTGTGATCCGATTATTCCTTCCCCCCGTGTTTAAATAAGGACCTTAAAGCGAGGGAGGAAAAGCTGTCAGACAGCGCTTCTGGTGTTCACCGACACCCTAATTCGTGCGTTTATAGGCAGGTGGAAAGTGGCACCAAGTGCTTTGAGACCGAGGTGTAATTCCTTGCACATGGCTTCAGCCGTGGCTGGCGCCGGCTCAGTGGGGACGGTGGTGGCTTTATTCTGTCCTCAGCTCCTTGGGGGTTACTTTGAACACTGCTCTTCAGCCCTTTCTTGTCCGTGATAGACCAAGCTGGTGCTGCTCTCCGGGGCCATCCGGGAGTTGGGACATCACCAGCCATCATCTCCCAGACCTCAGGTCAACTTCGTGGCTGGTCTGAGGGCCATTGCCTGCTGTCTCAAACAGCCACTTAACAGTGGTTATTATGGTTATATTGGCCATATCTGATAATTATCTGATTTGGGGCATTCACTTATCTCTTACAGTGAGGCGTCTGTGCCAGGTATCTCGGGCTGGGGCACTGCAGAGCCACCTCGTTACTGACCCTCTGCCTCGTGGCGTTCAAAACCCAAGCTTGGTCTTCCTCAATAAAGCTGTGGGATGAAGGGAGGATACCTGGGGCATCTTCACCCCGCTGCGTCCGGGCTCTGCTCTTGCCTGGTGCCGGGGCAGTGCCGACGGCAGCTGCTGGAGCTGGCGTGGGGAAGAGCCCTCTGGAGAGACTGTCCTTGGTGAGAGGTGAAGGTGCCTCCAGCCCTCTCTCGCCAAGGGCTGGAGGAGGCACGGCTTGAAGTGGTAGCACGGGTTGTTGCATTCAGCTGACGTCCTGGCTGCGCTCGATGGCTCTTATCGTCGTGTTTGGTTTGGCGTTAGGCTACTTCTGCACTGCCCCGATCCCGTACTTTCGAGTTACCCCAAACGAGAAGAATATTGGCCCTTCCAGGCCAATAGGACCATTGCTTTTGTGCGTTATTTGCAATACATGGGTATACGTAAGGCTTCTCGGTGTAAACCCAGCATCCTCTCGCGGACGTCGGGAAGCTTGGGTTGAGTGGCTGTGAGGGGTGTGGGAGGATATTTTGCTCTGGTTTTGCATTTATGAGCATGGAGTTCAGCGGAGCTGCTCTGCCCGGCTCCTGGTCATCTCTGCTAACCCCTGATGGTGTTCTTCTTTTCCCTTTAGACGATCATGGAGCAGTTCAATCCCAGCCTCAGGAATTTCATTTCTATGGGGAAGACCTATGAAAAAGCCTTAGCAAGTAAGTGAAACTGTGCTGCTGATGTGTTCGTTGACGAAACGCTGGGGGCTGCAAGGCTGGTGAGGGTCTGGCTGGGCAGCATGGCCTCGGAAGGGAGGGAAGGTGGAAAACCAGCTTGGGATGCTCTTTGTTCCCAAGGGGAGGAAACTGGGGAGGTGGTTCTTGGCCCTCGACGCAAAGCTCACGTCGTTAGGACATGGAAGGCATGCGCCTGCTGCGGGGCCGCGATGCGGAAAGGATTCGAGTGATAAAATGTTGGCAACTGGACAACAAATGCATCTCCAACCAGTTTACCTTTAAATGTTACTTTAAAACATTTAGAATTAAGATATTGAGTTCTATTTAAAGGTGTGTTATTGAAATGTCCAAAAGGCCCAGAAGAATGCATTGGAAGAGAAGGAAAAAACCTAAAAATATTGGTGGCGGCTCTTGACTGGGAATATAGGGTCCTATTGGGAGCCATTGGGGAGGTGTAGGTTTAAATGATCAAAAGTAGACTATGAAAACCAAAATGGACTATTTAGACTTAAAATGACTTTGCATACTGCCTGGGCCCTCCTCTGCTCGGTTTTAAGGAGGTTTAAGGCAGGCTTTGCTCAACCCCAGAGGCAGACGCTTTCTTTCGGGGAGGGCTCTGCTCGCTTCGGAGCTGCCCTGCACATGTCTCTTGGATTGTATTTTTTTAATTGGCTCGGTGAAAATGCCTGTAAGGGAAGAGGCTGTCATAATCTTCAGCCAGTGGAAAAAAAAAAATATTGTGGTGTCTCATGTTGTTAAAACGCCGGTGTTTGAAGTACGACCTTTGGGAAGGATCTGTGCCGCCGTGCTTTGTGCCTGGAGCAAATTTTATTTCCCACAAGTCAGATGAGGTTCCTGGAGGTTTCAGTGAAGAATCTTTTCAGAGGCAGCCCTCCTGCTGTCCTCAGGTGCAGGCGCTCCCCTGCACGCTGCTTTCCTGCCAGTTCTCAGCCCTGTTTTTAATTAGGTTTTAATGGATCAACTGGCCATAACGTGGGAAGTGCCCGTCCATCCTGGTCCACTGCGCAGGGGCTGTGGACTCTGACCCCCCCCCAGGGACGGGGCACTTAATACACCCTTACAAAGAGCAAAATTTCCCAGCTATTCCTAATGATGCTAACGAAGCAGGGGTTCGTGGTTTGGGTGTGCTTCTGCCTGCCGTTTCCCCGCTGGGTCTCCAGCCGGGTGCGGGCGGCAGGGAAGGGAGGAGAGGCAGGGTCTGGCGGGGGGAGAAGGGGTTGCGCTTGGAACCGCGTTTGTTATTTTTTCTTCTAAAATGTTATACTGATAATGCAGCTTTTAATTACCTGGGTGGCGGAGTCCGCTTATAAGGTGCTGTTTTATCACAGCTTAAGTTGGGTACGCCGTAACTGCAGCGTTTTGTGGGTAAGCGGTACGATCACTTGATTTCTATTTTTCTCACATCCCTGCTGTGAATCGGCTTTGAAGCCCAAGATCTTCCTGTAATTTTAAAAATTGTCTTGGGTCGTCCTTTACTTTGGATCTCGGAGCTCATGGGGGCATCTGAAGGAAGTGTTTTAATCAGTAAATCATGCTGGAAGAGGCTTCAGCACATAATTTGACAGTGTTGAGCTCAAGCTGTACAACATGTTCTCGTGATTAGAGGAAACCCCCTGCTTATCTGATTAAAGTGGAGTGTGTAGCTGGAATGTCAACAAACAAGACTGAACTATAATGAAAGTCTGTGATATTCAATTATTCCACAGTGATTTTTTTCGGAGCAGCATTAAGCAGGCTGATGGTTACACTGGAATGAAAACCACCTAGGTCCTGCGTTCACCTTTTTTCTCCTAAATAGCCCTGTAATCTTGCTGCTCCAGCTTTCCTCTTTCTTCACTCGTTTTTTCTTCTGTTTGTTGTCTAGTCCCTCCCCGTGGGGTTAAGCCCTTTGAAGTAACGTCTGTTTTAGTGCCTAGCGTCTATTCAGTGCCACAGAAGTTATAATAGCCATTAAAGAGAATATAACCTGTGTTTTTCGATGCTTTTAGGTATGACATACGCAGCAAAAGGATACTTTGATGCTCTGGTTAAGATGGGAGAGTTGGCCAGTGAAAGCCAAGGATCTAAAGAATTGGGTAAGTCACCAATTTACTGCTAAACGGAGTCGCAGTCCAGAGCAGGCTCCGAGCACAGGAATGAAACCAGGTTTTTGCTCTTGATGGGGATAACAAGCTCAATGTGGAGCTGATCCTGCCTTGTGATCGGTGAAAGTGTCGCTGTATTTACTGTTAACGTAGCTTGAAAAACCACCAGCCTGCTATTCTTGGTGTCAGGATTTTGGGCACTGCCAGCTTCTGGTGTTTGCAAAGAGGAAGCGTCCGCCGAGAGCGGCTTTGCTGGCGTTTTTCTCTTGCTTCGCAAAGGAGCGAAAAGCCCCGGCTTCTGGTCTGGGAGCTGAGGCAGCGCTGCCCACCTCGGTCCTCCGAGGGCGACGCAGGGGAGAGGGAGCGCTTTGGGGGACGGGCAGGTCGGCTGTACTGGAGCAGTGTTTCTCCTGGCAGGAGTCACCCAGCGCTTGGGCTGCGCGTGGTGGGGGCTGTGTTTGTACCCCCCGCCCCGCCGAGCGCGGCAGAGCTGTGGCGAGATCTGCCCCACGCTGTCCGCAGCTTCCCGGCGCGGCTGGTGACTCCTATTTGTTCCGTCGGTCGGAGTTGTGACACATGTCACGAGCAGCGATGCTCGGTGCCTCCTTCCCCTTTATTTCGCTTACTCCTCTGGTAAGTCCCTCAGGAGCTGCTTTTCCAGTCTTCCCATGGATCGGACGTGGCTCCTGCGTTCTCCCTCTGAGCTGCCCCCTCCTCGCTGCTGTTGTCGCTGCGCAGACGTGGTTCGAGGTGGCTCCTCTCCCAGCTCCCCCCAGGGACGCTGCAGCCTCCCGTTAAGGCTCTTGTGGGGCTGAGATGGGTTTTGGTCGCATTGCCTTTGCGGCCCCAGATGAACTCCTCTTCCTCGCAGCCCCTCCCGCAGGGTTGGCTCACCAGGTCGCTGCGCTCCTTAACGCCGTCTCTCCGGGGAGGTCAATTGATGGAGAAGAGGTTGAGCTGAAATGGCTCTGAAGGCTGGCGAAGCCATGGGTGAGCAGCCCCTCGGAGGGGCCGGGTTTTGGTTTTGCCGCGTTGTGTTCGGTGTCGGGCACCGCTTACCCCCAGCCATGGGCTGTTCCGGCTCAGCCGTGCGCAGCTCGCCGGCTGCCTCTGAATGTTGATGGGGAAGCAGTAAGTGTCTATGGAAACCGATTCTATCACTTGGATTAGAGCTGCCTATAGCAATCTGTTTCTGTTTAATAAATAAAACAAAAGAGCCTTGTGTGCGATGCATGTGGCGACGGAGATTGCAAGGGCTGTGCAGAGCTCACCGTCTAGGGGCTTCCTCTTCTGCCTCTCGGGGGGTGAAAGATGCAGCGGCTCTCTCCTGGACGTGAAAGCCTGGGGAAGCCTCACCGGAGGCAGCTCAGCTGTGCGAGGGCAGGAGCCGGGGGACCGCAAACCCTGCCCGCCCTTCAGCGCTGCTCCAGGCTTTGCTCGCGCTCAGAACCCGGCTTTGGTGTCGTCTGCTGGTCCCGCTTCCTCGCCGACGGACGGCGCTTTGACAGCGGGCATCCTCAGTGCCCTCCCGCAGTCTCCCGACCTGCATTCGGTCTGTGGCTGGAGTATTTTGGGGTGGGTTTCAAACGTTTCCAAATTACTGCGCCTTCCGCTCTTGGTGCGAGCGCATTTGAAGGAGGATCCTGGCAGCTCCTGCTCAGCCCGGGGCCGTGACGAGCAGCTGCTCCTCGGCCCTCTTGCTTTGTTATCTTGCTGATATTTATTGTGGCAGCTGCTCCGCGCAGGAGAAAGTTAAGATAAAATTTCTGGCTGCAGTTTACTGGAGCTGATAACAGCCGGGGACACAACCCGCTCCCAGCGGGATGCGTAAACAGGGGTTGAAAAATGGTTTAGATCGGGGCTGTGCTCGCCAAAGGTACGGCTTTTCCTGGAAACACCTTTACCTTATCGGTCCCTGTGCCATGATTGTCGATAGTGCCAGAAAGGAGCGCTGGGGTCTGGGTTATTTCATTCCTTACTAGAGGCAGCAGCGAATGGGGATGTTCATAATTGCCACTTGCATTCATGTTGTGCCCACACCATTCCCTCCCTGTGCGGGTGGTTTCCTCCCTGACGGGGACAGGGAAAGCTGCTCCGAGATGTTGGGCAGGACTCTGGGATGCTGTGGTTGGGACTAGCAGCTCACATCTGTTTTCAGCCTCCACTGAAAAGAATCTGAGATTTCTTCCCCCCCTCCTTAACTCTTTCTTTTCTGAATGCGGATCCTTTTCTGATGCCATTTCTGGGACGGGATGTGTCAAAAGAACAAACACTGCAGATCCCATGTCTAAAATGTGGCTAAGGCAACCACGTCTTTCCCCTAGCTCTCCTGCCTGCGCTGCAGTGATGCTGCCCATGCCGGGGTGATGCGCCCCGGGGAGCTGGGGGACCGCCCAGAGGCTGCCCTGTGCCGGGAGAGCTGCTGCGGCTCTTGCCATCGGTGCTCAAAACCGGCTGCGTTTTCCCGGCATCATCCCTCCAGTAGTACCTGTGACTCCGAGGAGTCGCTCTTTAAATTGGGCGCTGGAGAACTGCCCGTCCCCAGCTGTGTGCCGGCTGTCCGGTGCATGAGCCAGCGTGGCTCGTTCTGCTCGGTGCTGGCTTGCTTAAAAACACGTTCCTCTGATGGCAGCGATGCTGCACCTTTGTCTTGCTGAAAACATCTAGCCTGCCAGACCGCTGCCTCCCAGCTTAGGTCTCTGCTCACCAGCTGCTTAGCACTACACATTTTTTCTAAATTCTCCATCAGATTTTAGCAACTGTGTGTAGACAGGATAATCCTGGGTGGTAATGGAAAACCTAGCCATAATAAGGTACTTGAGCTGTAATCGGCTCTGTGGCTTGAGTTTTCAGGTGCAAGCGTCTGGCACGGGCGTACCTCTGTCTGAACCCCGCTGCCATGGCATTCCTGGGAGCCGGATCACTGGGAAGGGATGTCAGGAAAGCTTCTCCCCTTCCTGCTCTGCTCTCTGGGCTGCTGGAGGGTTAGACCCATGCCCACAGTTCCTCTTTGAGAGAGGCTCCTTATGCCGTTCTTCACGTCTTAGGTGGTTCCTGCGGTGGCTTTCGGGAAGCTGAGGAGCTGGCGTGAAGAGCATGAATGTTGTGTGTCTGATCAGTGAAGGTTTGATCCGGGCTTGATCTGGGAATGGTTTGGAGATGCTTCCGAGGAGCTCCAGTCTCACGTGCGCGAGTGCTCAGGTGACTTTGGCCCTTGTCCGGTTCCTGCTTAGGTCCCTTGGATGCTACTCAAAATGTTGTGTCTTTTGTCCCCCTTGAAACCTAGGCCATGGGAAACTGCTTCAGGGCTGGAGGGGGATTTTGCTTAGCAGTTGGTTTTCTCGAAGGTCCTCTTGAATTAGTGAAGGCTGCTCTGACTGAAGCCCGGTGCTGTGAAAGGGCAAGACATGCGGTAATTAGTCGTCCGTTGTTGAGCTGAAATGAGCCTCTGGTAGGTCATGGCTTTCTCCTGGTACACGACTTGCACAATAAAATCAGAACCAGCAGCACCTTCATGTTCCCACCGTTTGCTGCAGAGCTGTTTGGTGTCAGTGGAATATGCTGGGCTTCAAGACTTTTAAACCATCTCCATGCAGCTTTTTAAAACGAGCATCACGGAGTGATGCGGGGTAGAGCCGTCTCCAGCCGGGCATGGTGTGTGCTGAGAAGGGGGTCTGCGGTCGGAGCTGGGCTCAGAGCCCACGGTCCCGTCCACGATGCTGCCGCAGAGCCAGGGTGCCACCAGCCTGCGTCCTGGTGGGACGGCCAGCGTGGTGGCTCCTGGTGAGGAGCAGAGCAGCCTGGTGGGATGCTCCACGGCTCTTCGGTCTGGCCCGGCTCTCGGCAGCAACGTGGTTTGGAGGCTTTGTGCTGCGCTGAATCCTCTGGGGAGAGGGATTAATCTGTTAATTGGATTTGCGGTTGTTTTGGGTAGATGCTTCCTGCAGCAGCGGAGATGCGGATATAGATCCCGGGAATGTCAAAGGTTGTCACAGCAGCAAGGCGTTCAGCGTGTGACCGGGGACCACCACCGCACGCTGCAGCGAGCTGGTGGTGGCCATGGTGCCCGATGTCCGCTGGGGACCTGCCGGAGAGGTGCCCAGGAAAACCGAACCGGAGCTCCAGGGGGTTTGGCTGTGATGGGTGACTTGGTGTCCCTGCAGCGAGGTCCCTCTGCCCGGGGAGATGAGCTCCTGGGTGGGAAAGCAGCGGTAATCTCGTTGCTCGATCCTTTTAAAATCGGACTTAACAACGCGCTTGATGGCTTGTGGGTAGCAACTTTGTGCTGGTGGAAGAATGGATGCTCTGGACCTGCATTTCCACCTGCGATCCTGTTAAAAGGCCTAATTTGCCGGGGAAATTGTTCTAGAAATTCAGGACTCGGCCTCCAAGCTGTGTGATTCACTTGGGGGGAAGGAACCTGTAGGAATGGGCTTGCTGCAGGTGCAGAAACACAAGACAGACCTCTTAAACTGCTGCCTGCCTCCGACAGGGACTCTCCCGCCGTCTGCGTTGCCTCTTCGCTGCCTTCAAACCTCCTGATTAAAAGCAGACTGCCATAGCAGTAGGCTTGTTCTCACCACCCCGTGTTTGGGTACGTAATGGTGGAGGGTTGTTAAATGAGCATCTGCGAAGAGCACGTTGCCTGGCTGGAGTTCCGAACGCACAGCAGCTGTGTGTAACGTTCGGGTCTCACCTTCCGTGGTGACATCTTCCAGGGATGCCGACCTGCTGTGTGCCCGGGCGCTGTGCCTAGGACGAGCTCCTGCGGGGATGCTCCGTCCTTTCGGGAGGGACGGAGGGGCCACCTGTGTGTCCGGGGGCTGGTTCCTGCCGTCCCTTGGCAATGCTGTGAGCTTGGCAGGTTTTAGGAAGGGGGCACAGCTTGTTGTGTGGCCCCGGGTCCTGGCGGCATGTGCCTCCCCTCCTGGGACTGCCGGCGTGCAGGACGGATCCGTTCCTGCGGGTCCGAGCTGGGTGGCTCCGGGCTGGTGAATGTGAGGTCTCTGCAGTCGTGTTCTCCTGTGCTAATTAATCCTGTGCCACCGATACAGCTGCTGATGGGGACTCGCTGGTCTGTACGTCACGATGCGGATACATGATCCAGGGTGGCTGTTGGGAAGCCCGGGGCATCGCAGGTCACCCAGGTCTCTAATCTGTCCGTGGTAAAAGTGTCGGTGGCAACTGCTCAGCCCGAAGGAGCCGATTACTGGGAATGTGTTGTTGAACTCGCCTGAGTCAGGGTGCCTTGGGAAGCTTTTTTCTTTACCTTGCCTCCCAATAAATAAATAAAAAATGTCTTAAGCTTTGCCAGGCGGGGTTGAAGCAGCGGCTGCAAGCAGAGCTGATCATTATAATGCTGATGAGTCGCTCTATAACATCAACAAATCGGTACCATCCTTTGGGGCTGTGATAAGTGAAACCTTTTTGAAGAGGGAATAGATGAATCAGCACGGAGAAGCTGATTGTTTCCCCACACTCGTATCCTTCCCACGGCACACGCACGGATCTTCCCCCAAGTTGTCTTGCGATTGAATGTCAGCGCTGATCAAGTCGGAGCCGTTTGTCGGGATGAGGTGTTGGGCTGTGAAGTGCTTCTCTCCGTGGCTTGAGGGCTCGTCTGTGGCACGTGCCGTGTCTGTGAGCTTGGATCAAGGCACGTTAATATGAGGGAAGGGGAAAAAAGATTGCGGAAGTTCTCGGTAGCGTGCTTCTGCCTTGAATCTGGCTTGATCAGACCTTCAGCGCGTGGCGTGAGGTGCGAGCAGAGCTATTGCCAGTCTGTGCCCGCGGGACGGGGGGCAGGCGGCCGCGGGGACGTGCCCCGGCCGTGACCGCGGGAGCTGGGGGGGCGGCCAGGCTTGCAGCCGGTGGGAAGTGGAAGGTGTGGAACTGGGTGGCACGCAGCGCTGAAAGGGGAACTGGTAACCGCTGGGCTGAGAGCCCTGCCCTGCTCTGCCGGGTCTGGGGGGGCAGGATGTCACCCCGAAGCAGTGCTTTGTTAATAACGTGCACAGGGCTGATGCTCTCCAACCCACTCCCCCCCAAAAAAAAAACCCCAAATGGATTGAGCTCTCCTGTCCAGCGGGTACCTTTGCTCAGCAAAGTCTGTGAGAAGTGAAATGGGTGCCCGTGTCGGAGCAGTGCCTGGTGCAGGGACCCCCTGGCCCCTTTTCCCCAGGCACCCGGTGCTTTCGCATCTCCGCCTGCCCTGGGAATGTGCTGGCGCAGGCACAGCCCCTCCCCGGGTTCGGCTGCTTGCTTGGCATCAAAGGATTCAGCTAACAGCATTTAACCAGCCATTGAAAAGCAGATTATTTTTTTTCCTCTGAGGCTTCAGGAGCTCAAACAATTTGCCCTGTTACTGTCTGTTGCTTTTTCTCATTAATGAGCTGATATTCCTTTTCTGCCAGCTTGTTACTTCCCTTGACGGCACTGTGGCCTTTCCTGGTCTCCCTCAGCAAAAAGCAACAGGGAGAAGCCCAGCACAATGTCAAATAGTGGAGGAGCTGAGCCCCTCCTTGGTTTTCATCCTTTCATGCTCTTTATTTGGGATCTGAATCTCC
This sequence comes from Gavia stellata, assembly GCF_030936135.1. Lineage (NCBI taxonomy): Eukaryota > Metazoa > Chordata > Aves > Gaviiformes > Gaviidae > Gavia > Gavia stellata. The sequence continues at coordinate 13,371,518 of NC_082615.1, read as the reverse complement.
ACGGCAAGTGATCTTGATGGAGAGCGATGCCAACAGTGCTGCATACTCCGTGTTACAGGAGCAAGGAGCGATGCTGGCGAGGATGCAGTGCTGTTTGCTTGTCAAAGCATCCCTGCTGCCAGGCTGATGCCTGTGGCAGCGGGAGCTGGTGGCCAGCGGCTTTGCCAGGGAGCCAGGGCTGCTGGCCACCGGCTCCTGCTGCCCTTGAAGGACAGGCTGGGCTGCTTCAGCCCTGCACAAGCATCAACGTGTTCTGGCTTGGAGTAGTTTGGCTCCTTTGCCGATGCATTGTTTGGGATTTTTATTAAAAATGGCTCATATTTAGCTCGAGAAGGGGGGAGGAAAAAAAAATCCTTAGGCTCTGAAAACTCAAAAGCAAAACCCTATGAGTTGGGTTCCTACCGCTCTGCCTTCTGGAGGGGCAGCTGGCTCCTGCGCGGGGCTTGCGGTGCCGATAGTGATGGGAGGGATGTGGAACAACCTGTTTGCCTGTTCCCGGCTGGGTGTGGTAGGGAAGGGCCCTCAATAGCCCCTGTAGTTCTCCCAGAACGATACTGTGAGTCAGACAGACGTAAATAGCAAGTCCTCCTCCTCGCCTGCTTGTGCTTTGCCGCCTGCGGAAAGGTGTGTGTGAGCCCGGCACGGGCAGGTGAAGCCCTTGCTCTGCAGTCCTACCCTTCCCCGTCTTTATTTTTGCCTCTGGGCTTAGGCGAGGCACTTAACCTTGGGTTTCTTGACCTATAGGATGTGCATTCGGCAGCAGGGCTACTGCGGTGCTCCGTATACAGCTTACACCCTGACCCAAGCTCTGCCCTGCTGCACAGCGGTAATTACTGCGTTTAACTTACAAATACCACTGGTAGGTGATGCAAAACGCCCGTGGCGTGGGTGGCCGTGCTGCTGACAGGGCTGGGGCGTGTGCCGTGGTCCCGGCCCCGCCACACAGCCCTAACGCCTTGCGGTGTCTACCATCAGCACAATGCCACCGATCCTCTTCTGAGCCGGGGGTTTGAAATATTTAGGCTTTCCAGCTACCCTGGTATCTGTTAGTCACAGTTTAACTTCTTCCCCGCTGCCACGCTGGGTTAGTCGGAGCAGTTTCAAGGTGGAATGTCTGTTAATGTCTAACAAGGTCTGTAGCTTTTTTGCAGTGGCGAAGCAGCTCGTGGTGTGGAGGTATCGGGGTGTCGGAGGTGCTATGTGTGAATTCACACAGCGCTGCAGCTACTATTTAGGGGATTTAGTTCAAATCCTGCTGCTGCCCCACGTGGGCTCCCAGCAATGGTGGAAGCCACAGGAAGCCTGGAGCCGATTCCTTCGGAGCCGGTTGGGCCCTCTCAGCCCGGGAAGAGGCTCCAGGGGAAGCTCTGGTGCCTCCACGCAGCCCAGCACCGGGCAGGCGTCCAGCCGCCTTCCTGCACCGGCCCGGCTGCAGCGCGTTGCTCGCCTTGAGCTGCTCTTGGCACTGGGCTGGCCACACTGCGCCGCCGGCAAAGGTGCAGCAAACCAGCAATGGCAGGGGAGCGCGCTGCGTGGCGGGCGTGGGGGGGACAGCAGTGTCCCCTCGCCCAGGCTGGGACGCGGAGCAGCTTGCAGCAGGGATGCTGCACTGGGTGGGAAAGGCTCCGTGCCGCTGCTCGCTTTCATGTGGGGCTGAAACACCCTGTGCCCTTGCTGCGGTAAGAGCCAAGAGGGTGGTGGTGGAAGAGAAAGTCTAAACAAAAAGATGCGTATCTGTTGAGACGCACCCCGCGCCTCCCCGGCTGCTGGGAACAGGTTCATTCCCCGTCTGAGGAATGTGGTGGGCGCAGAGCCCTGTGGTCCCGGTGCAGGGGGCTGGGTGTACCCGGTGCTGGAGCTGGGGATGTGTGTAGTATTCTGAGCGCCCGGGTCCCTGCTCTCCGGGTGGGTTGGGCGCTCGGCAGCGGTGGCCAGAAAGCCCTCGGCCAGCCCTGCACCGGCTTTCTCAGCCGGGGTTTCCACTCCGGCCAAACGGGAAGCGAAAGGGAGAGGGGGTGGTGCGAGCTTTAGAAATAATAAGCGAGCCACCCTTGCATTGATATACTCTTGAAAAAGCCATCTCAGCCAAGCGACGGCATTACGTCATTGCCTCCTTCCAGTGGGAATTTGTGCACTTCCCACGATTGAGCTGTCGCAGCCCAACCGGAGAGCAATTTCCTGGCGGTCTCGTGGTGGTGACCCCTTGCCCGGACCTCCCCGTCCATGCGTGAAGCTCTTCACCACAGACGTGCGTAATTGCCGCAGCCGGCTGCCTGCCTGGCGTGAGCGCCGGGGGCTGCTCCGCTTTGCTCAGCACCTTGCGAAGGGGCTGTAAAAGTTAGAGTTGGCTCGGTGGCTGCAGAAACCTCGGCACACGGTTTCCTCCCGGCGAAGGAGCGGAGCCACAGCTGAGCTGTCCGGTCACCGCCTCGCTTTGCGGGGTGCTTTGTGCATCGCTGCGCTCTCAAGGAGCTGAGCGGGGGACACGGTGGCCCCGGTGCCAGTCGGCGCTGGCTGAGCGCCTGCTCGTGCCGCAGCCGGTTCTGTTACTGCGTTGACCCACGGCGGAGGGGCTGGTCCCTGCCAAGGACAAAAAGGGATCAGATTTTAATGTTTGCAGAAGGTTTTGAACCATGGTGTATGGTGCAAAGTACGAATTGCTTCAGCCACAAGAGCAAAGAAACGTTGGGCCAGGTTGTTCCCGATCGGCTGGTGGTGTTGACGCTTGGCTGGCGTACAGCCCACGTGCCCGGCCTCGTGGTGTGCCAGGGACGGGCTGACCGAGCGGCGGGCTGGCACCAGGGCCAGGGCTGGCCCTGCGTATGCCGTCTGTTCTTGTGCTGCGCGGGGGTCCCAATGGTTCCCTTGGAGCAGCGAGAAGCTGGTTGGGCTCATCCCAGTCTCAGTGTTGCTGAGCTTTGACTCCAAGTGCAGAGGATGCGGTTGTGCCGGAGCCCCGGATGGACCTGTCCTCCGCACAGGACTCGCATTTTCCTGCACTCTCTAAATACACCAAAACTGCAGCGTTTGCTGCCAGCGCTGGGCTCTCGCTGGAGCAGGACAGGAGTGAGCAGCCCCATGTGGAAGCAAACCTGGGCTCAGTGCGTCTCGGCTGCTGGGGGGCCGTGCGTGCTGGGGAAGGGGGACCCACCGTCGGGCGGGTTTAGGGCTGTGGCTGCTGGCCCCCAGATCCCCAGGGGGTTCCCAGACTCGGCCCTGCCAGGAGCCGCCACCCCCACCTTGAGCAGCCTTGGGAGTGTTGCACCATCTCCTCCCGCACGTTGTCCCAGGGCTCCAGGGCTGGTGTCCCTTTCCCATGGCATTTCCCATCCCTGGGATTGCTGTTCTCTCGTTTAAAACTCTGCATGTGTTTTTACGGGCTGTACATCCGGGGCTTTGAGTTATCCCAGGCGCTGCTCTGCTTTTTCTGGGATGGGATGTGGGACGCTACTTCCCTTTGGAGAGCCCCTGTGGGTGTTGGGGGGGGTTCCCAGCTGCTGCCAGCTGCGGGACCTGCCGGGACTGAGTCCCGAGAGAGGGGCAGCTCAAAGACATGGCTCATGGCTTTCAGTTCGCAGGCAGCTCCATGTGGGCTGGAAGCCCCCTGGGAAGCTGCGACCTGCCACGCTGGAAGTAGGAGCTTCCTAACTCAGCCCTTACAAATAGCTGATGCAGCTCAGCTCTCCCTGAAAGCTCGCTCCCATCCAGAGATGGTGCTTTTAGTCGAGCGGCAGCACTGGCTCCTCTCCTAAAAGATGCTCCTGCAGCTCCCACGTGTGCGTCTGGCTCCAGCCGCACTGGGGCTTTTGCTGAGGCAGGACACTGCCCTTCCTCCCAGGAAAAGCGCAGTGGGTGTGGGACTTGATTCATTCTGCGTTTGAAAAGGAAAATGAAAGGAAGAGACAAAGCAGAGCTGGGATCCCTCTGCCCTGGGCAGCCGCTCGTGGGATTGACCTGCGGCGTTGGCAGCAGCCGTGCGCCACGGCTCTGCCTTCGCTGCCCAGCTCGCCTGCCCGGGGCCGGGCTGCCCGTGCACGGCTCAGCCGCTGAGGTTGAATGGGTCCAGTGGTTTTGAGGCAAATATCAACCTAGGGCTTAGCTCCATTTGCAGCTCTGTGTCCTGGACCGAGTCCCAGAGCTGCGTCCATCCGCTGCTGGGGGAGAGGGATGCGGGTGCTCTGTGCTTGGCTTTGGGCTGTACGTGCAGCTGGGAGTGTCGGGTGAAGCTCCGGGCTGTAACGGTGCTGTTTAAATTCCCATCTCAGTTATTAGTGCAGCATCTCTCGTCTCCACCTGCTCCCTTTGATATCTGGACTGTGAATCAGGTCAAGATGAGGGACCTTTCTTGGTCCCGTCATCTCTGGCTCCGTTGTCATGTCCCTGCGGCCAGGCTAAGGGCCGGCACAGGCAGAGCCGTGGTACAGCTGGGGCGGCCGATGGCACGGTGGGTCATGGGCAGGGCTGCCCCTGGGTGCGGGGGTCTCGCTGCTGCTTGTCCTTGTTTCCCTTTATGCTACACAAGACATGCGTGTTGGTCCAAGTGTTTCAGATGTTCATCTGCTCACCCACAGCTCCCCAAAGGTGGGCACTGGGGGTACTCCAGGAGCACCCATGGGTCTGGCTGTGGACCCCTCCCTGCTCGTGGGGTGCCACCTGCCCCAGCCCTGGGGTGTCCCCCTGAGCTCGGTGCCTCAAGCCCCCTCCCTACGTCTTGTCTTTGCAGGAGACGTGCTCTTCCAGATGGCAGAAGTCCACAGGCAGATCCAGAACCAGCTGGAGGAGATGGTGAGTGCCCTGGCCCGGGCGTGCCGGGCTCTCCGCCTGGCCACGGGCTCTGCCGGTGTTGCAGCTGAGCAAAATGGTTTTCCGTGTCTTGTCTGGGCAGCACCAGCCCCTCCGGAGCGGACTTGCTGAGCTGCAAAGGGTCTGGTCTGCTTGGGCATCTGCTTCTGCCCTGTTGGGTCCCTCTCTGAGTGTCTGTCTGTCCCTCGCTGGTGTCACCCTCTGCTCTGTCTGTACAGCCCCTCTCCCCTGCCTGCCCCGGTGCTACCCGGCGCTCCCCGGGCAGGGTTTGCCAGCTCTCACCAAGGAACCGTGTTTTCTCTTTCTGCCTGCAGCTCAAGTCCTTCCACAATGAGCTCCTGACGCAGCTGGAGCAGAAGGTGGAGCTGGACTCCCGGTACCTGAGTGTGAGTTATGGACTTGCGTAGTCTGGCAGCACAAGCGTTGGCTCGGGTGTCTCCGTCTCCCGTTCCTGCTGCCCGGCTCCCCGCTCAGGGACGGTTGTGCCCAGACACTGCCCATGCCCCTGGTTACAGATGGGTCCCCATTACAGATGGGTCTGTGCATTGCCACGCACAGAACAGCGTTTTCCCCGATGTCAGACTATTGCCGCCCCTGTTTGCTCTCCGGGCCGTGGGGACCCCGCTTCTCCCAAAGGCTGGGGGGGTCTGCTTGCTTCTGCCAACCCTTGGCAGCAGGACTGCGGCCGAGGCAGGGGTTCGGCTTTGGCTGCTCAGAGCTTTCTCCTGTCGCATCCAGGCTGCGCTGAAAAAATACCAGACGGAGCAAAGGAGCAAGGGGGATTCGCTCGACAAGTGCCAGGCAGAGCTGAAGAAACTTCGGAAGAAGAGCCAAGGCAGCAAAAACCCCCAGAAGTACTCTGACAAGGAGCTGCAGGTAGGACCCTGGGTGTGGGGGGGGATGAGCATCTCGTCCTCGTGCCGGTGGGGGAGGACGAGCATCTCGTCCTCGTGCAGGGCAGCGGATGCTTGGTACCGCATGCTAGAGGTGGCCCGGCTCTTGCAAGCGTTTAGATAAGGGCTTGCTGCTTTCTGTGGAGGAGCGGGCGCAGCAGCATTAGGGGAGCGTGGTGGGGCGTGGGAGGTGTGGATGGGGAGGGGGCGGCAGCCCGTGATGGGAGCGGGTTGGTCTCGTGGCCGCCCCAGGGGAGGACGGTACAGAGGGGGAGGCTGTGAGCTCCGCTGACGGCAGATGTTGTGCCGGGCGGTGCAGTGGTGACTAACCCTGCTCAATCCACTGCTCCTGGTGCTTTTTATTTTTTTGCTTAATGAATGAACCCAAAAAGATCATTAATTTCTGTTGTGCCAGATCCATCTTCCTCTGGATGGTGTTTTGCTTAAATATTTTCTCTGCCTGCTGCCGGGGTGCCCCTTCCCCCAGCGTGCCGGGGCGGCGGCGCGGGCCGGGGGCGGCTGCGGTGAATCACTGCGGTGTGATCGCGGTGTGGGCTCCCTCGCCAACCACGCGCCGTTTGCTGATCGGGTCCCGGCTGCGCGGGGCTGGGGTCCCTCACGGCACCTGCCTGGACGGTTTGTGCTGCCGGGTGGGCACGTTTCGGAGGCTGGGGCGTTTGGGATTCCCCGCAGGGAGGGAGTCGGGGTCGGGATCTCGCTGGAGAGCATCCAGGGCACATCCCTGGCCGGTGCTGGCTGAGCCGGGGCTGTGAGCAGGACGTGCCGAGGGTCTGCGGCACGCGGGATACTGATGCATTCGCAGCAGGAGTTCGTGTCTTCTGAAGTCTGCAACCTTTGGTTTGAGCTTCACCCGGAGCACGGCTGAACGTGGCAAACACTATCAAATAATTGATGCACCTACCTGCAAACCTGTTCTGGCTGAAGGTGCGGGCGCTGCTACCTGAGTTAAGGCCACTGAATTGATTGCAGCACAAGTAGTACCTTGGAAAGGGGAAGATGAACCTTGAAGCCAGAAGCTACCTAGCCTTGTCTGTAAGGCGTGAGAACAGGCATTATGTTGGGACCAGAATCCGTTACTTTGGATGCCACGGACCGGTAACATGTCAAAATGATCCGTGTCTGCTGAAGGGGATCTAAACATCGATGGCACTTCATTCGCTGGGGCTGTGCACAGGGTGGCATTTAAAGTAATCACAGATAGTTACCGTGAAGGTTATGCTGGGGAAGTGACATTCTTAATTGCACTAAAATTTGGGAAATCAGTCATTCTCTCAGTGGCATGAATCAGAATAAGCATTGAAGGAGAAAAACGCGCCCGCGGTCGCCCACCCCGGCTCGGCGTGCAGCTCCCGTGCCGAGTTGGAGCGCGTCACACTGAGCAAGCCCCCGGCTGCCGAGGCTGCGCTGAGCTGCTTGCAGGAGGCACGGCTGGCCGGAGCGTCGCCGGAAGGTGTGGATGCAGCAGACTCAGGTGTCCTGCCCGCTGAGACGGGCGCTGGCGCCTTCTTGAGAGCTGAGCAGCTTAAACCGCTTCTGAGCGGTGGCGTCACCGCAAGCCTGTGCTCCGAAATTCCTGCTGAGTGAGAAGAGCCCTGTTCGGCAGCGGGGCTTGGCGTGGGGAAACTCAGGGGTCAAACCTTTGTTATCCCCCGCCTGCAAAAGCTGCTGATAGGGACAACAGAGCCAAATTGCTGCCGGAGCCAGCCCTCTCCTGCCTAACCCCCCTGGGCTGCTGCCGTGCACCCACGGAGTCGGCGAAGGAGAAAATCCATCCCGGTGATCGGCTTTATATAGCTGGGAGAGGAGCGATGGTTTGATCCTCCTGCTGCGGTGTGGCAGGGACGGGGTAGTCCTGTTAGCACGGCTGCTTTGGGCAGGGAAACGGGATCCGGCTTTCATTCTCTTTATCTTTCAGCAGTAAGTATTTAGGAAGTGCTTATCTCTGAAAAAGCCTTCTGGTGGCTTTTGGGCTTAAAGAGCTATGAGACTGCTCAGCTGCTCACTTCTTTTTTTCCCCCCTAGATCAAAATACAAAGTTAAATTGCTGAATTCAGCCAAGAGGGCACTTTTCCCTCAGTTCTCTGCTGGCTGCGGTGCTGGTATTTCCTTTCAGCAGAAAAAGAGGGTATTTTGGGCCACCCTTAATGCTGTTCTTACCTTTGCCTGGGCATCGGAGAGCGGGGGGATTGCTGCGAGGGGGGGTCCAGCCTGGAGCTACGTGGGTGTCGGTACTGGCCCGAGGAGGGACCCTCGTGCCGGCTCAGGGAAACCGGGCCCAGTGAACCAGGAGCATCTGCAGAGGTGCTGCTGTCGCACCGCGGGGCTTTGCTCCACAAAGATCTTTCTCAGCTGCCTTAGAACTGTGCCACGTGCGGTTCGGTTTGTTTAGCTGGCCCAGAGCCACCCCTGCGGCCGGCTTGTAAAACCGCCGGCGGCCCCCGAGGAGGCTGCTGAAGGCTCCTTGTGACGCTTGCGGGAAGCTGAAGACTTCATCAGGCTGGTGCCTGGGGACCGCAGAGGGACCGGACAACGACTGGATGGAGCTCTTCTAATGGGCTGTTGCCGATTACTGTGTCTCGTAATGGGAGAAGCTGCTGTTGATGGAAACATCCCGGTAGCTACATCAGTCATCTCCTTCAATAAAGCAATAACATCTTGCTCTTCGTTTGAAGGCTCATCCACTTAAGCCACTGCAGGAGTCGGCAGCCGGGAGGCTGGTGCTCTGTCATCATCTGTGTTTAATGCTACGGGAAGCAGAATTGGTCCTTTCTGCCTTTCACCACTTGTTGAGTGACCACATCTTGTCATCGCCTGCAAGTGCGATGGGTGGGCGAGACGAGCACGGTGGGAGAGGCGGTGCGGTCCTTCGGGGAGCGCCAGGATGTGGTTTCTGCAACATCATCTCGCTCTGCCGAGGTGAGAGGAGATTCGGGGCTGTTCAGGCTCTGGTTTGCCGGGTGGCAGAGGACAGCCCGCACCTGGGCCAGGGTACCAGTGTGGCTCAGGCTCCACGCTCTGCTAGGTTGATCAGAAAGCCCCGTAAAACAGCCCAAACCTCTCACCTGTGACTCTTCAGTTCAGATTGTCCCCCTTTATAAAGCAGAAATAAATGCTGATATTGAGCAGGCACTGCACATAACTAGTTATCTTGTGGCTGGTGAGCAGTAGCTTTGGGAGCAGAGGGGATCCGCTTGGGATAAGGCAGCGGCGTGGTGCTCGTGGACGCTTGTGGGAGGCTTCTGCCAAGCTTCATCAGCCACTCGTTGCGTGGCGAGAGCTGATCCAGGGTGGCCTGGGAGTCCCACATCATCTGGCCACTGTCTCTTGTGCTTGTTTTGTGGAGTTTAATAGATGAGGATGGGTGTCGCAGGATTTAAATGGCTGGGGATTTAAAACACCTTGTGGTTTGCAGTAAAGACGACTCGCGTAGCTTAAAAGCAGCTCAAAGTGCAATTAGGTTGCAGGAGTGATTTTCTCCAAAGCTTGGTCTGTCATGGTCAAGAGAGATGCTGCGGTTGTGGACTGTTGCTGCTGAATGTCGCAATGAAGCCGGGCTCTTTATTCCTTATGAATCAGTCCAGAGCTTTGTTATACATGAGGAATGAAAGCCGAGACAGCTAACTGCCTCAAATGTCTCATCTTAGTTATGTAGTTACTGAGATTTTTTTGACCTGTGTTGAAAACCAGGAGAATAAACCAATTCCATTCACTTCATGTCTTTTCTGAAGAAGAATGAAAACAATATTAAGATTAAACAATCACCAAGGAAGCTAAACTGCTGTAATTTCATTAAACGCTGGTTATGATCAAGCCATGAAATCAAGGTCATGATGGGCTTAGGACCTTGATTGAATCAGCAGCTCAACAATGAAGTTATGTTGGTTCAAACTATTTATCAAATCATGTTAGTGCTACGAGCAATTGGATTTCTCCATCGGGCTGAGACGAAGCTGGCTGTAATTCATCCTAAATAGCGAAGCTGAAGCTGGCTGTTTGTGGTGAAAGGCTGTGCCTGACCCGGGCGAAAGGGCTTTTGGCACGGCTGTGCCGGCAAGCAGCCGCGATGGTGACTTTGGTGGGGAGAGGGGACAGTGGGCTGCAGAGGCTGAGCTCGGCTCCTGCCCATGTCTTCTGCTTGTCCACACCTACGCCTGCTCCTGTGGGAATATTTTAAGCATTAAATACCACTGTGCCAAATAACCTGGGGGTTTTTATAAACTTTTGTAATTGAAACCTCATTTTGGTATTCCCATCAGGAGAAATAATTTTAGGTGTAGGTCAAGAAGCTCCAACTGATAAGGAGTTTGCACAAACCAGGTTACTAGGGCTTATGTAAAAGTCAAATAGGGAAGAATTATGTAAAAGCTCAGTGGCTCCAGGTAAATCTCTCCAGGTTTTATCGTGCTTTAGGCTGGGTGTCTGAACCCCGCAAATGCAGTCAGCGGGTGCAGGGAGGGGAAGCGCATGTGAAACGCTTGGTGGGAGATGCATCAGGTCTGGGGCTGAGCTGCTCTGGTCGTGGGCACCGTCTGAGTGTCCTTGCCATCCCGACTTGGGAAGTACCAACCTGGGTGTTCGTGTAGCTCGGTGGCGTTACCCGCTCGTGTCTCGGGACCTTACTGGAGACCTCATCCCCTGCGGTATTTTCTGCCTCTGTTTACTCTGTAATGAGCTGTGAACTCGCGTGCTGGTGACGTTGGCCCTTCTTGCTGTGGGGCTGTAGCCCCGAGCGTCTGGGGAGGCTTTGGGTGTTGGTGGGCTCTCGGCACACCTCGCTCTGGCAGGGCACCGGACCCTCTTCTCTCCAGACACGGTGCTGCAAGAGCCATACGCTGAAGCAGCTTTTTGAGACATTGTGGTCCATGAGTGCTTATGAAAGAGGCAGTACCAAGAGAAGGAAGGTCTCTGTCTCCTTCTTCCAGTGGTTGTGGCCGGGGGGGGTTTGCTCGGCCGGGGGGGTGGCTGGCAGCATCCCTTAAACCCCAGGTGAGCTACAGGCTCCGGCACAAAGCATGATTTCCTGAAAACAGCTCTACAAATCTATAAGCATCTGCTACAAATATGCAAAATGAAGTCTTAAACTTCTTTTCCTCTGGGCTGAGATGCCTCAAATGACTCTTCTGGAAAGCTGGTCTCTCCGTCCCCGCGCCTGCGCAGGTCAGGGCCATGTCTGATGAGCATTTTGGTACCAAACCTTGTGCATCGAGCTGTTGATCCGGGGTGTCCCTGTATTGGGGGAATGTTTTAAGCAGCAGATTATGAAACCCCCGCACAGCCGGCTGGAGATAGCGCTTGCCTGCTGTTTTGCTCTCTGTAAATTTTATGTAATATCACATGTGTGCGTGGATGGCACTTCACAGGAGCAGTGAAAGGATGAGGCTGACGCCCCGACGACCAGATGTGTGAGACAGGCAACGTGAGGAGGGGAGACAGCCCTTCCCGGGGGAGGAAAGGGAGGCCGGCATCCTTGGAGCAGGGCTGCTCTCAGGGTTGTGCTCCCTAGGATCCGCTCTGCCTATTATTTCACCTTTGATAACCGTCAGCACAACAGTGTCCGCAGCATCCCGGGGGAGGGTTTTGGCCGCGGGGTGATGGAGCTGGAGCGGTGGAGGCTGGTGAGCAGCGCAGCGGGTGCCGGCACTGAAAGACCTTCCCCGGCTGATGTCGGTACTTTACAGGGCAGGGGGAGTTTGTCTTCTCCCTGGGAGAGGTGCAGAGCTTCGGGGTGCCCGTCTACCATCCCAGAAACCATCCGACAGCGGACGGCTGCGGCGACGTGGGGTCCCGTGGCTCGTTGTCCTTGCGAAAGGCAATGAAATGAGTTTTGGCTCCCATGGTGACCTGCATATGGGCGTTCTCTGCTGCGGGAGAGGGTTTGGTCTGCTGCTTTATTTGCCGTATTACAAGAGAGGTTAGGTCACGTCAGACTCATTTCTGAGCTCCGGTCTTCTTCCCGGCCGTGCTCTGCCGGGAAGAGCTGCCGATACCCCAGGGCTCGATACAGCATCGCTCTGTCTGGCTAAACAAACCCACCGACCTCCCTCTCCATCTGTCACAGGAGGCTGGAGGCAGCCGGGAGGGAATGGCGTCTCTGCCGAGGCTGCTCCAGGGTCCACTGGCTTCTGCGCAAGGAGCAAATTCTGGGAATGAGGAAAAGCTGTCTCCTTCCCCAGGAGCCAGTGGGGCCGAGAAAAACTCATGTTTTCCTCAGTTTGGCTGTATGCTGTGGTAGGGGTTCAGCTGTTTTTCCTTGAGACAGCTTAAATGCTCTTCCTCTGTTAATCAGCCTAACTTCTTTCTTATTTTTATCCCATTACTTTGTAATTATTCTCTCTTGTGGTTCCCTAAAATCCTCCCTTCTCTTGGTGTTTACTGCTCCCAGGTATTTCAGCCTGCTGCATCGGTCCGCCGCAGCTCGCAGAGTCCTCTCCCTCCTCCTCTCTTCCCTCTCTTTTCCCCACTGCTCTGTGCTGCTGATCCTGACCTGTGCCTCCCCGGGATGAGAGCCCAGTGTTCGGAGCCGGCACGGAGGCACAGTCCCCTCGCCACCCTGCGTCTCTCCTGACGTCGGCTAGAAGCGCGCCCGCCGCGTCCTCCCCTGCGGCGTTACCGGCGTTCTGGTCTCAAAACCCATTGCTGTGCCCACTGTGGTTAGCGGGTGATGCCGAAAGGCGCCTTGCTGCCTTCTGCCTGCTCTTGGTTCCCTCTTGTCCCTGCGGCCGAGCCTTCGCTCGGCAGGGGCAGGCGCATCCGATCACCCCATCTGTAATGCTGATTTCTGCCGTTGTGCTCAATGCATGAGCACTACCGCTGCCCGTGGCTCATATTCCTGACCGTTTTGCACGTTCTTGGCTTGGATAGAGCAGTTTGAACTAATTTTTTTCCAGTAAGGCTGTGTGGTTATTAAAGGCTTAACTGAAGTTCAGTAGTGATGCTGCTGTTTTACATGTGCTAACTACACCGATGGCAGCGTGCGCTTGAAAAAACTTGGGACTTGACATTTCTTGGTTGCTTTTTCATCTCCACACACCTCTAGCTGTCAACTTTGGAGTGGCATTGGGAAGATCTTAGTGCAAGCAGCTGGGCCTTTGTGTGCCCTGGCTTTTCTGTGCCGGGGATGACAGTGGCTGTTCGAGCTGGGGACTTGCCATGTCCTGTGTCCTCTTTCACGTTTTCTTGTTCCTAATTTACTGTCTGACCCGTTGCGGTAACTTGGTCTGGCTTCTGAATGGAGATTGCCTGGCTTTGGCTGGACCCAGCATGGCCACGCTTTGCTCCAGCATCGCTCGTCTCTCCCGGCGTTGGGCAGCCAGGAGGGGTTGAACCGGCGGGTCCCTGGCCGAGCCACCGCCGCCTGCGCAGCCGGGGCTGACGGGGACCGGGCTCCCCCTCCCCGGGCTTGCTGCTTCCCTGGACCGGGCAGGAGCCCTCGCTCCGCCAGCTCCCGCCCCTGAGCCGCGGCAGCATCTTAAACCAAACCCTTTCCCCGGCTGCGCCCAGCGCTGCCGCGTGCTGACATCGCTAATTAGGTCAGCGGCTCCCGGTGAAATGGAAGTGGATGTGTTCAGGAGGCAGGGGAGGGGGGACGGGGGAGTTATTTGAGGTCTCTCCAACCTAGAAACCCAGAAAAGGTTTCTGGAGCTGTTAGGTGGCTCTGGCGCGTGCTCGGGCTTTCGGCACGGCCGTGACACCGCGAGCGCTGTCCTGGCCGGCTCCCTGCCTCCTCGGGCACGCAGGTCACAAATGGGGGTTTTTTACCTCCTTTAAACTGGAATTTTTATTTAGAGAACGCCTAAAATCCAAATTTGAAGCTGACAGCCTAAATCAAGGTCTGAATTTAAGATGCATCCCTCGAGCAGTACGTGCCTGTTGGTGAGGTCCTGGAGAGGATGCTGCCAAGCCCGGACGCACCGGGGCCAGCGGGGAGGCACCTGCCCCTGGCCCTTACGCCGGTTGTCACGTCGTGCCAAGCTGAGAAATGTGTTTGGCTGGGGTTCAAAATGCGGGATGGCTGCAGGATCCCCCTGTCCCGCGGGAAAGGAGCCGTGAGCGGCAGCCGTGAGCCCGAGGGGCACCTGGCTGCGGGTAAGGCACCGCTCGCTGGTTAAAGACGGTGCTTCTCCTTGACATACATTAGTGAGATCTTACATCGCGCTTTGCGCGTTGCCTTTTTTCCTGTGCATCTGGAACGTTTAGCAAGGTTTTTATTTAAATTGCCTTCCTATGCATTATTTGAAAGCCCATTGTCATTTTGAGCAAATCCAAAATGAAAACTGTCTAGTGAACAAGAAGCGTTGCTCGCCATTTTGTAATGTAATAACGTGTAAAAATCAAGGCTCTGAATAAATCAATGGCACATCAGGCATATTAACATAAAGTATATAAAGCGCTGAGAATGCTAAATTTAGAGCATAGGCTCTCTGCTTGCAAATCAACATGTTCTAACTGGCTGCAGCCGTTAAGACAAGCCTTTCTTTAGCGAAATAATTAAAAGTATACTTGCAAAACAAGATTGAAATCAGGGATGTAAATAAGGCTTTAACTTGTGTATTTAAGTCGTGATTAAAACTAAAAATCTAACATTGCTAGGATAAGGAGGAATTTCCCCGCCCCGCGTCGCGGTGTGCGGTGTGTTTGGGAGCGGAGCTGGCTCTCGCCCACCCGCCGGACCTGGGGCACGGCTGCGTCGGACCTGGGGGTGGAAAACCTGAATCGCGGCGGGATGGTCCTCCTGCTACTGAACTAAATTAGCCGGTGGTGGACTCATTTCACTCCTCACCTTCTCGTTCTTGATGGCCCAGTTAGCAAATTAAGCAGGATGAGTTTAGGGTGTCGGGGTCCGCGCTTGCTCCCGCGCTCCTGCTAGTTCAGATGCCGTCGTGGTTGCGGTTTCCTTCCAGGAATGGGGCTCTGCAGGAGGGGGAGCATCTCCCTGACGCTTCCCTCGAGGGAGAAGCGAAGGAAACTCTTTTTTGGGAGCTGCCTGTAGTGCAGGGGTGTGGGGACAGCGGCGCTCGGTCCGTCCCGGGCGAAGCAGGGCTGCGATGGAGGGGTCGGGGCACCGGACCCTGGGGGAGCCGGGGGCTCTCCAGCCTGGTGCTGGGACGACCTTCCCTCCCGGCTCTCTGTTGCTGCTGCCAAACTGATGTCTCTGTACTCTGTCCCTGTGCTGTTCCCGGGCCTAATAATACCCGGGCGGAGGCGGCGTGCTGCCGGCAGCGCCTCTGTCCCGAGCCCACTCCGCAGGAACGATGCTTTCCCTGCTTGCGCCAAGCACATCCTCCCACTGCCGCCTGCTCCCGCCCGCTGGCACGTGCCCCGTGCTTCTGTGCCTGCTGCCGGCACAGCCCGGCTGCCTGCCGGCTTTTCTGGTGCCCTCCCCTATATCCCCACCAGCCCTGGTCTGGCTCAGCTCTCCCTGCAGCTTCGCTTGGGGGTGACGGAAATACCCCCATTATTTCTGCTTCTACACCCGATGCTGTCAGCTCAGTTACCTTCAATTATTTCTATTCCTACACGAGGGCGTTTGCACTGGATTTTCTCATTTTGGAGAAAAAAAAATTCTCTTTGAAACGAGGTTGTTGGCTGCAAACTGGGTTTTTGCTCATTTCTCACTGGTCCCCTTTCCCCCACCCATGTTGGTGCCTGTGGCAGACCCAAAACCTGCTGGGTCCAGCACGAGCTCTCCGCAGGGTTTGCTCTCGAGGGAGGATGCTCCGAGCAGGGAGCTCCAGCTCTGAAATAAGCCCTTTTTGAAGTCTGGGATGTCGCTTAATCTCACTGCTTTGTTGGGGTTTGTTCCATTTTATGTGTCTGCTAATAAATATTGTAGCATGCTAAAAATAACTGTTAAACATGAAAGAAGTAAAGCTGCTTTGGGCCCTGAATTTCCAGTTTAATTCCCTTCTCAGGGAAGCTTGGACTTCCTGAAACAGGTTTAGCAGTGCCTGGGCTGGGCGGTTGGTTGTGGCTTTTCAGTGTGGTGCTGCGGTCCAGGGAAGAGCCGGTGGCAACGAGGTGTTGCAGGACAGGACGGCGATGGGCGGGAGAGATGCCCCTCTTAGAGGTTTGGTGGCTGCTCTCCCAGTGCCACATCAAGGGTGGAAGCTCCTTGCAGAGGAGCTGGGGACGTCCCGAGGGCATTGAGGGAGGAGAAAGTGGCCGGTTTGGGGAGCTGGGGACATCTCACGCCCTCTGTGCTCAGGGATGCTGATGGGGCGGCCGAGCAGCAGCGCTGCGGTCCCCGGCGTTGCTCTGAAGCCCTCCTGCGTGCCATGTTTGCATCGCACTGGTCAGCCTGGGCGGGCGGGTTACGCAGCCCCTGTGCCGCTTCCATGCCCCGTACAGCGCTGACAAAGCCCTGTGTGGCACAGCCGTGCTGGCAGAAGTCCCGTAGGTAGAGCAGGAGCCCGTGCCAGCGGAGGAGCCTCCCGCTGCGGCATCTCTGCCCGGCGCTGGCAGGGGCCCCGGCGTCTGCGCAGCCCTGAGGTGCGGCACTGAGGAATGGCCACCCCGGCAGTCCTCTTGGTGCTTGCGGCCGGGCAGGGAGGTGCTGAGCCAGCGTGCAGCGCTGCCCTGGCACCGTGCGCCTGTCCCCTGCACCGCTTACCGTGCGGCTGAGTGGCAAACGCAAACTGAAAGTGCTGCCGGTAGTTTTAGCGTCGCTGATGGTTGTGTGGGTTGGAGGGGTTCACGTGCTGTCCCACTGCGGCCCCCGGCTCTCGGCAGCACGGCCCTGCCCGTCCTTGCAGGCAGCGATGGGTAGCAAGCAGTGATTTGGCAAAGACGCCGGTGGCAGAGGAGGTGCCGGCGGTGTTCAACCTGGGCTGGGTTTCACAGCGGTTTGTGCGCTGCGGTGCCTGGCAGGGACGAGCAGGGGGCCGTGGGGGCCGTTGGCAGCCCTGGGGGCAACCTCCCCAGCCTCCGCCGCTGGTGTGAGTGCCTCGGCACGGCTCGGGCGCCTGTTTGGTGAGAGGGTGGCTGTACGCGGTACAGCTTGTCCCACCGCCTGCGCAGCTCCCAGCCCACGCGCTGAGTCAGCGCCTCTGCGTGGGGGGGCTCCCATGAGTAAGGGCAGGTTGGAGGGGCCGCGCAGGCACACGTGTGCGTGTCCTGTGTTGGGGGTCTCCCCGCAGGCACCCTGCCTGCTGGCTGCCCCCCACCAGCCCCACAGCTGCACCGCTGACCCCTCTCTGGAGGATGCTGCGGCATCCCCTACCCTGCACACAGAGGGGCAGGCACTCGGTGCGCAAAGCGGTGAAGGCAGCCACCTCTCTGCTTCTCTTTCCATTCTAGTACATCGAAGCCATCAGCAACAAGCAAGGCGAGCTGGAAAACTACGTCTCTGACGGCTATAAGACAGCTCTCACGGAAGAGAGGAGACGGTTCTGCTTCCTGGTAGAGAAACAGTGCGCGGTAGCGAAGAGTGCGATCACCTACCACGCCAAGGTGAGTCGGTCCCACCAGAGCCACCCGTCTGCTGCCGTGCTCCTGCGGCCGCCCGTCTGTGGGTCCCCATCTGCCCTGTCACCGGGTGGACGCTCCTGTCAGGAGCCGTTGCCTGTAGAGCAGGCTGATATCCTGAAAGCTGCAGCTGATGCAGCCCCTGCGGCTAAGGGTGCAGCCTGGGGGAATATACCGGTGGGCGACCCACGGACAAGGTGCCCCGGGAAGCACGTGTGCTCCCGGGCTGGGAGAGGCAGGACTGCTTCCAGGGCTGTGCTGGCTCTGTGCCTCCCAGCTGCACCCCAAGCTGCCCTTCCTCTGACGAGGGGTCACGTCTCCCATGGGTGCTGCCCCGCATTTCAAAGCAGCTTCTGGCTGCACAAGGTAGACGAGGCCGACTGTGGTTTGCTCGAGTGCCAACGTGGCGGTGCCGATGGCAGAGCCTGGCAGTGTATCCTGCTCTCTGGCTCGCCCAGGCGGTGCCAGCCCCTCCACAGTGCGACTTCACCTGCGCGGAACAGCTTGTAGGCAGGTGGATGGGGCTGCGGTCACCTCTCCTGCGTGTCGTGGTCACCGAGGTCTGAGGGCTCTGCCCCCGCAGAGGCTCGTCGGGTTCCTCGTATAGCAGATTGTGGTTCGCAAAAGCGGAAGAAATGCAAAGCAACGCCGTTCCTGCTCGGAGTCAGAGCAGCGCTGCTGGGCAGGGAGAGGGCTCCCTCTGACCCCCCGGTACCCCATGGCCTTAGTAAAGGTGGGGATTAAACCGCTGCTCCAAACCCCCTCTTGCCCCTTCCCAGGCAGCCCATGTTTCCTGGGCCAGGGGCTGGAGCTGCTGCCTGCCAGCCTGGGGAGCAGTGGTCCCCTGCACTGGTCCGGAGCGGAATCCATCCGGATGAGGGCTGGGAACGCCAGCGCTGCTCCCACAGCCTCGTGCTCCCATTCTGGTTGTTCCCCACCGCCACCCCCCGTCGTTCACAGCACCCATCTGTCACCGTCGCGCTTGGCACCAGGGAGCAGGAGAAGGAGTTTGGATTAGTCAGCACCATCCTCGCGCTGCGCTGCCGGCTGGATTGATGCTCGGCATATGTGAACCCTCCTGTAGCACAGGAGGGAGAAATTCCCCCCCGGAGATGGGGGGGGCGGCGGGCATCAGGGTGCCAGCACTTCCAGCATGACCGTGGCACAGTGAAACCAAAAGCAGCGCATGGAGGGTGGTTTTGCAAGAGGAACTCCGCAGGCGGCTGGTCCGGAGCGGGGTGGGCATATGTGTGATGTGGGCACCCAGCCCCGCACCAGCCCGGCAGCCAGCGTGGGCCTTGCCGGCTAAAAATGCCATCCCGCTGCTGCCTGTGGCTCCCGGAGGATGCCGGCAGCAGCCGCAGTCTGGGTGGCGAGGCTGTGCCTCGGCTGGAGCCGGTGGCCGGTGGTGGGGAGATGTTCTGGGACTTTGAAAGCGGCTTTAGAGGTTTTTTTGATACGTGGGGACCAAGCTGACTCCAGGTGAGACCAGTTGCGAAGCCATGCAGAAGCGTTGGGCCACCCACTGCCGCGTGGCTCTGCTGTGGGGTGAGCCGGTGGGTGAGCTGGCCATCGCGCTCACCAGAGCCGCTCCTCCGCTCATCTTCACGCGCGTTTCCCGGGGAGGTGTTCAGGCGGGTGGGCTGGGGGTCTGCGTGGTGTTTGGCCAAGGAATGGCCGCGGGGTGGTTTGGGACATCTCCCTCAGTCACACGGTGGGGTGCACGCTCACACGGCGTGGGTGTGTTAGCCGAATAAGGGCAAGTTCAGCTCCATCTTTTGGGGTTTTTTCCCGCCTTGTCTCAGAGTGCGTCAGCGGATGGCTGCCAGTCCTGCCCACGGGCAGGGAACAGCGGGGTTTAGCTGCAGGACAGTGGGGCTGGAGGCTGTCGGGGCTGAACAGCCCTAAAAAAAGAAGCTCATCCCTTGGGACCCAGGCAACAGCACAGAGTACGGGCTGTGCATTGCACGTCCCATGGCTGAGTCTTTGGTCAGGTTTTATTTCTCCGCTCGGTCGAGCGGTGCTGTTCCCCGAGGAGCCCAGCGCCCTGCCCAGCTTCCTACGGCCCCTCTGCTCCTGGAGCTGCCCCGCGCAGGATATCTCAGAATAAGCTGGGGAGATGAATTACCTTTTCCTTCCCTCCTTTCCATTTTCCATGACACCTTCCTGGCTCAGCTGCTGTCAGAGCCTGGAAGCGGTAAGTCCCTGTGTCTTATCTCATCCATGCCATGCACAGAGGAGTCTATCCATCTTGTGGCCAGGATCAGGCCCGCTCCGGATCCACGCAGCGCTGCCCAGGGAGGGGTGCAGAGCTGGGTGGGTTTTCCTGCACCCCTGTGCCCTCACGCCTCCTTTTTCTGCCTTGCAGGGGAAGGAGATGCTGACGCAGAAGCTGCCGCTGTGGCAGCAATCCTGCTCGGATCCCAACAAGATCCCGGACCGTGCTATACAGCTGATGCAGCAGATGGCTGCCAGCAGCAATGGCACCATTATGCCCAGCCCTCTGTCTACATCCAAATCCAACCTCATCATCTCTGACCCCATCCCTGGTGCCAAACCTCTCCCTGTCCCCCCGGAGCTGGCACCTTTTGTAGGAGTAAGTATCTCCGTGGTGGAAGTTGTCCTGCCCTTCTGAGCAAAGCTGGAGGGACGAGCCCCGGCCCGTGTCACCGTTGTCCTCAGCAAGTTGCCTTTTGACGGACTGTTACCGAAGCGCAGGGATGGGCAGCTCTGTGCACACGCCGCCCTGGGATGCGGGAGGGAGCCTGGCATGGTGATGGGCAGCCTGTCCCATCCCATCCCGCCTGGGTTGCTGAGCTCCGGAGGGGCAGGGGCTCCCGGGGCGGTTTTGGGGACCCGTGAGCTGGACTCACCTGGCCAGGCTGGTCCCAGTCAGACTGGTCCCAGAGCGGTGGGGCTGAGCCGAGGTACCCCAGGAACTGTGGGAGAAAGTGCTTGGAGTGCCCCATGGGATGAAAGACCCTTCAGAAAAGGGTCTTCCCCCTGATGTGGGGGCATGAGCTGAGCAGTAGAGCTCAGGAGGGATTTATCAGGCGCAGGGCAGCTTGGAGCAGTAAAATACTGTAGAGGTGACCCCGCTGCTCCCCCCCGAGCAGTTTGTCTCAGGTGGGGAACTAAACCCACCAGGCGGAAGCTTTGGGCTGCTGTGAACCACCTTCCCCGGAGCTGCGTCCCGCTGCGGTGGGATGCCCTAATGAAGACATTCCCCGTCTTCCCCCCTTCCTCTCCTCTCTCCTTAGCGCATGTCGGCGCAGGAGGCCATGCCAGTGATGAACGGAGTCTCAGGCCCAGACAGTGACGGGTACAACCACTGGTCTGAGATGAAGCCAGCACAGCCCAAATCTTTATCTCCTCCCCAGCCTCAGAAGCAGCTGAGTGACTCTTACTCCAATACACTCCCAGTTCGCAAAAACGTGCCACCGAAAAACAGCTATGCATCAGGTGAGGCTCCATCCTCTGCTCCGGGGGTGCCGGCTGTGCCGCGCGGTGCTCGCTGGCGGGGGCCAGTTGCAGCTGCAATGAGCAGGGTTGTCGGGGATGCCGTTGGTGGTGGGGCAGCGACCGGCAGCATCCCTCCCGCGTCAAGCGACGCTTGTGCCTCTGGACCTGGGGTTAGGAAACGAGCAGAGCTGGGCTCTGCCCTGGGTTTTTGGCTGGGTGGGGTTTCAACCTACAGACAGGATTTCCAGGAGGAAAAGCATGAGGAATCTTGCGTAGGGAGGCTCTTCCCTTTGCCACGGCTGGTGGGTGATGCCGAGAGCAGGGACCTGATCCTGCCTGGGATCCCCCTCGTTAAGGGGGAAGGTGCGAGTCAAACACTGAAGGTTTTATTGGCACCTGGGATAAAATAAGCAAGGTTAGGGACCTGTCCCAGCAGGGCTGTCCTGCCCCTGGTCGTGCCAGCCTGTGCCTGGGTATGGCCACGGGGTCAAGGACTTTGGGCACTCGCTGGTCTCTGTCTCCCACCAGCCGAAAACAAGACGCTGCCGCGCTCCAGCTCCATGGCCGCAGGGCTTGAGAGGAACGGCAGGACGAGGGTGCAGGCCGTTTTCTCTCACGCTGCTGGAGATAACAGCACCCTCCTGAGCTTCAAGGAGGGTGACCTCATCACGCTGCTGGTGCCGGAGGCCAGGGACGGCTGGCATTACGGAGAGAGCGAGAAAACAAAAATGTGAGTGCCGTGGCTGCCCTGTGAACCGCTGCACGCTGGATGCAGCCTCTTCTGGATCCTCCACGAATAAACGTGGGTTTGGCTTCATCCCCCGCCTTTGCCTTTCAGGAGAGGCTGGTTTCCTTTCTCCTACACACGGGTCCTCGACAGCGATGGCAGTGAGCGGGTCCACACGAGGTAGGAGCATCACCTGCCCCCGGGTGCTGTGCTGGGTCTGCAGGGTGAATGGGATCAGGATCAGGCTCATGGGCTTGGGATGGGAATTCTCCGCTTCCCCCAGACACAAGGCACATTGTTAAGAATAACTCCCAGCACAGGCGGGTGGTAGCTGGCTCGGGGGGGCTTTGCCGTGGGGTCCCCTGCCCACGGGCGGATGGGCAGCCTGGGGGTCTCATCCCAGGGTGGGCTGGTGCTGATGTCTCTGCTTTGGGTCCCCCCCACCCAGCCTGCAGCAAGGGAAGAGCAGCAGCACCGGCAACCTGCTGGACAAAGACGACATCTCCATCCCGCCGCCCGACTACGGCATGGCCTCCCAAGGCTTCCCGGCGCAAGGCGTCAACACCTTCAAGCAGAGGCCGTACAGCGTGGCTGTGCCCGCCTTCTCCCAGGTGAGCCCGCGGGGCAGCGGGGGCTTCTCCCACTTTGGGGGGGACTTCTTATAAACGGGAGATGCTTGAGCAAAGCCCCGGGCGTTGGTCCCTGCTGGAGCCCGGCGCGTGGTGGCACGGGTGTCTGCGGCATCGCCATCCCGCCTGTGGTTCTAAAGCAGAAGGATGAAATGTGTTAAAGCGTCTTCTCGGTCTTGGTGTGGTGTTAGACCACGTGGAGGTGAAGGAGGGCTGCTCTCCAACCTGTGTTCATTGTTTGTAGGACTACCTAATGCCCTATGGTTGTGCAATTAAAGACTATTCCAGTGGCCTCTGCCAACCACCCTCCGCTCACTACAAGCCTTACACTAGGTCGACAGCTGTAAGTCCGAACGCACGCAATGTTTCCCTTGGGATTTACGGGCAGTTGGCCGGTTTTGCCTGGTGACCCGTGTGCCTTGCCTGGGGCCCCGTCTCCCGCTGAGCATCTCTCGTGGGGGAGAAGGGATGGGGGATGCAGGGAGGCGGCAGGAGAGGAGAGCAGCGAATGGGGAGGACCAGCTGGTTTGGCTCGCCGGGGTGGAACGGGCAAGGCACAGGGAGCGAACGGCACAAAACGGCGCCGTAAACCCCCAAAGGACAACACTTGCCGACTCCATGGGAGCCTCCCACCAGAAACTAGCTGTTCACAGGCAGCTGGAAGCGTTTTCTCAGGCACGTGCTGATCCAAGCCGGTGACGGTCCCCTGGGAACGCTGGGGTGAGCATGCAGGGCTGCGGCAGACCCTGTCCAGGGCTCCAGCGGTTGTCCAAAATGAGCTCAGGGCTTCTTGGATAACCTGTTGATGGAGGATGCATGTGTGGACAAGACGAGCTTAACCCAGGAGCCGCTGGCATGGGGCTTCCCCCCCCCAGAATGAAGGTGGTGGGGTGAGCCACGTTGGCTTCCCCGGAGCGCTCAGCACGTGCTGGCACATGGGGAGAAGCTGAGGAGGGGGAGAGGTGGCCATGTAGCACCCGACCCTTCGGCAGGGCGCTCTGGAGAGGCAGCAGCTCCGGATGGGGTCTGGTCCTCTCTCCAGGGGATGGGCCAGAAACACAGCCCCGCTTCTTGCTGGGTTTTCCCAGCAGGGTTTGCTGCTGGATTTGGGTTTCGTGATTGGGAGCATTCCTGGGATGGTGAGAACGTGGGTCTTTGATCCCTTGTGTGTGGCCAGCTCAGAGACAAGAGACTCCCGCTCCTTCCTGGAGCGGTACCGTGTTTGTCATGGAGAGCAGAGCTGCTCCATGGCTGTATCCCAGGGCAGGTCCTTGCCCAGAGAGTGATGTCCTCGAGGGACATCCTCCAGGTGTGGTCCCCATCTGCTCCTTGGACCAGTGCAGTCCTTCCCTGCTGCAAACACTGTTCAGTACCGGCTGCAGGAGAAAATGGTCCAAAACCCTGTGGGTTTCTGGTGGGAGTTAATACAGGCAAACACCTCTTTCCACGGAACATTTCACTGGTGTCTCCCAGACTTGTTTGATCCCTTTTTGAGTGTCTTGCATCTCGAAAGTGGCTGGAGCTCTGTACCACGGTGGGGCTGGGCAGAGCAGACCGGGGCTCTTCTGGCTGTTGCTTTCCCTTGTCTTGCCAGAATAAAGTCCTGCTCCGAAGAGAGTGGTGCAACTTTACTCCCTGCTGTCTAAAGCCCATTCAAATCATCTCCATATCTCCCTTTTCTTTCCAAAAGCATTGGCTCTTGGCCCTGGCATCCCTGGGTCCCAATGCACTTTGGTCGTGTGGTCCCATTGCACTGGAGGGTTCATGTGACCGTCCAGTGGCACCTGAACGGGCGCAGCCCATGTCCCCCACCCCTCACCGTGCTTCCTCCCCTCCTCTCCGCAGGGTCTCGATGACTACGGGACGAGGTCCGTCAGCAGGTAAGACTGAACCTTCCTGTCGCGTTAACCTGAAAGTGAACTGTTGGTGTTGGCTCTGGGTGAAGCCGTGGTGCCGTGTCCCCGTGGGGGTCCCTGCATGGGCTCCCCGGGGGACAGGCGGTGGCTGGGATGGGGCTGTGTGGTGGAGGACGCGGCGCAGGTCTCGTCTGTGAGCGCAGAGGGACCCAGCATCTCCCGGGGAGGGCAGGTCTCGGGGCCAGCCCCTGCCGTCCCCGACCTCGCACCCCTTGTGCTCCTTCGGCGAGAGTCGCGTCTCCCCAGCCTCCTCTCTGGGGCTCGCGCCCGGACAGCGAGGCCATGGAGAGTCCACGCTCTCGGGGTATTTCCCCCCGCACCTTCTCCCACCCCGCAGCTCCTCCATCCCCCTTCCCTCTGCCTTGGAGCCGCCCCATCTCGCTCTTGGGGGGTAGACCCCAAACCCCCAGGCACGGGCTGCAAGCAAAGCGGTGACGGGCAAGGCTCGAGCTCGCCGCCCTGCGCCGTGGCGAGGGTGCAGCCACCCATCCCCATGGCGCCGTGGCGGGGACGTGGGCTCCTGGGCATGGTGCTGCCTCGCGGCGCGCGCCGGCGGTCCCGGCCACTCTGGCAGTCTCCTGTGCTTTGTTCCGCAGCGGCAGTGGCAGTTTGGTATCAACGGTGTGAGGACACCTTGGCTAACGGTGGCCCTTTGCTGCTTGGAAGAGCTTTCTGCTTCTTTCCCCCCTTTTTTCTTTCCCCTTCGTTTCTCTTTCTCGACTTCTTTTGGATTTTAAACTCTTGTGATCTTCAAGGAAACCATGGTGCTTCTCCACCCCTCCCCGGTGTTCACAGTGCCCTTGTTTCTGAAGCCTTTTCCGAGCAGAAACTGCCGATGGGTCTGTGCTCGCTTTGAAGCAGCCTGGATGCAGTTTACACTTTAGTGGGACCCAGTTTTTGTACTCCTGTGTGAATGTTAGCGATGCGCTACCCCTCCTCCGGGGCTGCACGCCGGCCGCCTGGCACGAGCCTGGACAAAACCTCCCAGACCGGAACGAATATGCATGGCCTCTGGTGTCCGTACTGTTACCGAGCATCCGGGATGCCCGTGCCCGGGATGCCGTTCCCGTGGGGGGCAGCGGCCCCGTGCCTCCCCCTCGGCCTGATCCGCTTCCATCCAACCGCCCGCCGCGGTGGCTCTGGGAGAAGCGGATAGCGCAGAGCTCCCGCCCCGGGGAAAGGGCTGCTTCTCGGCTGGGGTCCCGCCGGCCGTGGGGTGCAGCCAGCAGCTCCCCTGGAAGGGTTACTCCTGGTTGTTTTATAAATATATATATATTTTTTGTAGCACGGTATTGTTACCTCACGTTAGCGCTGGGGGCTGGTGCGGAGCCGTCCGAGGATGCGCTCGCATCCCAAAACTGGGCTTGAGCAAGGCAGCCCCCCTTGCTGTGCCGGGGGCTCGGCAGCGCCCGGGGGTCTCCCACCCCGGCGCTGGGTCGGCGCTCGGGGTCCCACTCCTGCAGCTGAGCCCGGCCGTAGCCCTTCCAGTGCCCATGGCCGTCTCCACCACAGAGCTGTACACGCTTTCTTTTTCCGATGTGATTTTTAAAACCTCTTACATTGCCTGTTTACTGGGACATTGCTGGCAATACAGACACACACACGGACAAGTTTTTGTTTTATATACTTGCCTCCGGGCATATCGTAACAAGACCCTCCTGCATCGATGTCCTAATTTTGCTAAAGATTTTTAACCCAGGATATTTCATGCTGAATGACCGAATGTAGAAGGGGAAAAAGAAACCCAGCCTAGCAAAACCTGTATGGAGATTGTAAAGTGCTGAAAAACCTTTTTTAAAAGCCAGAGAGAAATGTGCCCTGTACTGAGTTATTGTTTGAATAAAAGTTTTATTTATTGCATTGAGCTGGGCCTCGGTGTCTTTTTCGGCTGCCGTGCCTGTGTGCTGCCCATCACCGCCTGCATCGCCCATTGCACATTGTCATGCCATTTTTTTTTCCCCTCCCCGTCCCCTCGGCATTAGGAGGCCGTGGGAGACCCTGGGTGCCTCCTGCCTGCGCTCAGCCCCTGCGGGCTTTAAACAGCTTTGCTGAGCGGGAGCAGCTAAAACTGTTTAAGGGTTCCCTCCTCCGCGCCCGTCTCGAGGACGTGCTGCTGCTGCCGCTTGCTGCATGCCGAGGCTGCGGCTGCGCTTTCCCGCTCCGGCGGCGGTGGGAAAGCGGCGATGGCCGGGATGGGGGGAAGGAAGTGGCCCCCCTCCCTTCCCCAGTGGCCTCCACTGTGCCCGGCCTCTCCTCTCCGCAGGTGGCTCCCAGTGCCCCGGCTGGCCGTGCCCTTCCTTCCCCTCCTCGCAGGGAGCCGGTGGGCAGCACCAGCAACTCAATAAACATGACTTTTCCTCCTTTTTCTTCTTTTTCCTCCTGCTTCCTCTGCCCGGAGGTGCTGCGTGCGGTGCGGTCGGTGGGCTCTCGCGCCAGGGTGGCCGCCGGCTCGTAGCCTGGTTCCTCTCCTTAACCCACACTTTCTGTTCCCGTCAAGGGCTCGGAGTGCGTCCCGGTGTCCTCCAACCTGCCTTCTCTTTCCCTTGCAGCCCCGATGTTGAAGTGGCCAGGTTTTGAGGTGCCCCTGTCCGTAGTTAGTAAGTTGATGGTCTCGGGGGGCCGAGCCCTGGGTGTGCTGGCGCTGGGCAGCGGGTGACGGCCGCGGGGCTGCGCGGGAACGGTGCCACCGCTCTGCTTCCCCCCCCGCACCCGGCCGAGCGCGACCCCTCCCTCGGTCACCGCTTGTCCCCATGCCGGTGGCGGGAGCTCCCGGTCTAACCGCGCTGCATCTGCACGGCTCCTCGCACCGCCGCCACGCTGGGCAGCCCGCTGGGACTGCGCTTCCCCCGGGAATGCTGAGCTGCTCCTCCTGCTGCCACCGCTTCCCCTGCTCCCCGTAACCAGCTTGTTTGGTCGTAGGTCTCCAGTCTTCGCTGTCCCACCAGCGCCTAGTCGCTGCATCACTGTCCCCAGCCCTCTCCGGTGGGGACGGAGAGCTGATCCACACTAATGTCAAGTTTTTTGAGCAGCTTCTTTTGCTTGTAGGCTGCCCTGGGGAACGCATCTCGGGAGCCTCCTCGTCCTGACCCCCACCGTGGCCCCAGGGCAGGGATGGAGGAGTTTCCCCAGGAGCTGGCACCCCCCTCGCTGGCATTGCAGAGCCCAGGAGAGCCCCTTCCCCGTTTCTCTTTGATCTGTGAGCTGGTTTTCCCGCAGCTGCCGGAGCTGCGGGCTCCTGTCCCAATGGCTCTTCTCTGCCAGAACAAGAATAGTTAAATGATAACCCCCGGTGCCTCATCAAAGCAACCTTTCCTCTCCCTCTGGTCCTGAGAATCTATTTTGGCATCCTGGGGGGAAAAGTGGTCTAAGAATCTGCGTTAATTAGGTGGGAAATTAATTACCCTCTTTTTAAGCAGAAGTCATTTATCTTTTGAGGAAAGCAAAAGCACACTTGGAGAGGTGAGGGATGGCAGGGGAAAGGGGCTGGGAGAGGCAGCGAGTGCCCTTCTTGGGGGGCCAGGGGGCCCCAGCCCCTTCCTCCTGCCCCGTGGGAGGTGGCTGGGGACATCCCAAAGCTGCTCAGTTCGAGGCGGAGGTAGCCAGTAACCACGGCTGCTCCTAACGTGGCTTAACCCACGTTCACGTTTGTCTTGCTGGCACTTTACCTGCACCCGTGTCTCGGCAGGGCAGGGCTGTGCCCCGTGGGGGAGAGCCGCTGGTGGCCTGGCCGTGGGACCCGGCATGTGGGTCCCGTGGCAGTGCCGGGGGCCGAGCAGGGCTCTCGGCCATTGCCTCTGTTATAAAAAGGAGGGGGTTTGTGCAGCTCCCTGGGGAGGGCTGGTGCTGGCCAGGCAGGGAAGGGGTGTCTGGCAGGGGGTGCGCGGGGCTGCACGGGTGCTCTGCGGTTCCCGTGGCCGCTGATCCCGGTGTGGGTTTGGACCCGATGGCTCCGGGCAGCCCAGGGTGGCCGTGCAGCGCAGGCAGCTGGTGGTACCCCCATAGCTGCCTGCACCCTCCGGGAGTTACCTCCTGCCGGGAGGGGACAGAGGGGACCTCCCCGGGGCAGGTAAGGGTGCTCCCCATGTCACGGCACCCTGCGCAGCAGCCCTCGTCCCCTGTCCCGGCCGCAGGACGCATGCATGCCAGGGCTGCATGTTTGCAGATACCGTGCGCAGCAATAGCCGTAGCCGGCAAGCGCTGGCGGCAGTGGGACAGCACTGGGGACGCCCCAGGTAGGTAAAAGCCCGGCTCAACCCGGCTGCTCATGGCTCTGGCTGTGGGACGCTGCCGCTCCTCAGGGTGGCCGAGGCTGGCTTGCCGAGAGCCGGGCTGGGCTCAGCCTCCTGGCCCTGCAGAATTCCCCCTGCGCAGCTGGCTCGTCTGGGTGCCCTTCCTCTCCCCACACTCTGCCTCCCCAACATTTGGGTTCTCCAAAGGCTTCCCAGCCGGCACGGCACGGAGCTGCAAGCCCTGCCCTTGCCCAGGTGTCCCCACATGTCCCTCGGCAGACTGGGCACAGGGAGCCGTACCCCCTGCTCCCCCATAGCGGCACGGTGCAGAGCCAGGTGATCTTGGGATGCTCCCACACGCAGGAACGGCTGGAGCCCAGCCTGTGGGGCTGGAGCAGCTTCTCCAGCCCTGGCCCCCCTTTGCAACCCCAGCGTTGGGCCTGCTGGAAAGCGAGGTAGGAGGACACGCTGCATGCAGCAGTTCTCGCCAGCTCATCTCTTACATCCACCGCTGCTTTAACTGTGAGAGAAGCAGAGGCGTGGGGGACTGCTCAGCCCAAGGGCTCTGCAGGGCAGAGCAGCTCCAGCTCAACCCCTTCCCAAATGCTGCGGAACCCAGGTGGGTGGAGGGGACAGGGCTGGTGGCTCCGGGCTCACCGACGGCCCTGCTCAGACTCAGGCTCGGCCTCGAAGCGTGCCCAGCGCAGCCCCTGCAGCGAGCGGAGCCGCTGCGGCAGCCTTGGCTCTGCAGCAAAAGCTTTTCGGGGTCTTGCCAGGTTGCCGCTCGCTGTGCTGGTGCCCTGTCCTCACAGGCCCCGCTGCTGCCATCCCTCCTGCTAAACTCTGCCTTCCTCTTTCTCTGCAGAAACCCCTTTGCCAACGTCCAGCTGAAGCCAACGGTGACGAACGATCGCTCGGCTCCACTCATCAGCTGATCCGGGAGCGTTGGCGCCCGCCGTGCCGCGCAGCACTCACCACCTCCTCCTCGCCACTGCATGTCTGGCTTTCCAGGACTTCATTTTTCGGCGGAGTTTATTTAATCCTGCTGCTTTGAAAGCCAAAGGCTAAAGCTAGTGCCCTAGTTCTCTCTTCTCTAGACCCAGCTTATTCCTCTTGGTGGCAGAGGCTTAAACCGCTGCCATGTAGCCTGTCCTTTGCCCGTGCAGAACTAGTGCGATGGCATCCCCCCCGCCACATTCCCAGCATGTCCCGTAGCCGGGTTTGCTTCTAGGCTTAGCAGCAGCTCGCCATGGTTAGAACGGCCTCAGCTGGAAAGCAGCTCTCCGGAGGCGAGCTGCGCTTCGGGCTCATGCGGGGTGGAGCAGCGATGGCAGAGGGGAGACGCTCCCTCCGCTCCCCCCCTGCCCGGCCAGGAGGGACCCCTGGGACAGGCAGGATAGCCCAGATCCCCCGTGCAAGCTAAGGGGGTGGGGGGAGCCGTAGGCAGCTCCCAGGCTCCTGCGAGACCCCGGCTGCCTGCCCCACACTCTGCTTGCCCACCCCAGGCTGGGAGGTGGTGGGATGCCGGCGGTGGGGTGTCGGCACTGCAGCCCCGGCGGGGACGGGGACGGGGATGGGGATGGCTCCGGTCCCAGAGCTGCTGCAGCACCAGGTCTCTGTATATAGTAGGGTATTACGGTACTGCTGTAAAATATAAGCTAGAAAAACCACTTTTGGAGGTGAGGGCTCTGTTTAAGTGTGCCTTGGGGTGCCTGGGGCCATGGGGTGCCGGGCGGTTGAAGGGGTGCTCCCCTCAAACAGGCTTTCCCGTCCAGACCTCTTGCTTGGCTGTTTGCTCTTGCTCTATTACTAGGCTGCATGAGAGAGAGAGAAAGAGATATAGATAAATATAGACATATATATATATACACACACACACATGCACGCTAAGCTTATTGCTGGGGTGTTCGTGCCCAAGCAAACCAGTGCCTGGGCCGTTCCCGCTGCACCCTGAGCCGAGTTGGCAGCCGGGTCACATCCCTGCTACGGGAACAAGGAGAAGAGGTTTTCCAGGCAGAAACCGTGTCTCCCGTGGGCGAGCAGTTGTGTGCCAGGCAGCGTGGGGCAGCGCCCTCAGAGGTTTTGCCTTTTCCATTGTATTTGTCATTTTGCACTTTTTAATCGCTAGCGCACTGGAGCCTGTTCAGCGGGTGCTTTGCTGAGCACCGGGCGCATGTGTCGCTGCCTGCGGGTTTCCATGCAGGCAGGGCTCTTCCCTGGTCAGACGCGTTGGCTCGTCGCTGCCGTGTCCCCTCTGATGGTTTTTGCAGCTCCGCCGCAGGAAAACGGCTTCTCCTGCGACCACCCGGGCTCTGGCTGCGTGCAGGGGCTGGGTTCTCTGGTCGATGTGCTGCTTCTTCCTCTCCTGGGGCTGGAGCAGATGGATGGGGGGGTCCAGATGGGGCAGGGGTGAGGGGAAGGGCTCTTCTGGGGCGTGGGGCAGCAGGTGGGAGAGGGCTGGGGGCTCACAGCCCGGGGTGAGGGCAGGCCTGGGGGTCCCCTCGGCCACCGGACCGGCGTTGTCCTCTTCTAGCCCCATGCCAGGGGCTGCTGCCCCCGCCCCAGGACCCCCGGGCAGCCACCCCGGGCTCCAGCCAGCCCCCGGGGCTTCGCTGTGCCTCCTGGCTTGGTGGCACCTGCAAGATGTAACCTGAAATAATTTTCTATGAGAAAAAGTAATTTATGAGCAATAAAATCCCTGCCTCACCCCCAGTGTTTTCCTTGGCCGGAGGCATTTGCCTGGCCCCGCAGCATCCTTGGTCTCCATCCGGAGCAGCCCCGGTCCCAGCCCCGGGCTGATGCGCAGCGTCCGGCCCGTGCCGGGCAATGATCTGGGCAGCAAACGGCTTAAGATATTTTAAAAACTTTATTATTGGCCCGATGATATTTGACACACATGCTGGGAGCTGTATGGAAATCAACACTGATAAAAAATACAGCAATTATGACCCGTATTGATAAAATAGACAATGTAATAATAGCCTTTCTATTAAAAAAAATATCCAAGCCACAGCTCTGTCCTCATGCTGCCCTCCAGAGGAAGGGGCCTGCGGCGCCATAGACCAAACCCGGGCTGCTGGCAGGGGGGGCCCGGGGGGGGACAAGGGGTGGGGGGGCATCAGGACCAGCATCCCACCGCCCTGGGTGCCAGGGGGAACCTGGGGAGGGGGGTCAGAAACCCCCTGCAATGCTGAGCGAAGCACACCACCAGCATCCCCCCCCATACACCGCCCCCCCCCAATGCAGGTAGGGTGGGGGGGGTGCAGCAGGGTGGGTGCTGCGGGAAGGGCACCCCCAGCCTGCACAGGCTGCACCCCACCGCCACAGACGGGTGCTGCACCCTGTGCCACCGGCCAGCACAGGGTGACGGCCCCCCCCAGCTGCAAAGCATTCAGCAAAGGGGGGGGGGGGGGGGGCTACTGCCCCGGTTGGAGCTTAAATAAACACTTAAATAAAGCAATAATTGCCGGCAGTGAGGTGCCAACTGGCTGCCGCAGGAGAAGCAACCAGAAGCGGGGGGGTATGGGGCAGGCACAGCCGCCCTGGATTTTGGGGCTGAAGCTGGGGTCCCCCTGGGACCCTGGCTGTCCCCTTGCGGGGGGGCACAGCCCCCTTGCCCCCTGCAACAGCCTCCTGCTGTGGAGAGGGCCCCAGCTGGGGACACAGCTCCAGGCTGGGCTGGCTGTGAGGGTGGGCGACTACGGTAATGTCCGGCATCAAGCTGGACCCCCCGCCCCGGCAGCATCGCTGCGGTGCCGGAGCTGTGCCAGGACGGGGACAGGCTCGTCCCGCGGCACCGTGCCCCGGCGTGGAGCAGAACCCCCGGGCAGCAGCCCCGTCCCATGTGGGTGCATGTGTGTGTCTGGGCACGTGTGTCCCCGTGCACGAGCACATGTGTCCCCGTGCACGAGCACGTGTGCCCTCGCCCCACGTGCATGGGGCGGCAGGAGCCAGCCGGGGCTGCAGGACATGGGGCTGGGGGGTGAGGGGGGGGATTGGGGGGGGCATTTCTCACCTCAGGGTTTGGTCTATAGACCCCAAAGGAACCAGCCCTGATTTCAAGGTTTCGCTCAGCTCCGCTTACTTCCATTTCCTTCTGGAAGCTGGAATTGCACAATTATCCTAAGCCTCAAATGAATTAAAAAAACCAAACAAACAAACAAAAAAAAAAAACAGAACAAAGAACCGCAAGCACCCCCCCCACCCCCCCCAAGTCCTTACGTCTCTTTGGCAGCAATAACTTAAAATCGCATCAATGTGGGTTCAGTCGACAGCAAGTTTTGTTTTTTTTAGGGTGGGTTTGGTTTGTTTTTTTGTTTTTTTTTTTATCCTTTTCTTTAAATACAAAAATAGTCAGGTTGGTGGGTCGGGGGGGGGGGGGGAGCCACCCTGTGCGGGGGCAGCCGGGACCCCCTCGCCAGCCCTCGCAGTGCCGCTCCCCGCCGCAGCAGGGCAGGGGTCCTGCCAGCCCTCGGGGTCCCTCGCCAGGCCAGGACTGCACCCCAAAAAGCAAGGGTGGGGGGGAGCTCCCCGGCCCCCCAAGCCCCCCCAAGCCATGCTGCCCACCCTGGGCACAGGGGCACAAGAGCCGGCGGCAGCCCCGGCATGGGGAGTGGGTGCGCTCGGGGCGACATCGAGCAGTGGCAGCAGCTGGCAGTCCCCGCACTCAGGACTGCCGTGGGGCAGCCGTGGGGTGGTGGAGGGGCAGCCAAACCACGGCGAGGTGCAAGGCCAAGTGGGGCAGCATGGGGGTGCGGGGACAAACACCGCCTCAGGGAGCACGTGTGGGCAAGAAGCCAAGGAGGGGGACACTCCGCAAATGTCAGCAGGGTCAGGGCACTACCCTTTAAATGCTCTAATTTTTTTATATATATATATATGTCTATATATATATATGTGGCTATTTAAACACACACACACACAGCCACCCGCACACACACACACGCACGCACGGCCATCACCCACCGCCTGGCCCCGGGCCGCACCGGCCCCGCTCCCACTCGCAGCAGCAAAGGAGCTCCTTCCGATAAAATCTGCCTAAAAAATCCAGAGTGCGGTCTGGGAGCCCATGGCCGGATCCCGCTCCCGGCCCCGCCGTCCTCCACCACCCCGCACCGGTGCCGGTGCTGGGGCGATGCCCAGCCGGCGTCCTGGCTGGCTCACTCCCGGTCACCGTCTTCGCTGCTGCCTGCAATGAGCGGAGAGGCGGCGTGAGTGGGTCCCGGTGCTCCCACGGGACACCCGGCCCTTTGGAGGGGGTGACCATCCCGCGGGGCACAAGGGCAGGGTGTCCTGCACACCCCCAGCTCCCACCGCAGCTGGCACCGGGGGACGGCAGCTCTCCGGACCCCCAGGGGTGGTGGGGGCTCCCGGCCGCCCACAGAGCAGAGTGCGGGGGGACTCACCTCCTATGGAGTCCATGTCCGAGTCGGAGACGTGGGTGATGGAGAACCGGGACACCGGGGCGGGCGAGACCGTGAACCGGGAGAACTGGATGGGCAGCACCTGCTTCTGCACCGGCACCAGTGCAGGCAGCGCAGGCAGCACTGGCACGGCCGGGTCCGGCTCCGCTGGTGTCCCTGTCAGCGAGGACATCAGGGACGGCTTCACCGGCATGAGCGGAAAGTCATCGTCCCACTCGAAGCCGCCACCTGCAACACAGAGAGAGGGGGCTGAGCTCACTGCGGGGGGGGTCACCCCAGCCTGCCCCGCCGTGGCCCCCGCCGCCCCCCCGGCCCCTTACTCTCTTCCGAGGCGTTGCCATCCGAGGAGTCATCCGAGGCGCTGAGCCTGTCTGCCGGGCTGGGGGGGCTGCCGCCGGCGGGGGGCTGCTCCGACAGCTGGGGGGGCTCCGGGAAGCTCTGCTCAGCCAGCTCCCGCGTGGGGCTTTCCTGCACAAGGGGAGACAGGCGGGAAGGGACCCTCGCTGGAGGCACGGCTCTTGCCACTGCTCCCCAGCATCCAAAAACGCCTCGGGGCTGTGCCCAGTGCCCGGCTCTGCCCACCCCGCAGCCGCCCACCTGGTCGAAGAGGTAGATGGTAACATCGTCGTAGAAGGAGACGGCCTTCTTCTTGCGCTCCAGGTCCTCGCAGAAGGCCTCGGAGAGCAGGCTGGGCATTTTGAGGAGGCTGCGCAGGTTCCTGCCGCTCTGGCTCTCGGCCACCACGATGGGCACGGCCGCCGGCTCCTCCTCACTCTCCTCGCTCTGCTCCTGGATGTTGTAGCAGCGCAGCTCCTCGTCCGACTCGTCGCTGTCCTCCGTGTCCTCCTCTTCCTCCTCCAGCTCCTCATGGCGCAGCTCACGGGCAGACGGGAGTGGGGAGAGGCCCGGGGGTGACTCGCCCCCCGGTAGCAGTGTGCTGGGACCCCCCGGCGCGTCGCCCACCCCCGTCCCCTCCGGGGGCAGCCCTGTGTCCCCAAGCCCCGGTGTGGGGGGCACAGTCTGTTCACCCCCAGCTGTGGCTCCCCCAAGTCCGGGGACACCCATGGGCACGCAGATCCCTCCTACGGGTGCCGGGTCCCCGGGGCTTGCCAGCACCGGGGTCAAGAAGAAAGTCTTGGGTGGCGCAGAGCCCGGGGGACAGGCGTCTCCATCAGGGAGCAGGGAGCTGCCCGGCACCGGCCCCGTGCCGGCGGGTCGCTGATCGGTGCCAGACTCCTTCCCCGTAGGGCTGGCCGGGGCACTCCCGGCCTCTGCCCCCCGCCAGTCCCCCACCAAAACCCCCACTGCCGGAACGTCCGCTGCCACCACAGCACCGGGTGCTGCCAGGGGGCTGCCAGGTGCCCCCGGGGGGTGCAGCAGGTCCTCTCCCGGCACAAGGGCTCGCCCCAGGTCCTGCGCGGGGGGCCGAGGACCCTCTTCTGCATCTGGGGTCTGGGACCCGTCACTGTCCTCCTCATCCTTGGGGCCGCGCTCGGCCTCGGTGTCGTAGTCAGAGAAATAGGCAGAGTCGCGGTAGGGGTTCTTCTCGGCAAGGCTGTGCAGCTCAGCCCCGAGGGAGGTGGAGAGCCGCGTTTCAGGGGCCGGACCCTCGCCCTCACCCCCCGGCAGCCCGGGGGGCGGCTTCCCCAGCTGGCTGAAGGTCTCCGGCTCTCGGGGCTCGTGGGGCTCTTTGAGGACGAACTCGGGGGACTCATTGTTCTCGGTGTCATAGCCGCTGTCAAGGGCCTTGGGCTGGCCGGCGGGCGTGAAGGCGGTGGGGCTGAAAACCTCGCAGGAGCTGGCTGTGGAGGGGATGTCCAGCGACTCCAGGGAGTCCGGCGTCCCCACCTGCTTCTGCAGGGACTTGAACGCCGGGGCCGCCTCCACCCGCTCCATGTAGTCCCCAGAGAAGTCAGTGAAGACGCCGGAGGTCAGCTCCGCCGTGTCCTCGTCGCTGCCCTCGTCCGCGCTGGGGAAGCTGCCGCTGGAGAAGGTCTTGTCCGGCGTCCGGTCCGCGTCACCAGAAGCACATGCACTGCTCTCGGCGGCAGCCTCCCTGGGCACCGGCACAGGCGCCTCAGAGGCCTCCGGCGCAGGCTGGGCACCATCTACGCCGGGCTCCGCAGGGGGGCCGGGGTTCGGGGCGGCAATACCGGCCACGGGGGCGGCCTCCCCCAGCCCCGGTGCAGCCATGCTGTGGGGCAGCGGACTGCAGGCAGGGCTGTTCCCCTCCACGCTCTCCTGCGGGCGGGCATCGTGCTGGGCCCCCGCTCCGGCTGGCGGGGCCGTGCCGGGGCCCCACGGCGTGCCGGGGCTGCCAGCCAGCGTTGCTGCCTGCGAGCGGCCGGAGGTTGATGAGTCACGGCTGTGCCAGGCCTGGCGCCGCGGGGAGGGCGAGCGGCACGGGGAGGAGGAGCCGCCGGCCATGCCGGGGGGCTGATCCTGCCTCAGGCGGCGGAAGTCGTGGCCCGGAGGGGACCCCCCGAGCTGGGGCTGGCCGCGTGGCACGGTGCCCAGCGGCTTGGCCATCAGCCCCCGGAAGGTGATCATGCGGCGGTAGCACCAGCTGTCGCCGGCCGGGGGCTCGCGGGACGCCGGGCTGCCGCTGCTGATGTTGTTGTTGGAGGAGCTGTTGGAGGCCCAGGGATGCCGCTGAGCTGGGGGGCTCACGCCCTGTGAGTGGGGGGCTCCGGGGGGGCTGTCCTCACCCAGCTCCAGTGCCACGCAGTCCGGATGGGCCCCGCTCTGCCCCGGCAGCCGCCCACCCGGCGGGGCTGACCGGGGATCCCCGTAACCCCGGGGGCTGTAGGCGCAGTTCACCGGTGGGGAGACGCCCAGCGGGTCGGCGAAGATGCTGGGCTGGAAGCCGGGGACGGGCCAGTCCTGGGTGCCCGGCTGGGAGGGCTCCTCCTCCAGCAGGTAGCCCTCGGCCCCGTGGCTGGGGGATGGCTCGTAGCCCCGCGGCTCCTGGCCCGGGCAGGGGTAGGGGTAGTACTCGGCGCACTCCCAGGAGCCCTCACCCGCCGGCGCGTGGCCCAGCAGCGGCTCCATGCTGAGGGAGACGGTGGGGCTGCTGTCGGAGTCGTAGGCACCGCTGCCGTGGGCACCCTGGGCTCTCCAGCAGGACGGGGGGTGCGGGGACCCCCGCTCGCCCGTGGGGCTGTAGGCGCACATGGCGTAGTCCAGCTCAGCGCTGCCCTCCCCGGGCCCCTCGATGCGGATGTAGTACTCACTGCCGAGCGAGGGGCTGTGGGCGCCCAGGATGGGCACCAGGCCGGGTGCCGGCAAGCCGGGGCAGCCCGGCGGCTTGCACTCGTAGCAGGAGGGCGAGACCCCCAGGCTCAGGTGCCCCGCGGTCGTGGCGGGGTAGTAGAGGTCGTGGTAGCGGGCGGCACTGCTGGGGCTCAGGGACCCCAGGGGCGCCTGGAAGTGCTCGGTCTTGGTGTGCTCCCACTTGTACTCAAAATTGAGGCCGTGGCTGGTCTCCATGACGGTGAGGATGTCGTCCCCGTCCGAGGGGAAGCCATCAGCCGAGAACTGCTCCAGCAGCGGGAAGGAGGAGAGCTCGACGCCATGGTGGCTGGCGCTGGCGCTGCCGTTGGGCTTCATGGAGTTCCAGCGCTTCTCGAACTCCTCCTCCGCCTCCGTTGCCCCTTTGGCGCAGAGGTAGGAGAGCAGGAGGTGCACCTCCTCCGCCGTCGGGCGCTGCTCCGGCTGCAGCCAGCAGAACTGCATCACCTCGTACCTGCCACGGCAAGGGGCAGGGGTCAGCCCCAGCCCCCTGCCCGCCCGGGGACGGGGAGAGGGAGGGGGCAGGATGCGGCCACAGCCCGGCCCGGGTCCTTACCAGCGCTCCGACAGCGACAGCTTCAGCTGGGGCTTGGGCAGCTTGAGCTGCTGCTCCTTGATGGCGTAGGCGAGCACTTGCCGGTCGGAGTAGCGGTCATAGGGCTGGCTGCCCAGCTCAAACAGCTCCCAGATGGTGACGCCCAGCGACCTGCGGGCAGGGCGGGATGCTGGGAGCACGGGGAGACCCCCATCCTGCTACCAGCCGGCGGCCCCAAAAACAATCCACCCTGATGCATCCCACTGATGCCGGACGCCTCCCTCTGCACCCCCCAGCTGCCAGCCCGTGCCATGCCCGGCAGCAGCCCCCTGTACCCCCCCCAGACCCCGCTCACCAGACGTTGCTGGACTTGGTCTGGTCCACGATGAGCAGGTTGCCGTGCACTTCGTCGATGAGCTCGGGTGCGATCCAGCGCAGCGGCACCCACAGCTGGTCGGCCGTCACGAAGTAGTCGTCCTGCCAAGTATGCAGGGTCAGTACGAGAAGAGAACGTCAAACCTACACGTAAGGGACCGGCCACACCGCAGCAAGAGCTGTCCCCGGCCCCGCCACCCCCTGCCCTCCCCGGCCACCCCATCGCTGCACCCCAGGTCCCCGATCCCCCCCGGCTTGTGCTCTGCTCCCTCTGCCCAAGCCCCCAGCCCTCTCTGCCCACTCCCCCCTGTCTCCCCGTCCTGAGTCCCCTCCAGCCCCACAGCCTCTCCCGCTACCCCCATCTCCACTCCCTGGCTGCAATCTCAGCCCTGCCGGGAGCTGCAGGCAGCTGAGAGCAGGCAGGACGGACAGACAGACAGCCCCCAGGCCAATGTGCTGGCAGGTGCCCGCAGGGACCTGGCCCTGGCAGAGGGGCGCACCCAGGCCAGCCCGGGCAGTAACAGGGAGCCCCCGCTGCATTGCACACTGCTGGGCAGGGGTCAGGGCGCTGGGGGGGCAAACCCCCCTCTTTGTGCTCAGGGGGAGCTGCCAGCCTGGGGGGACAAGCCTTGGCGGGGGGCAGCCTGGTCCCCGGGGCACAGACAGTCCCTTGCAGGGTGGTCTGTGGGACAGCACCCCCCCACTGCCCCAGCGAAGACCAGGGGGCTGCCCCGGCACCGCAGGGGAGGGGAGATGTGTGCATGGGGGGGGCAGGGCTCACTGCAGTGTGTGTGTCTGGGGGTGTGTGTGTGTACACGTGTGTGTGTGTGCATACACGTGCCTGCTGCGGGGTCCCTGCGCACAGCCCACAGCCCCCTCCTCCCCCAAACCAGCCTTACTTTGTACTTGCAGTGCGAGAGCCCGTAGTCCCCGATCTTGACGGTCAGGTCGGCGGTGAGCAGGCAGTTCCGCAGGGCCAGGTCGCTGCCAAGCAAACCCTGGCGCTGTCACCGCCGCCGCAGGGGGCAGGGGGGCACCCACCGCTCAGGGGCCGAGGGTCTGTGCTCGGGGACCCCCCCAGGCAGTGCCGCGGCTGGCAGGCTGGCAGTGGGAGCGGGACAGCTGTGCGCTGGTGGGGCCAGCGTTCTTGCTGCCAAATGCCGGGCGTGCCGATAACCAGCCACCAAATGCACAGCAGGAATGCCTGCGCAGCTCCAGCTGCACCTCTGTCCGTCCATCCATCCGTCACGCGCTGAGCCAAGCAGAAAGCGGGGTGTCCCTGGGCAACGTGAGCCCTGGCGTGGGGCCAGGCTCCTGGGCAGCTGCTCCAGCCCCGGAGGGGTCGCGCAAGACCCCTGGTGTGGCAGGGCCCACTGATGCCAGGATGCTTGTAGGAAAGTCCCTCTCCAGCACAGCTGGGGACCCCACATCCCCCCAACCACAGCACTGGGCACCCTGGTGGGGACCCACCCGCAGAGCCTGGCTCAGGTGGGGAAGGTCCAGTGGCCCCCGACGGCAGCGCACCCCCTCCTCAACAAAATCACTGATGCTGGAGTCTCCGTCTGCAACTCACTCAGCACCAGGATATTGTTGGGCAGGAGGAGCAGCGGTGGGGCGGGAACGCCGGCATCCTGGGGACCCCATGCATCCGGACCCTCCGATTCCTCCCCAGCCCTCCCGGGGTGCCAGGCCAGCTACCTGTGGATGTAGTTGTTCCTATGCAGGTGCAGGACACCGCAGGCCACCTCGCACGCCATCCTCTGCAGGGTCAGTGGGTCCGGGGTCATGGCCTCGGCCCCCCGGCAGCTCCGCAGGTACCCCTTCAGGTCACCCTGCAGGGCAGTGCCACTGTCACCCTCCACGGCACTCGGCTTGCCAGGGGCTCCGCCGTGCCCAGCAGGTCAGCGCACTGCCATGCACCCTGCCCTGCCCGCAGCCCTGCAATCCCCACCGCGGTACCGCACAGCCAGAGCTCGCACCCTGGCCCCACGGTGGCACCTCGGGGCGCAGGATGGAATGCGGGGGGACGCACGGGACTCACCAGCGGGCAGAACTCCATCACCAGCAGGTACGGGGTGACCTCGGCGCACTGGGCCAGGCACTGCAGCAGGTTGGTGTGCTGGAGGGCCCTGTGCGGGGCAGAGCAACAGGGGCACGTCGGCACCACGCCGGCCAGGACGGGGGGACGGCGGCAGTCCCTGGGGACCCATCTCCCTGCCTCCTCGGCTGCTGCACTGGGGGCCAGGGCGGGGGCAGGCGGGAGCGCTGGGAGCGGGTACCAGCACGTCCCAGCGCCCAGGGACACGCCACAAAGGGGCATTTGTTCAGCTCTGCTGGGGCAGGGAGCAGCTCCGCGCCCCCCCGCCTCGGCCCCGCTCTGCCCATGACCTCACCGCAGCCTGCTGCCCCCGCGCCATGGCCAGCGGCTCCCGGCACAGCCCTCGTCCTGCCGCAGTGAGCCCCAGGCAGACAGGTGATGGGGCCGGGACAGAGCCGTGCTGCCCAGAGAGCTCGGCCGGGCACCTCCGCAGGGCAGCCACAGCTCTGCTCGGCGGCCAAACGTGGCACGGAGGGGACTAGGCACCATCCAACAGCAGTCCCGCTCCCAGCTGTGCCCGGTGCAGCAGCGGCACCGCGGAGTGACCCCAGGTGTACCTGTAGGGCTGCGCTTCCTCCAGGAACTGCATCTGGTCCTGCACACTGGCGCTCGCCTTCAGCTCCTTCACCACCACCTGGGTGCTGCTGATGCCCGAGTTCACCTCTCCCAGGAACACCTGGAGCGAGGGACAGGCTTGTCCCCTCCATCCTCACCACACACCCCGTCCTCACCCCAAACCCCGTCTTGCACAGCCCGGGCCCCGCAGCCAGCATCCCACTGGGGTGTCCCCAGGGAACCCCGCCGCTGCCACTCACCTTGCCGAACCAGCCGTGCCCGATCTCCTTCAGGTAGAGCAGGCTCTGCCGCCCCAGGTCCGCCGACTTGAGGAGCTGCACTGTAACAGAGCACATCCAGCTGCCTGCGCGCCCTCCTGCCCGCCTGCCCGCCCGCCCAGCCTACCCGCATTACCCGCCGGTCCCGGCTGAGCACTGGCGTCCCCACCGTGCCACCCGGTGCCAGGCCTTGCACCGCCCTGGGGTGCTCCGGAGCAGCCCCCACGGCAGCCATCTCCAGGCACCCTGCAGCCAGGGCATCCTCCTGTCCGGGCATCCTCCCACAGCCACGCTGGCTGGGGGATGCAGGGTACCAGTGTCCCCAAATCGGGTGGCAGCGGCAAGCTGGCTCCCTGCCCCTTCTCCTCCTCAGGGAATACGGCGAGCAAAGCCAAGCCCAGCGGGCGCTCTGGCATTTAGCCCCTTCCCGGCCCCCCCCTGCGGCGCAGGTCCTGCCCCCCAGGCACCCATGCCAAGGGCGGGCAGCAATGGGGCCATTGTTGGGCTGTGCCGCGCCGCCTCGCACCACGCCGGCCCCGCCACACTGCTGCCATTCTCCGGGCCGGGGAGCAACGCTGGGTGGGAGGGGGTCGCGGCCGGGCGCCCCCCACATTCCTCTCCCACTCACGGGCTTGTTTACACGGGACAGGGGCTCGCGGGTGTCACACTTCAGAGCGCCCATGTCCTGTCCCACCCCGGCGGGTTGCGCTGCTCCCCCAGGCTGGTGCCATGCACAGGGCTGAGGACAGTCCACCGGAGACCCTTGCACAAAGGGACAGTGGCAGCGCTCCCCAGGGACCTTGGCCGCCACAGCCAGGGCTGCACTGGAGCTGCCTCTCCGTAGCAGGGGAGACCCACCATCCCCACCTTAACCTGCTGCCCCCTCCCTGCACCCTGGTGATGTGGGACCCCCAACCACAGTGCACAGGGGTCCCGCATGGACCACCGCCTGCCCCCAGCCCAGCTTACCTGAGCGCCCCGGCTGCTTGGCCATGGGCAGGGAGACCTTGGTGAGGGGCAGGACGTAGACCTCGGGGCCATGCTGGGGGGCAGGCGAGCCCTGGGCCGAGAGCTCCGTCACGTAGTCGTCCCCCTCGGCGTTCTCAAACTCCTGGGCCGGGGGGCGCGCGGCGGGGCACACACCGAGCAGAGACAACTGACCCTGCATGTTCCCCGCTGCCGGCAGCCTGCCCCGCATGCCCCCTGCCCGCCGCCCCGACAGGCTCACCCGCGCCCCACACATCGCACACCCCCGGGCCCAGGGACCCCGAAATCACACCCTCCCGGCGCACAGCCCTGCCTGCACCCCCATGGCAGACCCATTCCCTATGGGGATGGCCCTGGGGCAGGCACCCACTCCCCGCCGCCCTGGCACCCCGTCCCATTACCTGGCCGTGCCACCCAGCCAGCCCCCGGCTCCCGAAAGCCGCCTGGGCGAGCAGGTAGGTGATGGTGAGCATCTTGCCCTGCCCAGCTCTGCCTCATGGTGCTGCCAACCCCGCCAGCAGCACTGCCCCACGGCGTGCCATGCACCGCGACCCGCCGGACACAGGCAGCGGCCAGCCCCAGTCGTGGGCCCCTATATAGTGGGCCCCTATATAGCCATCGCGGGGGCACGAGGGGGCTCATTGTTCCCCTCCGGCGTGGCGAGGTGCTGCGGCCGGTGTGGGACGGTTACACAATGGCCCGGCGTGTCCCCCCCTGCCTGACCCCCCTCCCGCCGCGGGCGCCACAAGCCTCCACAAAAATCCCAGCAATTAGGGAAAAAACGTTTCTCGGCACATTCTGTGCCTGTGAGGTCAGGGTGCCTCCCACCCCCGGGGGCATGCGGGTGGGACCGCCACGGCCCTTAACCATGCCGTGGCCTGGCCCCGCACAGAGCCGGAAGCCCAGCTGGGTCAGGATGCGACCCACAGTGATGCTGAGCCCCGCAGATCCAGGCTCTGCAGAGCAGGGAGCCCAGCTGGGTCAGGATGCGACCCACAGTGATGCTGAGCCCCGCAGCATCCAGGCTCTGTGCAAAGTGGGGATCCTGGCTGGGTCAGGATACAGCCCACAGCGATGCTGAGCCCTGGCAGCACCTTGGCAGGCAGGGGGGGCTGAGCTCCCCCCGAGCAACGCTATCCTGAGCCAGGACACATCCTGCACCAGTGCTGGGGCTGGCCCTGGCAGCAGTGGGGGATCCTGCACCCGGATCCTGCACCCGGATCCTCCGGGCACCTCCGTCCTTCACTGGGCTCCCTGGGAGGAGCCCCACCAAGTCCCACCAAGCCTGGCCTGGGGAGACCCCCACCCACCGCCCACCCCGCGCCCCCAGCTCACCTTGAAGCCGATGTCCCCTTTCTTGCAGCACAGGCAGGCCAACATGAGGAAGATGAAGGTGAAGAGCCCCGAGAAGGAAACAGCCACGACGGCCAGCGAGGAGGACCAGGAGAGCTCGCTAAGGGGGGTGCCGTCTGCGGGGACAGGAGGGGCGCGGGCTCAGGGCAGGGGGGGACCAGGGAGGGATGAGGCTGTGCCGGGGGATCCTGCCCAGGCGGGGGTCATGGGATGCGGGGGCACATCGGGGCTCGCGGGGGCTTTGGTGGGGACCACTCGGGGGGGAGAGGGGGCTCCCAGTACCACTGTGCCCCCTTTGCTGGCTCAGCTCGCGGCCAGGACAGGTGGGGAGCCCAGGAGGGACCCACGGCCGAGGCAGGACCCTGCCGGCAGCCTGCATGGAGGGGGATGGAGGGCCCCCCCGGATGCAGGCTGGCAATGACACCCTGTGGAGGGGGGGGCTGCACCGGCTCGGGGTCCCAGGCACCCCTGCCCAGCCGAGCCCCGGCACCGGGGTTTGCCTTCCGGCGGGTACAGCCACAGCAGCAGCAGCCCCAGGCGAGGCGGCGTCCCAAGGCCGGACGGATGCTGCACTTGCGGGAGCCGGGAGGACGGGAAGCTCGTCCCCAGTGCCTGGGCATAGCCGGCTCCTGAACCGTCCCGTCCACAGAGCCCGGAAACAAGATCCCGCAAGGGAAGGGTCTGCCGGAGACCTGCCAGCGCTGCCGGGAGCCCCCGGCCCTGCTCCCGCTGCCACCGACAGCTCTGCCTCTGCCGCTGCCCTGTGCCATCCCTTGTGCAAGCACTGCTGGGCAAACCACAGCCACCGGGCACGGGGATGGGGATGCTGCTGCTCCAGCCAGGCACCGCACCCTCCAGGCACCAGCACACCCCAAATCCGGCACCCACCGCCCCGCTCCAGCCCATGCCATGGCTGCGTGTCCCCCGCGGGCGGCAGGGAGCACGGTGGCAGCAGTGGTGGCCGGGGCCCAGCTGCCAGTCCCCACCAGGCCCCCGCTGCCGGCTGCAGCTGCCACATTACTATTCTGCCCAGAGCCTGTCCAAACAACCGGCGCGATTGTGGTGGGAGGAAGCCGGAAGGCCACGGTGCTGCCGGCGGAGCCAGCCTCGCTGGGGACCCGCATACAGCCCCGCAGTGCCCAGCGCCATGCCCTCCCCGCAGGACTTCGGGGCTGGGATGGGTGCTCTGCCCTAACCCACGGTCCCGCTCAGCCGTACCCCCACAGCCCCACCCAGTGCCGCGGTCGCTCCCCAGGCCACGGAGCGCGGTGCTGAGCCCCTTGGGGATGCTCATGGCGCACACGCAGCTCCTGTGCATGGACCATGGAGCGTTGCCCCATCACCGGCCCTGCGCCCCAACTGCACTGCCCCTCTGCTGCCACCTGCGCTGGGGCTCAGCACCGTACTGCCAGCTCCCGTGTGTCCTTGAGAAAGGCACCTGAAGGGCACAGAGGGTCTGGGAGAAGGTCCTGCAGCCCCGGCGGGAGCCGGCAGCGCACGGCTGCTCCCAGGCACTGCCCGGCACCGCACGGCGCAGGCACAGAGCACCCTGGCTCCCAGCACGGCAGTGAGCGGATGCACCAGCCCTGGGTGCTTTGGCACAGCCCGGGCCACGCCAAACTCTTTGCTGGTGCTTGCGAAGGAGCTCGAGCCATCTTCTGAGGCTCGTGGATGCAAAGCCAAACCTGGGAGGAGCGGGGGGTGGCGTTCCCCCTCCTTTCAGTTGGTTTCCATGGTGAACACACTTTGTACCGCGAATGTCACCATTTTCCCTGGATAGTGGGACAGCAAG
Source organism: Gavia stellata (assembly GCF_030936135.1). NCBI lineage: Eukaryota > Metazoa > Chordata > Aves > Gaviiformes > Gaviidae > Gavia > Gavia stellata. Next base: position 13,326,688 of record NC_082615.1, on the reverse strand, counting down.
AGAGAAAATGACTCACTGAAAAGAGCCTTTTGAACGTCAACAGGGAGCAGAGCGTGGCGACAGAAGCCTTTCCAACAGGGACCGTCAGCTGAGCCGCCCCTCGGCCGCAGCTCGGGAACCGGAGCTGTGCAAATGAACCACTCTCCAAACCAATGAGCCTGTGAGGTCTGGCTGGTCCTGCCTCAGTTTCCCCCCCTGCACAACCAGCAACCTGGGAGCCATGACCAGCCCAGACTGGGCAGGGTGCCGCGCCGGGTCAGGGGCACCACCACCACCATGACTACCACCACCGGTTGACTGTCCAGGCAAGCAAGCGCTGCCCTCCCCCGTAACCGCAGCAGAGGCGTTCGGTATGGTGACGGGAAATGTGGCATCATTTCAGAGGCCAAATGCCCCCAAAACCAGGTCAAATGCACCTGCAGCAGCGGCTGCCGGAGCACGGGGGCGCAGGGAGCACAGGACACAAGGAACACTGGAGCACAGGGAGCACTGGGGCACAGGGAGCACCAGGACACCAGGAACACCGGAGCACAGGGAGCACTGGGGCACAGGGAGCACCAGGACATCAGGAACACCGGAGCACAGGGAGCACTGGGGCACAGGGAGCACCAGGACACCAGGAACACCGGAGCACAGGGAGCACGGGGGCACAGGGAGCACTGGGGCGCAGGGAGCACCAGGACACCAGGAACACCGGAGCACAGGGAGCACGGGGGCACAGGGAGCACCAGGACAAAGGAACACCGGAGCACAGGGAGCACGGGGGCACAGGGAGCACCAGGACACCAGGAACACCAGAGCACAGGGAGCACGGGGGCGCAGGGAGCAGGGCCAGCTGCATGCAGTGTGAAGGACCCCAGGGCCAGGGGCCCCACTGCATCCTGCACCCCATCCTGAGGCTCTGCCCCCCACTCTCCCAGGAGGAGCAGGGTCCCCTGGTACTGGCCCCATGCCCTCCCCCAGCCCTGGCGCTTGGTGCCACCCTGAGCCACTCCCCGGCAGCCTGCTCGGACATTCACCCACCACAATGGTCTCGGGGTCAAGGTTGGGGTGCTCGGTGCCGGCCTGAGCCGAGCAGGGGTGCAGGTGGGTGCACACAGCACGGCGGCAGCGCTGGTGGGCTGGGGGAGCAGCACCCCATGGCTGAGCCCTGCCCACCACGCTGGCACAGGCGTGCCAGGACCCCTGTGCAGCCCTGCCTGGCACCATCATGAACCCCCCCACCCCGGCCATGGGGGTCCCATGGGACTCTTCCAGCTGCTGCTCTGCAGCCCTCCCCGCGCTGCCATACTGCTCGTGCAGAGCCGGCCTCGCCGCGGAGGTCAGGCTGAGAACGGCCAGCTCAGTGCATCCTCCAGCCCGGCCAGCAGGAACTGCTGCATCACTCGGACAGCCCCCAGCACCCAGGGCCAGCCCGGGCCAGCGACCTGCCCGGCAGCGGGGCCGGGATGCGCCGGTGGCTGCGTGCAAGCCAGACAACACCCACCCCTCACCCGGGGCAGCCCCGCGGGCTGGGGACAGGCGGGGGTTTGGGGGCAGCAGCCGGGCCACAGCCCCAGCCCCACGGGCACCTGCCCCAGCCCCGGCAAACGGGAGCAGAACAGCAACGGAGAGAGACCGGGGATGCCGGTGCAGTGGGGCGCAGCGGGGTGCAGCAGGGTGCAGCGGGGTGCAGCGGGGCACGCACTGCCTTCCCACCCCATAGAGCTGCTGCCACGCACCCCACAGCCAGCAGAGCCCTGCCCAGCGCTGCCCGCGCCCCCCACCCTGTTGCGTTGCCCACCTAGCCCAGGCCACAGCCCTGAACGCCGGCTCCTAACGGGGATGGGAAAAGGCTGGGGGGCACCCAGGCGTGGGGTCCCGGCCTGCAGCACGACGCCACTGCCCGCTCTGCCGGCCGCCGTGCCGGCGGCGAAGCACAGCCCTTCCCTTTGCTGACTCACGTTTGCCGGGTGCCTGTGGCCGCCTCGCCGGCCATGGCACGCTGCCGCTGGGCCGCTCTGCGGGCTGGGGCGATGCTGCGGCCGCCGCTCGTCTCTCCCCGGCGGAGAGCGGAGCCCAGCACGGCGAGCGGCGGCTGACGTGTGCGGAAGGGATGAGCCGGGGGTTCCCGCAGAGCCCGGCGGCAGCTCAGGGCTCCCAGCCCAGGGCGAAGCCTGCACGCGGGGCCAGCCACGGACAGGCAGCACCCGGCTCCTGCCCACCCACCCGCGTGCACGCAGGGCTGCCCAGCACCCTCCCGGACCAGGCAGAGCACATGCGATAGCTCCAGGGCAGAAAGCTGCGGGGCGCGGGGCACAGCATGCGACAGCCCCATGCTCCCGCCTGGCCTCTCGCTGCAGGACCTGGTGCAAGGCACAGTCCCGTGCCTCAGTTTCCCCATCTGTAATTCACAGAGGGTGGCTGCCCCCAGGACCGCCAAGGGGCTGCACAGCAGGGTGAGGGCTCGCAGAGCCGTCCAGGAGGCGATGGATGCTCCACTGCCTCGGGAGCATGGGCTGCACATCTCCCCCTGCCCCTTCGCCACCTCACCGCAGCTCCCACCCCACCCCACGAACCTGCCAGGCCCTGCACCCCAGGGTGCAGCCCCCTGGACCAGGGTGCAGCACCCTGCAGCAGATGCCCAGCTGGGAGAGGCTAGATTTGGGCAGGGAGCAGGGCAGGATGTGGGCAGGGTGCTGGGTCTGGATTCGGGCAGGGAGCGGGGCAGGGTTTGGGCAGGGAGCAGGGCAGGATTTGGGCAGGGAGCAGGGCAGGATTCGGGCAGGGTGCTGGGTCTGGATTCAGGCAGGGTGTGGGGCAGGATTTGGGCAGGGAGCAGGGCAGGATTCGGGCAGGGTGCTGGGTCTGGATTCGGGCAGGGTGCGGGGCAGGATTCGGGCAGGGTGCGGGGCAGGATTCGGGCAGGGTGCGGGGCAGGATCCCAACACACAGGACCCACAGGCACCTCCAGCCGCGGGCTCAGCGCTCCCCTGCCCCGGCAGCTCTCCCAGCACAGACACAGCCCTGGTCTCCTGTTAATCCCCAGGTCCATGGGCAGCTTCCAGGAAAGCAATTTTACACCCCACAGGACGAGCGCTCTGCTCACCCACACGCATCCAGGCGGCAAGAAACCATCCACTGCCATTTAGCACGCAAACACGAGGCTGCTCCTCACAGTCTGCCTGCAGCTCCAGAGGGAAACTGAGGCAGCGGGAAGCTGGGCAGTGGGGAAGAAGCAGGACGGCCCCAGCCCCGACCCCTCCTGCCACGGGAGCAGCCAGGAGTGGGGAGCAGGGTCGGGGCTGGCACTGCCCACTGGTGCCAGCCGGGAGCCCGGCACGGAGCCGGTACCCGCAGCATCCTCCACCGAGATGCCGTGGGAGCCGCGCATCCCCTCGCAGCCGCCGGCCAAAACTGGGGCGCGAGGAAGCAGCACCCTGTACCCCCCCAGCCCTGGAGACCTTCTCCCACCAGAAACAGCCAGAGCCATTTGGGCAACCTCTCCGGTGATTAATAGATCGGTTAATTTTAAATGCAAGGCACGCCTTGTTAATCTGTTCTCCTTATGTATCTTTTAATGTGGGCTTATTTAACCAATGCAGAAGTATTTTAAAAGGATTGATTCTTGCCTCTTAATTCCGGTTTTATCATCTTGGGATGAATTAGCAGTAAAAAAATAATTAGATGGAAAATAAAAAAAGATCATCCATCATTTTCTAATGTGATGAAATAAAAATTAGGACTGTAATAAGTACAGGCCAAGCCGCATCATTGTTGTGCATACAGCAAGCGTGTCAGCCTGATTAGAAACAAAAAATCAGGCTCCTCCATCAAAGCCTGCCCTGCTGCAGAGCCGGCTTTCCAGCTCCCACAGCCCAACCGCGATCAACTTTCTCCATTTCCTGAGAAAATAACAATATATAAAAAAGCACGCAAAGCAAGATCCAACTGATCATTTAAACCAAATTCTCTTGCTTGGTGTTTTAAGTCAGGTCTGAATCGGGGGCTGTAAAGCCTCCCACGCCGGCAGGGATACTACGGCTGCATCACGGCAAACCCGCTGTCCCAGGGGACGGGGAGCGACCTCGGCCCTTCGCGCCCGGGGGGAGCATCCACCCCTCCCCTGCCTGCACCCCGGCAGGGACCCCGCCAGCCCCGTGCCGGGAGCGGTGCCGGCAGCTGGGATTGCCCGCGAGCACGGCACCGCGGTCCCGCCACCGGCAGCGTGCGGCACCGGCCGAGACGAGGCTCTCGCCAGCCGGCAGAAGAGCGTTTACGTAACAGCGGGAGAGAGGCAGCGTGGAGCGGGGCAGCCTATTTTTATCAGAAATGCTCGGCGGCGTTATGAAACGAGAAGCTTCGGCTCCAGAATGGAGCGGCGGAGGAGCAGGGCCCGGCGCAGGAGGCGGTCGAGGGGCGAGCGGGCAGGGGATGCTCCACGGGGCAGGCAGAAACCTGGGCGCGGGGTCTGGCAGCTGCAGCAGCCCTGGAGGGGCTCTGCCCCCCGCCGCAGGGCAGCCCTCCCTGCCGCCGAGCCTCGGGCTGCTCCGGCAGCGAAGCCGGGGCTCCCCAGGGGCTCCCCTCTCGCCTGCCCCACACCTCAGAGCCACGCGGTGCCACTGCCGCGATGACCGCCGAGCACCTGGCAGCAGCCAAGGGCACGTCACAGCCCTGCGTGCTCAAAGACTGCCCGGGTGGATTGGGCAAGGCGTGCGGAGCGGACCCTGGGGATCACCGGCAACGGGATCCTCCACGGCTGCTGCAGCGACGGCGCCGGCAGAGCGGGAGGTGGCCGGAGCCACCCAGAGCCACGGTGGCCAGTCCCGTCCCCAAGCAGCAGCGTGTGCCGAGGGCCCTGCACGGCCCTGCCAGGGCACGGCAGCTGGGCACGGCGTCCACCCCGTGCTGCCGCCGCCGTGGCCGCTCACCTGGGTGGGCATCACAGAGACCCCGGCTCCCGGGCAGCCGTCAGGGTGTCCCCCACCACAGCCCTGGAAGGCCGGCACAGCCCAGACCCCGGCTGCCCCAGCCCGCGGCACGGCAGGGAGCGGGGCTCAGCGTCGAGGACGCTCAGGGCACGAATTGGGGGGATGCTCGGCACCAGCCAGCCCGGCACCCCTCTGCACCATACCCGCTCTCAGCCACCCCCGCGGCACCCAAATCACCCATCACCCATGTACATGGGACAGACAGAGCGGGGAGCCCAGAAAAAACCCTACTTTGCCGTAGCGATGGCGGCAGGGATGACCCACGGGCAGGAGCAGGTCTCAGCCCTGCTCCCAACCACCCGCCTGGGGTGCAGCCACCGCCGCTGCGGAGCAGGCGAGCGCCGGGAGGAGCACACAACCTCACAGGTATTTTGGAAACGCGAAGGGCCGTGGAGGCTGATGCGGCGGCCTGGCAGTGGGACACACCAGCACAGCTGGGATGGGAGCCTGGGAGCGCCCATGGGAGAGCCGCTCCCTGCCCAGGCGCGGAGGGCAGAGCCGGCCCCTGCCCAGCCAGGCGGGCAGCGCTGCTCCATTTACTGCGTTTGTCTACACTGGAATTCTCCTGCGCTCCAGTAATTAAAACAAACCGTTTTAACACAGCTGCTGGCACCAGGCTGCGGAGGAGGACACTGGCCGCGGCTGGCAGAGAGGAAGGGACGGGAAGCGGGACCCCCTGACGCTCACTGCCTTCATCCTGGGCTGGGGGACGGTGTCTCTGCAGGAAATCCTGGACCTGCTCCCCCTTCCTCTGGTGCCGAGCCCTCCCACTCTCACCAGCCCCACATCCTCTACATCCCTCGGCCAGCCCCGAGCACCATGGTGAGCCCTGCACCAGCTCCGGTGCAAGCCGGGATGCTCCCCGTCCCCTCCACGCCCCCGGCCGTTAGGCCAGGCTGGAGCGGCTCTCGGAGCTCAGCCGATGGCAAACGATATTACGGCAGGGATTGCTGTAAGACAGCCACGCAGCACGCTCTGCCAACACTTCCTCGGGCTGTCAGGGGGATTAATGCCCAGAGGAGATTTATTTTCCTGCCACCAGGCACGCTGAGTCAGCACGGCTCGGCTCCCCTCCGTGCCAGCCCCGTCACCCTCCAGCCCCACACCGAACTGCATCCCCATGGAGTCCCTCTGGCTCAGCCCACCCCGATGGGCAAAGCCCCGCCGGGGACGTGGCAGGGTGTTTGCCGGGGCAGGAGCAGCCGGAGACGAGCAGAGCCCCGAGCGGCTGCAGGGCACGGCCGGGACCTCCATCCCTCCACCCCGGGCAGCGGGTCCGGCACCTCAGCGTTCGCCGAGTCGGCGCGGCACGGGGTAGAAACAGGCTCAGCCGCGGGACGAGAGTGGCCCAACAGCCCCTTTGACCCCAGCACAGGAGCTGCCTGACCCGGCGGGGGCTTTCCAGCCCAGGGAATTAGCCGGATGGCGAAGCAGCGTAACATGAACGAGGCAAAACCTGGGAAGCGCGAGTCACCCGCTCTGCCCGCCCTGGCCACGGGCAGCCAGGACCGGGCAGGCCCCCGGCTAAATGCCCACCCCCCAGCTAGATGCAAACCCCCCTGGCTGAATGCAGACCCCCCAGCTAAATACAGACCCCTCGTGTCAGCGGGAAGGTTGCAGCCACGCATGGAGGCGCACAGTGCAGCCCCCCACCGCAGCCCCGAGCCAGGCAGCACGTTGGCGGTGCCGTTTCTGCCCCACGTCCCCCTGCGCTGCCGGGGTGGCAAGGCTCAGGCCGAGGCAAGCTGTGTGGCATGGCGAGGTGGGCACCGGAGCTCCGCTCCGTCCAGGAGCACGCTGTGCTGGGGCGGGCAGAGCCCGTGGGCTGCTCTGGCACATGGTGTCCCACCGAGGCCAGGAGCGCCGGGCAGGGAGCCCGTGAGTCACAGCCCGCTCCCCCGCCGGGAGCGCGGAGCCCTTTCAACCCCGGCGTATTAATTTCTCCTAATTGGCTTTGACAGGGATCCGTATCGCCATCCAGAACGCAATCGCCCATGTGCGCGGGGCGGGGGAGCGGGGAGGGAGCGGCACGCGGAGGGAGGGAAGGAGGGGAGAAGCGGGGAGCAAAGCAGCACCCCCGGGGGAGCGGCGCTGGATCCGTCCGCCCCGCCGAGCGGGACCCAGCTGCCCTGCTGCACTGCAGTGCTGCGCCAACGCCATTTCCCACGGCAGCCCAGCGGCCAGGCTCCGGCGGGGCAGGGGGCTCGCCGCACACCGCCCCGCCGCTGCCCACCCCCGGCACCTCCGCAGGCACCGGGATTCACCCCCCTGCCTGTGTGCCTGGTTCCTGCTGCCCGCCAGCCCGGACAGATGGACAGGCCCCACGCCGCTGGCACCTCCTGCGCATGGTCCCCTCGTGGGAAACGTGCGGCGAGACGTGGGAAACGTGCGGCGAGATGGGATGCCGGCTACGGTGCCGCCCCGGCCATGCAGGGCGTTAGGCCTCCCCATAGCTGCCACCTTCATCTCCCGCCCGAGGAGCTCCCACCTCCCTGCCCCAAATCCCCCCTTTGCGCCCAGCCCCAGCGGCACCTTTCCCCGTCCTCCCCCGGCACCGCCAGCCGCCAGCGGCACGGTTGGTGCTAGGGCAGGAGCACGGAGGGTACCCAGCCCCGCGTTTCAGTTGCTGGGGTCCTTCTGGGTGCTATGGCCCTTTGCCACCGTGGTCCCCCAAGTCCCTTCCCATCCCCATGCCAGCAGTCGGCAGCGATGCCGGACATGGAACACCAGCACTCCTCGAGCTGTTGCCGCCGCGTGGCCTGGGGCAGAGGATGGCAGCACGTGCCAGCCGGGACCGAAAACACAGGGCTAGGGGAACCCCCGTCCTCCCTTGGCCTCGAGCCCCCATCCTTCCCCAGCGCCTCGAGCCCCCGCTGACCCCGGCGTGGCTGCACTGCCCTGGCACACGACCCCCCCAGAAACACAGGGTCCGGGAGCAGGGTCCCGCAGCCAGAGCAGGCAGCGGCGACGCTGCAGCCACCAGCAGCCAGTGACACCTCACTGGCTGCCACGGGACGGGGAGAAGGGCTGGGGCAGCCGAGGAGAGGAAAAAAGGGGAAGAAGAAATAGGTGGGGGAAAGAGGATGTTTCTCACGATTTCAAAACGCATTCCTGGGTCTGAGACGGGGAAGTGCGGGTTGGGAGCGGAGAGGGCAGCCGGGGCAGCCGGAGCACGCAGGGCAGGCAGCGGGGTGAGGAGGGGAGCAGCCCTTTCCCCCAGCAGAGATGTCCTCATGTCCCCGAGCACCTGCCATCGGCTTCACTGCGAGAGGGCAGGGGTGCCGTTGACCCCAAAGCAAAGCGCTGCCCACCCGGGTGGCACAGGGGACACGGCACTTCTGCCCAGTGCCTCCAAGCAGTGTCTGCTCGGCCGGGCTGCCGCCGGTCACGGCACTTTCAGGGCAGGGAGCGGGCACCCAATTCCCACGGGAAGCCCAGGGGATCTGGGCTCCAGGCTTGGGGCAGGCAGTGCAGTGGTGCCTTTCGCCGGCGGTCGGTGCTCCGCTGGTGGCTCCGGTGCTCCGTGCACCACATGGGAGCATCTCTGGGTCTGGGCTGTGCATGGGCACAGCGAGACAGAAACCACGAGGCCGCCGGGCTGTGACCCCTCCCCGGAGCCCCCAGCGCTGGGAGCGAGCGTATCCCCTGAGTGGTGCACGCCGGCCCGGGCAGCCGGCACAGCCCGGCACGGGTGCATCTGATGGCCGAGCCAAGCACCCTCATCGAAAACAGCAGCTGAGGCCAGAGCATGGGCTGCCGCGGTCGGCACATGCCTTTGGCACCTCCACCCCAGGTGACACCGCTGCCACCGTGCCCCGCCGCCGGCTCAGCCCACAGCCCGGCTCTGGTGGCTGCAGCTTCCCACCATCCCTTCCCAGGGGATGCGGGGACACAGAGCCCGGAGCGTCTCTGCTCCCCTTGCGGAGCTGGAGCCCCCGGGGCCGTCCCGTCCCCCGGCTGCGGTGCCACGGTGCCACCAAGCCCCGCAAAGCGCTTCCTCCTCTTCCACACCGGCACAAGCAAACCCTGGGGAAACTGGGCTGGCGCGGGCAGCCGGTGACACCGCGCAGGCAGGAGGTGCTGCCAAATGGACAAAATCAACAAAGCCGTGAAACAGAGAATGCGGTTTGTTCCCCCCTTTAATTCCTCTCCCTGCCAGTAACCGTGGGTGGCAGCTGCATGGCGGCAGCCGAGCCCTGGGCCCGGGCGCACGGCAGCACGGCGACGGGCAGCGATGGAAACCTTCTTGCAGAAGGATTTTTAAATTAAACGTGCCCTGCAAATCCCCGGGTTGACGGGATTAGCACAGCAAATGGGGCGCCTCACGAAAACCCAGAGAAAAATCACACCGGAGGCTGAGGACAGTAAACACGGCTCCGTTCCCAGCGCTACCACATTTTAGATGCAAATAAAGAGGTTTTCTCCCGAACAGAAATCAATACCGAGTGGGCTGGGACAAAGTCTCTGGCAACGGGGACATGTTTGGTGAGTCCTGGCGTGGTTCATTTTTAAATCCCTCCACGGATCCCGGCCGTCCGCAGCCGCCAGACCCAGGGCCAGGGGAGCGGGAGCGGTGTGCTGCGAAGGGAGGAGGGACCCGGACCCCGGCTGGGAGGGACGCCGGAGCCCGGCACCGACAGCCAGAGCCTCCCTCGCCACCGCGGCCAGCATGGGCGACGCTTCGCCTCCTTCGCGGTGATGGAGGAGGCGACGGGAGAGGCGCGGGAGCCGTGGCACTGCCGCTTGGCTGCCGGACCCTGACACGCGTTTTCCCCGGTTTGGTAAACAAAGGGCCGGGGCCCAGTGTGCTGCCAACCCCGCCGGACGTTCCCGCGCCTCGTCGGGGCTTCCCACCTCTGCGGCTGCTCCGCGGGCAGCGGGTCCCGCGCACGAGGGGCTCCCGACGCCCCGCGCGGGTGCGATGCCCGCAGCGGGAGGGATGCCAGGCCAGAGGCGGTTGCGGTGTTCGGCAGCCGAGGAGCGAAAGGCGGCGGAGAGGGGGAGGCTGCCGCTGCAGCAGCCCCAAAACACGCACACACAAAAGCCAGCCCCTGCTCCGCTCCCGCGGCCGCAGCATCCTCCCGCAGCTGCGACGCGGCCGGGGCCGTACCACGCCGCCTTACATAACAGCCTGCGCCCCAAAAAACCCGCTCCCTGTCCCCCGGCACCCCGCCGAGCCCCGCCGGCCCCCCCAGCCCGCGGGGGAGCGCCCCCGCCGGGGGCCGTCCCGGGCAGCTGGGGCTCAGCCGCGGGCACCGCGTCCTCCCGCTCACCGTCCCCGTTCGTCCCGCTCTGATCGCCCGCCGTCAGCCCGGGAGATGCCTTCGGAGGCACCGCAGCCCCCGGGATTCCTCCGCGCGCTCCAGCCCGGGGGGGGGGGACACAAGACGCCGCCGGCAGCGGTGCTCCCGCCGCACCGGAGCCTGGTCGCGGCCAAAGGCGGCGGGTCGGGCCCGGGTGGCGGAACGGGCGGCCCCGGCAGTGGCATTCCGCGGCGAGGAGGGCGAGCGGAGCCTCCCGCGGCGGCGCGGGGCTGAGCGGAGCCGAGCGGGGACGGCGGCGGAGCGCGGGGGGCTGCCCGGGAGGGACCCCCGAGGGCACCGGGGAACGGGGGGGGGGGCGCGGGTGCCGGGCGGCCCCGGGGCTGCGGCACTCACCGGGGTCGAAGTGGGAGCTGAAGGCGAGGCTGGGGCTGAGGAGAGCGGCCGACATGGCAGCGGCGGCGGCGAGGCGGCCCATGGCGCGGCGGCGGCGGGAGCCTGACGGCCGCCGGCTGCCGCTGGCCCCGCGCTGGGCACGGCGGCGGCGGCGGCGGCGGCGGCGGCTCCTCCTCCATGGCGGCCGCGGCGGCCCCGCGCCCCGTGCCCCGGGGAGGGGCCGCGCCGCCGCCGCCGAGGAGCGGGCTCCGGCGGGGGGGGGGGGGGGCGGCAGGTGGCGGAGCCGCAGCCCCGGGCCCGCAGCGGGACCCGCCGCCGCCCTCGCGCGGCCCGGGCGGGACGCGCCGGGACCCCCCCCGGAGCGGGGCCGGGACCCCCCCCAGGGGCCGCCGCCCCCCGGCCCCACGGAGCTGTTCGGGTGCTGACCCGCCCCGGGCACCGGACCGGGGACGGGAGCAGTGGTGGGGCCCAGGGACCAGGGACAGGACGGGCGGCTCTGCCCCCCAGCCGCCCCTCGCCCCCCAGCCAGCCCCACACACCCCGTGCTCCGCCCTCGCACCCCAGCTGGACCCCCCCGCACCCCAGACCTCTGCACCTGCAGCCCCGGGCGCCAGCACGGCCGCGGCCCCGCAGCCCCCAGCCCGGCACAGGGGGGGCAAAGCCCCTCCGGCAGCACCTCGTGAAGCCACCCAGGCCAGCCCGCGGCGTGGGGACCCCTTGGGCCGGGGGGCTGCCCCGCTGCGGGGACGCCCAGCTCGGCCTCATGTGCTTGACGCCACAGCCCCGGCACGGGGGACTGCGCCCTCCAAGCATGGGATCCTCTAAAAACCCAACGGTCCCCACCCCGTGGCAGGGAACAGCCCACGGCTTCGCCCGCAGCCCCAGCCAGCTCCCAACCGGCACCCCGGCAAAGCTGTGGGTGCAGCCGGTCACCGAGCCCACCCGGCTCCGGAGAGCAGCCGGGACCCGGGTGGGACTTTCCTTCAGGGTCGTGGTGGGACCATCCCCATGAGCCCCCGTCCAGGAGCCACCACTGCGGGACATCGGCCCACCCCGCACAGGGCTCAGCTCTCAGCACGGGGCTCGCGCTTCCCCACAGTCAGTTTTAATATTTAAAGCCAAATTTTGTGTACACAATTAATTTTTTACAAGACTTCAAGCTTGCAAAGAACACCACGCTGCACATGTCATGTCGCCGCAAATAGATACAGGGCTGGAAAAATTACAGACTGCTGGGAGAATAAACACGCGCCCGTCAACCGGAGCCAGCTCGCTTCTCCCAAACCTCCGCGTTTCGCTGCTCCGGAGCAGCTCCGACCCGCGCAGCCCCAAGGACCCTCTGCGAGGGGCAGCAGGGGATGGCTGAGCCCCATCACCCATGTCACTTTTGGTGCCCCCCAGCCGGGGCACAGCCCACCGCACCCCTCTGCCCTCGCCAGCCACCCCCCGGGCCCCCAGTCCCTCCTGGCATGTCCCCACGCGCCCGCTCAGCGCATCCTGGGAGCCCCCCGAGCTCCCCCATACGCCTTCCCGGGCCTCAAAGCAGCCAAGCGAACCCAGCACTGCCCCGGCACAGCACCCGGCACCCTGGGGGGAATTTGGGCTCTCGCGGAGCTGCGGTGGCATCTGCACCCACCAAAGCAGCCGTGGTGCCATGGGGAGAAGGCAGCCACGCACCGCCGGGGCGGTTTGCACGGCCGGCACCGCTCCTCGTGCGGCTGAGCTGGCGCCGGCTGAGTCACGGCGAGCCTGCATGCAGGCGGGGGCGGGCGGCTGCGCAGAGCCCTCACCGGCACCCACCCGCCCCAACCACCTTCAGCACCTCGAGCACACGCAGCCGGTCCCGACGGCGGAGCGGGAGGAGGACGAGCTCGAGGCCTTCCCGCCGCTGGGCAGGGGCAGCGATGGCTTCGGTGCGTGTGAGGGGATGAAATCAGCTGGCTGTGGTGTTTGGGGGTGGCAGGGCAGCTCCCTGCGGAGGCAGCCCCGGTGCCCAGTGTCCCCTCCCTCCCCTTCCATCCCCTTCCTGAGTCCAGCACAGCTCCTGTCAGGGCAGGATGGGATGGGATGGGATGGAGATGAGGATGGGGATGAGGACTGGGATGGGATGGAGATGAGGATGGGATGGGGATGAGGACTGGGATGGGATGGAGATGAGGATGGGATGGGGATGAGGATGGGAATGGGATGGGATGGAGATGAGGATGGGATGGGGACGAGGACTGGGATGGGATGGGATGGAGATGAGGATGGGATGGGATGGACATGAGGATGGGATGGGGATGAGGACTGGGATGGGATAGAGATGAGGATGGGATGGGGATGAGGACTGGGATGGGATGGAGATGAGGATGGGATGGGGATGAGGACTGGGATGGGATGGAGATGAGGATGGGATGGGGAAGAGGACAAGGACAGAGGTGGGCTGGGATGAGGACAGGGATGGGGGATGAGGATGAGGTCAGGGGTGGGGTGGTGCGTGTGCCTGCCCAGCCCGGCTGCGCTGCCCTGCCCTCCTTGGGGAGACCTGGGACCCCCAGCTGAGCCGGGACCCTGTGCACAGCAGCCCCATGCCCGAGCACCCCTCCTTGCCCAGGTGACAGCCCCAGTGCTCGGCCCCGGCAGCTCCCTTTGACACAGCTGGGAGCGGGTTTGAGCCGTGTCTGGGTCCCCCAAACCCACCACCACACCCAGTGCTGCCCACCGCCCCTGGGCCCGCTCTGTGCCCCCAGCCGCCCGCCGCTCGCCCTGGTTCCTTGCAGTTCTCTGTCGTGGCTGTGAAAGAGAAGATCCCAAAGAGGAATTGCGGCCAGAAGCCCCAGCAAGGACCCCCCAAGGCACCACCCGGGGTGCAGCCCTGAGCTCGGGGCTGCGGCAGGGACGGTCCCACCCCGGGCAGAGCCCCACGCCCAGCAAGAGCCACAACGTGGCACCACCCCAACCAGCATCCCCTCCTCGGGCAGGCAGTGCTGCTGCCGCGTCTCGGGCAGGCGAGCAGCACGCTCGCCCCAATTAGCTGGGGAGATTACCCCGCACGGATCCTGCCAACTTGCTCCGGTTTCCCAGCTGATTTGTCTGGGACTGCGGTTAATCCCCTCCGGGGCAGACACCAGATTGAGCCGCGATCTCTGCGCAGCGGCTGCCAAAAGCACCCTGTGCTCCTGACCTCCTTCCCGGCCCAGCGGTCGGGCTCACTGGCAGCCAACGGGCTCCGCTCATCCCACCTAATCCAGGGTGGGAGAGGCGCTCCTTAATTGGGGATCTTCGGCAGAGCCTGCAACGGCCGCAGTGCCACCGACAGCCTTGCTAACCGCCTGCCGTGCCGCTGGCCGGCAGGGACAGGGCTTGTGCCACGTGGCCCAGGGGACCTTTGGGGTGCAGGGAGGGGGGAGTCCGGCGCTGGCGCAGCAGCAGGGCACAGGCAGCCATCCGGTGAAAATCTGCATCCCCGGTTATGCAACGCCGCTGATTTATTCATGCCTGAACCAGGCACTGGCCTAGAAATTAGCCTCCGTGATGCTGGGGAGGGGCAGGGCTGGGAAGACGCTGGAGGACGGAGCCCCAGGGGAGGGCTGAGCCCCAGGGGAGGCTGCGGGAGCGCATGGGGCACCCAGGGGACCGTGCACGGGTGCTCACCTCACAGCCGGTGATGCCAGATGGGGCACAGGGTGCTGCCATGCTACACAGGGTCAACAGGGCTACACACAGGCATCAGCCCCCCGGGACGGGCAGCGAGGGCGGTGATCCCCTCTTCTCCCACGCCAGATTTGCCACGATTAATCGATATAACCACAGCAGCGTCCAGTGCCCAGCCGGGGCCGCGCTGGGTCGGGAGCAGGAGACGCCGGCAAAGGGCTCTGGGTGGCCCAAGCGGAGGCTGCAAAGGGGTGGAAGACGGAAGCGGTGCTCAGGAAACGGTTGTTAGAAAAGCAACAACAGTGAAAACAAGCAGCGTGCCCAGCCTTTCCCGACAAAACGGGGCCGCGTGCTCCTCCCCATCCTTGCTGCTTGTTCGGATGGCTGAGAGGGGCAGCTCAGCAAGGGGGGAGCGGGGACCGGCACGGCTGGCAGCTCCGCCAGACCAGCCCAGAAGGGAAAGGAGCCGGGCAGGACCCAGCCAGCAGCGCCCCGGGGCTGGAGGAGCCGCTCGTGCCCCCAGACATCCATGCCAAGTGCCAACGCACGGGCAGGGCTGAGGGGCATCCGTGGGCTGATGGCATCCATGGGTGCCTTGGGACCGCGTCCCTGCAGGAAACTGCAGCCGGGAGCCCACACACCAGGACAAATGCCAGCGCGGAAAAGCGGCCGAACTCCCCCACACCTTCTTGGGGTGACAAAGGGTCCCTCTGCACCTCACCTGCAGCTCCACATCGTGGGTCTCCCCGGCCACTTCTCCCCGGGAGGAAGCGCTGCCGCGGGGCGCAGGGAGGGCCACCTCCCACCCCGCGCTGCCCGGCTGAGTGCAGGAGCCGGCAGGATGGATGGGAAACACCCCGGGACTCTGAGGAGCAAACATCTGCTCGCCCCCCGCACCGAGCCCCGGCCTCCTCGGAGGGAAAAGGCTGTAGAGGAGCAGTCGCACGCTCCCTGCCGAGAGGAAACAGATGCCGCCGGCCCGGCCCAGGCATTTCCCGTCGCTGTCACAGGGTGCTGAGAGATTTGCAGGTAGCAGAGGCTGCGGGATCACATCCTGCCCTGGCTGCGCCTCCCCGCACCATCCCGGGTATTATGTTTTAGAAGGAGAAGCGAGGTGCAGAGCGGGGAGCTGGGCACCATCAGAGCCAGCACCCACGTGCTCGGGCTGCTGGGCGACAGCTCCCACCTCCACCCACCCCTTGCCAGCCGGTGGGAACAGGGGGGCTCAGTCCAGCCCCGGGACCTCAAAATCTCCAGCTGCTCCTAAGAGGAGGCTGCCATCCCCCAGCTCAGCCCTGACCCGCAGGGCCCACGCATCCCGCTGCGGGAAAGGCCTCGGGATGCAGGAACATGGGGTAGGGAGCGTCTGCCACCTGCTCGCACCACGAGCAAGAGCGGCTCGTGCCCCAACACCGACACGCGCAGCGAAGAAAAAAGCCGTGAATGCCAGTGGGGCAGAGGCCCCCCCTTCCCCCGGGGGACACAGACGGAACAGGAACGGCTGTAGAAACGAGCGCAGATTTATTGTTAAAACACAACCACCAACGCCTGAAGGCTGCCGAGGGCCCTGGCAGGGCTCACAGCCGCGGCACCGGGACCAGGCTGTGAAAAACGAGGGCAGAGGGGAGGGAAGGGAGAGCCCGACCCCAGCCCCACACGCATGGGTGCCTGCTCCCCCCGAGCGGGGGTCCAGCGGGCGCCCCGGAGCACCCCCAGCCCTGCACGGCAGGGTGGTCATTTGACGGCCAGCAGCTGCTTTCGCTGTTGCTCCAGGAGGGCTTCCAGGCGGTCGGCCCTCTGCACGGCCGCCTGCAACAGAGCACACGAGAGGGAGAGCTCGCGGCGCCCCGGGGCAGAGCCGCAGCCCGAGGGGCAGGGGGGGCCGGCTGCCCCCCTCACTCACTTCGTACTGCTTCCGAAGGCTGCTCACGCTCTCCTCCTTCTTCACGACAGCCGTCTTCACCCTGAGTAGACGGACACAGAGAGGCTGAGGACCCCAGCCCCAGTGCCCAGCCCTGAACCCCAGGCTGGCCCCGTGCCCCAGGAGGGCGATTTCAGCTCTGGGGGAGCGCAGCCCCTCTCCCCCCACCCGGCACGCTGCAGCAAGCCAAAGAGCAGCAGCTCTGGGCACTGCTACACGCTAGAAGCGCCTTTATTCCCTTGGTGAGCATTACATAGTTTGGATCGAGTCATCTATAGGAAGAAGGGGACATTAACTTCGCAAGACTTAATTAATCAGCAGGACCACAGGGAGGGGATTTTAAGTTTCTTCCCACTTCTCAAGCTCACGGTTGCTGCCTCATGGCTGGACTCTCCCACAGCTCTCAGAGCACCAGACTTTGTGTTTCAACCTTTGCCAGGCTGTAAGGAAGGGGAAAGGGGATCCTCATTATCTCATACTCAGGGTATGACCCTGGCTCTCAGAGCGAGTGGGAATCACTCGGCAGGATCCGGGAAAGCCAGCGAGCTCCATGTGCTCGTACAACAGCCTCTCGTTACAGCTGCTGGTGAGGAGTTCTGCACAGACACTGACAGGAGGGACGGCTCTGCACCACGCTGGAGCCGTTAGCGCAGCGCTCTACCCCACGCAGAAAGAGCTCCCGCAGAGGACGACGCGCTTCCCCTTCCCATTCTCCTTTCACTTGCACAATCCCTCCTCCGCAGGCAGACTCGGGGAAGAGGAAGCCTTACGCTGCTGCCTGACGCTGAGCCTGGCCCCAGCACCATCTCCCCACCGAGCGCAGGACGGAGCCGAGCCCCACGGCACAGCCCTGCAGCGCCGGAGCCCCTGCTCCCTGCAAACCAGCAAGTCTTGGGGCGCTGTGCAGCCGACAGCGGGGGGCCCGAGCATGTTTTGGGGATGTCACAGCTGCCCTCGGTCTCTGCGGCTGTGCAGCAGCCAGCCGAGCCCCGACCCAGCAAAGGGCCGTTCCCTCCCCTACACTTGGGGGGGAATCGGTTGCCTGGCCCCTCCAGAGCGGCAAAACTGCTGCAATCACACGTATCATGTGCTACCCACGGCTCGTGATGCTCCTGCCAGGGAGGAACCGCAGAAGGAGCTGCACACCACTGGCCTCTCCTGGCAGCAGCCCTCACGCTGCTCCAGCTGCCTGCCCTGACACTCGCGTCCCCCAGGCATGCAAGGGAGCAGCCCTGGGGACAGGATGACACAGAGCAGGCTAGAAGTCACAAGGGCCAGAGGATTCACGGTGGCTGAGCAGGCAGCCAGCTCGGGTGAGACTCTGCTGCCCATTTTGCCCCGACAGGACTGGAAGCCATGCCTGAGGATGCAGCACTGCGGACACACTCCTGCAATGCACCCCGGGCCAGCTCTGCGCGCGCAGCCCCAGCTATGAGCCCAGGCCAGGGCAGCGAAGCCCAGGCAGCCTCACCTCCTGTGAACCTCCTCCAGCTCTTTGTCCTTCTCCCGCACTACCCTGTCCAGCTCCAGGCGCTGTCGGGCTCTCATCTCCGCCATCTCCGCCTTTAGCCGCTTGTTCTCCTCCTCTGTCCCCACCAGCCTGTCAGCAAACTCCTGCCGGATCACTTCTGCCAGGCTGCTCCGCTCCTGGGCCAGCTGGTCCCTCACCTGCAGCAGGGCAGAGAGGTGACATCAAGACACTGGCAGGCACAGGGTGAAGCAGGGGGACAGAGCCACGTAGGGCACGGAGCAGGGAGAGGAGCCAGAGCCCCAGGCTCTGCTCCTCTCCCACCTTCTGGATCTCCTCCACCTCCTGCTCCTTGTGCTTCAGCAGGCCCTGCAGACGAATGCTCTCCCCTTCCAGCTCTGCCAGCCGCCCCTTCAGCTCGTTGCAGCGGTCCTGCAGCTTCCGCTCAGACCTCTCCAGCTCCTGGAGCTCTACCTCGTACTTGTCTCGGATCCTCTTAATCCTAACGGGAGGAAAGGACAGGCAGCCTGGCTCAGCCCGGCGCTGCAGGGACCATCCCCAGGCACCTTCACGCTGCAGGAGGGATCACGACACAGCAGCAAGGTGCGGGATCTGCCCCACGGGGCATCCAGGGCTGTTTTTTCAGTGAGAAATAAACTTCTCCCCTGCCAGCCGCTCCTTCCTGCACTAGGGCTGCTCACACCCACAAGCTGCGGTGTCCAGAGCTCGCTGGAGAGATGCGCAGGGCTCAGGGGAAGGGGACCAGCCTGTGAGGAGCTGGGACTCGCAGGCTCCCTCCTCCCTCTCCCCCCTACCTGTTCTCTGCTGCCTTCTCGCACTCCTCCTTGGCCGAGGACATGTCGGCCTCCAGGCGCTGGATCACCAGCTCGATCTCTTTGTCTCTCTCCTTCCTCACCTCCTCCCGCAGCTCCCGCTCCCGGGAGAGCAGCCAGGCTTCCTGGGGACAGAAATGGCAAACGTTGCTTTGATCCCTCTCAGAGCTCAAGGGTGGCACCTTTGGAGAAGGGCGGCCCTTGCTGTTACCTCCTTCTTAATGTAGTTCGCCTCCCAGGCCTGCTTCTCGATCTCCAGCCGGTCCTTCAGCATCTTCACTTCTGCCTGAGAGAGCGACAGGACGACAACCGCTCAGCTCCAGCAGCTGCAGCACCCCACACCGGCTGGGAGCAGCCCCCGGCACCGCCCCGGTGCAGTTACAGGGCTCAGCGGTGCCAGCACGTGTCACCGCAGCCACGTGCTGGGGACTGGACTGCTCGCACCCAAGAACAGTAATCCAGGGCCCAGAGGTGAGGGGGACACCAGACCTGATGCCGCCTCTCCTGCTCCTCCTTCTCCTTTGTGTACTCCTCCTTCAGCGCCCTCGTGACGGCTGAGCTGCTCGCTTCCAGCTGCTGCCGCAGCTCCTCTGCCTCCGCTCTCTGCCTGCCCGCACACAGACCACAGCTCCCAACGTCCGTGCCGGCCCAGCCTTGCCACCCCCTCCTCAGGCTGCTCCCCCTTGAACACCAGCCCTCTTCCCACCGCAGCCCAGCCTGGGGAAACTGGCCCCACTGCTCCTGAGCTCAGGGCTGCCTCCAGCCCTCGGCCACCGCGTGGGCCCTGCGGCTGCCCTCTCACCTGGCTGCTTGCTGGCTGAGCCGCTCCTTCTCCTCGGCCACCTCCGCATAGAGCCGGCGCCGCTGCTGCTGCAGCGCCTGCTCCTCCTGCTCCAGCTGCTGCTCACACCTGTGAGGCAGAGCAGCGTCAGGGACACGCCTGGCTTTGGACATTTGTCTGCCTCTCCACCCTGTGCCATCCAACCCCTTCCACGGCCGGCCAAGGGCTGGTCTGACTGTGGAGGATGCCCCTAGTTCACTGGCATCTCCCACCTCAGGCTGGCGGAGAGAAAGGGGTGGCTCCCCATGGATATTAACTGCTGCAAATATCGGGAACGCATCGGCACACGCGTGCTGGACAGCGCCTCCATGCTGTGAGCCCCAAACCACGCTAAAGTCTCCCCCGGTGACAACATACCGCTGCCGGGCCAGCTCCCTCTCCCGCTGGCTCTGCTCCTCCTTCTCCCGCTCCAGCAGGCCCCGCAGCTCCTCTGCCTGCCGGCCATAGCGCTGGGCAGCCCGCTCGTCCGACTGCAGCAGCTCGGCCTCGTGCAGCATTTTCAGCTTCCTGATGTCCTGCCTGTGCTTAGCGATGAGTTTCTGGATCTCCGGCTCCAGCCCTGGGACAGCCAGGAAGGACAGTTATCGCTCAGCCTCAGGGCCGTCCGGACGCCAACACCGATGCCCTTGGCCCTGGCCAGCTGGCGAGGAGGCTGCGGACTCATCAACTAGCAAAGAGGAGCTGGTAAGAAAAGGCGGGTGAGCACACATGGGCTTTCTTGCCCTCTAGCATCAGCCTCTACCAAACACAGGGAGCAGAAACTGTCCACGCTGAGCTCTTCCCGGAGCTGCCAGCAGCTTCTGCAGCCACAGCCCCTTCTCCTGGGCCAGCACAGACGCAACCTCTGCACTGGCCGGACTCCAGCCACCACCGAGGGAACACGCCCATACCTTTCACAGTGATTTCTTTGATCTTTTTGGTTTTCTCATCAATCCACTTCTCCCGCCTGATTTTCTCAGTTGCACTCATCAGTTCCTTCAGTTTCTTAATCTCCTGTTTGGAAGCAAATGGGAAAACTTCAGAGACAAGCTAGGGGAGAAAACCCGTTAGCCTGGGTGCCCGGCTGTTGAGAAGGAAGATGTAGCCAAGAGCAGATGGCCTGAGCTGCGCACAGACTCGCACAGCCCTGGCCAGGCATGTTCTCCCTGTCCAGAGAAGCAGCCATACGCTCTCCCAGTGCCTTCTCCTCTCTTTCACAGGATGGGGCTGCTGCTGCCCCACAGGCCTTGAGCACAGGGTAGAAGAGCAAAACCCTTGGGAAAGCACTTGCTGGCTGAGACATGAGAGCACCAATGGAGGGGAGAGGGGAATTGGGGCTGCTGACGGTCCTTGTGTGCAGGGCAGTCCGTCTGTCGGCAGACAAAGGGTCATGTGCGAAGATGCTTCCTTCTCCAACCTTCCCTCTCCCTGGCATGGAAGACCCTCTGGCAGGAGGACAGACAGACAGGCACACCTCCCAACACTGTGGTACCACTGCAGACCAAGCTCCTGCAGCACCCCAAAACTCTTCAAAGACCCAGAAGCTGCACAGCTCAGGCACAGCTGCTGCACTTGCTTCCTCCTCTGCCTGCGTTTACCTCCTCGGCTCTCCTCTCCAGCAAAAAAGCTGGAGAAACACCCAGGCCCTGCTGCCCACAGAGCTCTTCCCCAGCACTCCTGTCGGCAAAAGCCGGTCAAAGCACGCGGCCATGTACTTCTGTGCTGGGGTTTCTGGTGAGAAAGGCACCGGCCAGTGGAAGGCCCAGGCCAGCCAGAAACAGCTCCATTTCATCACAAGCAGATGACGAACGCATGCAGGACATGGGACATGTCACAGCTCCAGAGGATGAGCGTGTGGCAGGACATCCAATGACCGCTGTGCAGAGAGGAGCAGGGAATAGCAGGGGGCCGCCCGCGCAGGCCGGGACTTGCTCTTAGGGAAAAAAGAGTGCAGAAAAATTGGCATGGGAAGACAGGGACAGCCTGAAGGTAGCAGCTGAGCACGTGGCCTGGGGAGACAGGGTGAAGGGGCTCCTTCCCGGGGCTGACCCTGCTGCTGAGCGAGGAGTTCCCAACCCAGGCCCGCTGCCTGCAGGCACCTACGGAGCCGGAGCAGGTCAGGGCGTGAGATCAGAAGGGCAAGGCACAAAAAAAGAGCAAAGACCACATTTACCTCGCAAAAGGGGCCCAAAGTGCGCCAGACCTGGGGAGAAAGAAAGGAGGGGATGGAGAGAGAAGGGGAATCGCAGAGTCATGGGGGAGAGGGGAGAGAAGCAAGACCAAACAGCCGTGCGTATGCGAGAGCACCAGGCAGGGGTCCCACGGGAGCAAGGGGAGGTGCAGCCAAACAGGCAGTTACACAGATGCACCGAGGGCCCAGTAGCACCGATGGCAATCGCAGCTCCAGGACTGGGGCAGTGCCAGCCCTGCCAAGGAGCATGCCACATGGTCAGAGCCCGACTCACCGGGAGTAGGGACAAGGAAGGGGCCACAGAGCTGAGACAGGCTCCTGGGCCATTCCCACCACTGCTGCTCTGCTGCGAGTGAGGAACAAGAGGTAACAGAGGCACCTCCTTTGCCCCATGCAGGCTGCAGCAACAAAACCAGCCTCATGCCTCCACGGGAAGGGGCCCCTCCAGGCACCAAGCACAGCAATACTGCGCTGGCTTCTTCCTCTCAGCTAGGCTCAAAACTCAGGCTTAAACAGTAAGGCAAAGCGAGCCAAGCTAGCCTTCGCTTTGTTTGCGTGAGGACATCTGTCTGAACAGGCTCAGACTGGTGCAAATGCCTGCCCCGCTCCAGAGCTCTGGGCATGAGCTCGGCTGCAGGGCCAAGGGTGAGCAGGGACCGGGGCAGCAGAGCCAGGACAAGCCCTGCAGCTGAGCTGCGAGCCAGCGGCACTGCTTTCCTGCCAGGCCCGGCACAGGGCAAGCCGAGCTGTCTCCATTTGCGGGAGAGGGAGCTCTCTGCACACTCCCGAGGGAAGCTGCCAGCCAGCTCCCACAAGCAGGCAGCACATCCCAGAAAGGGGCCCCAAGGCACAGACCCTGCTGCGCAGGCTTGTCGAGAAAACAACCCTCTGTGTGTTTGGGTGCTGGTCAGGGCAACCGCCCAGCAAAAGCCACAGAGGTCTGTTACTATTGCTTATACACCCCATGTTCCTTTATAATCTTATCCCCATTTAGCTCCGAGAGCTTCCCTGCTCCTGCAAAGGGGGCTCGAAGTCACACAGCTCAGGAGGGTATGGCCACAGGCACAAATTCCTCTGTGGCATCGGCTCTGAGCCAGCACCTGCTTTCACCTCTGCCGAAGCGAGGTCCCCCAGTCACCCCGCAGCTGGGGGAGAGCTCTGTCCACAGCAGGATGTGTGGAAAGGGTCTTTCCGAGCAGACCCCTGGGAGCTGGCACTGTCTCTTGGCACTGGTCAGTCCCATGCACCTGGCTTTGGGCAGCAGAAGACAGCAGCCTCCTGGGGAGCCAGGACAAAGCTCTGCGGGTGACACGGACCCTCTGTGCAGAGAGAAGGGCTCCCCAGACCAACCAGGCCCCACCAAGGTGAGAGAGACTGTACTGCTCTGGGCAGAGGCCCCATTTGGGCAAAACCAACCAACTCTGGCCATGGCATGTCTCCTCTCCCTGACCCCCCACCTTCCCTGTGCCCTCACCAGCTCGTGCTGCTCCTGCATCTGGGTGATCTTCTTGCCGTACTTGTGGTCCACTTGTTTCAGCTCAGCTACCACAGCCTCACATTTCTCACTCAGCACCTTCTTATCATCAATGAGCTGGGCAGGGTGAAGAAAAGGCATCAGGCAACCAGGCAGGGTAGAGCCACCTCAGCTTCTGGCTTCAGAAGCATCAGTCTGAGTTGGGATGAGAGATTACCTGGTCGATGAAGGCCAGATGTCTCTGGATAGCTGCCTCATACTGTTCCCTCTGCAGCCTGAGCTGGTGGCCCAGCTCCTTCTCGGTCTGCTTGACGTGCCGGACAGTCAGTTCCCTCTGCTGACCCTTTTGGATGCAGGGGCGAAATAGCCACAAGACATTAGGGAGGGAGAAGTTACGCCAGCCCAGCCTGTGTACAGGAGATAACTACCAAACCTGGAAGGCACTGTCGGGCCAGAACAAGGAGGAACAGAGCTAAATCAAAGTCCCTGGTACTCACAGGGACTCACCTCCTGACCTGCTGTCAGCAAGAACACCCAAACCCCCGTGGGACACAGGAAAAGAGAATTCAGCCCAGGTCCTGACTGAGGGTTTCTGGACTAACCAAGCACCTGCCAGGGAGGGGAGTTTGAGGAAGTTTTTCAAATCGGGGTGGGGGGCAGCAAGGAAAAATCAGAGAGAGGCCCACACCGGGCTGGGAAGGACTTTGCAGATCCTTCCCACGCTAACAGCGACTGGGACTGTGGCATGCCCAGCAGCCTCTGGCCCTCCGGCTCCTCAGCACTAGCTTCGGGAGCGCTGCAGTACTTTGCTGCGGACACAGATGGAAAGCCCTATTCGCAGAGCCCTAATCTTGTGCTTCAAAGCCACTGCCCCAAGAAATATCTGCTGAGGGCTCTTGGTCTTCATTCCCCAGCAAGCGAGCACATCTGGCTCACACACCAGGGCTGTCTGCAGCAGGCTGATGGCTCGCTTCTTCTCCTCCACTTCCAGCTTCAGCCTCATGATGGAGCTCGTGACCTCTGTGGCAACAGCAGATGCCTGCTCCAAGTGAGCCAGCTCCTCTTCCGAGAGGAGACCCTGCCACAGGGAAAAAAAAAAACCGATTAAAATGTGGTGGGGACCACCTGGAACCAGAACAAGGAGACGAGAGACCCTTCCCACCAGGGTCTCGCACCACTTCTCCAATACAAACAGGCTCTTGCTTCAGTGCTCACCTCCCGCTGCGTGGCTGAAGCGGCCGACCTGGGCCTCTCCTGTTCCGACTTCTCCATCTCGTCCAGGAAACTGATGATGCTTTGGAGCTTGGCCTCCGAGAGCAGGGCCCCATCCTCAGGGGCCCCTGGGGAGTGGTTCAGCTTCCCAAACTTCTCCAAGTTATCAGCAGTCAGGGAATTGGAGCTGGGCTCCTGCTGGGCAAACACAGCTGTGAATGAGCACCCAGGGGAAGGCTCGGGAGAAGAGGTGCTGGCTCTTCTCCATCACTGCAGCCCAGTCCTCCCACTGCACCCCAGTAACCAGCCTTATCCTCTGTGCTAACCCCACTCCTGCCACAGCCCCCGCATGGTTTTGCTCCTCCATCACCTTCTACCTCCTCCACCGCCTTCTCTGGCAGTGAACCAGCTGAGTTTCTCTCCTTCCACCACCCAGCAAGCACCAGGAGAAGGCAGCCCATAGGGGAACCTGCTCTCACCAGGCAGCCGTCGCTGTCTGAGGGTGGATGCAACCGTCCTCGGCCCTCTGCTTACCCCATCTATCCAGGCATATCTGTCCTTCTTGAAGACCTTTGGTGGGGGCAGCAGCTCTGGCTCTTCCTCCAACAGTCTGAGCGTGTCCAGCAGCTCACTGAGAGTGACCTTGGACTGAGCCCCACTGACAGCAGTCACTACCGTGTCCAGATCCTCACCGCCCGTCTCTCTGGAGCTCACATCCTATGGGAGAAGACAACGTACCTTGCAGTAAAAGAGTTTGACGGATCTCCCCAGAAGTCAACGAAGCCTCCAAAGCCACGCTGGCAGACCAGCTGGTGCCAGGAGCCCCATGAGGCAAAGCCAGACCCACCTGCAGCTTGTCCTCTGCCCCAGGGTTCCGCGAGGGCACGGAGCCAAGGTCTGCAAGGCCGATTTCTTCTGGCTCTGCAGCTACCGACTGGAAGTTGGCCTCTGCAGGAACCAGACCGTTCTCAGGCACTTGCAACAACCAGCCCCTTCGAAGCAGCTCCCCAGAGTGAGAACCGCTCCTCCATCCTCCTCCTTCCCCCTCATGTCACACACTGCTCCAAAAGCATCGGAGACCTGAAGAAGGGACTCACCAGCATTATTGGCTTTGGTGACACTGCTGGCTGGACTGACGTTCCTTGCAGAAGCAGGTTTGGCAGGCTTCTTCTTTGCTACCCTTCTGCTCTCCTTCACCAGCGCAAGCTCTTCTTCTGCCAAGCGCTTTGCGTCCGAAGCCTTTTGGGCCCTTTTCTGGTGCAGTTCCTGTGGGGACAGACAAGCCCTCAGCGTCCTGTCCAGCATAGGGTGTGTTCTGACACGTCCCTGCACTGCTTTAAGTGCTAGCAAGGGCCTGGGAGACAGCAACAACCCACACACTTGCTGCTGAAGGGTTAACAAGGACCACACTAGAGAAAGGGAAAGCACAGGAACAACAGCTCTGGGTCTCACCAGCTCCACATGTGAACAAGGGCTGTTCACATGCCCCTGCACAGTGTCCTTTGCTGCTCTGCAAAGGGCCTCCGAATCCCAAGGGCTGAGAACCGCACAGTGCAGCGACGCCGCAGTGCCCAGGGGGCTGCCTTAGCCGAGTTTTGGGAAGTCACAAGCACGTGTTTGCAAGGCTGTTGCAGCTTTTTGCTGTCTTCCAGCTGCTCACTGCTGTGTCTCTCCCGACCCCTCCACCACCGAAATATGATTCCATTTAGGGCAAAGAGAAATCGGGGGTTTAAAAAAAGTCTTCAGCTATACTGCAAGCCAACATGCAACTCCCCATAGTCTGTGCCAGCCCCTCATCTGTGCCCCAGGAGTGCCAGCCCTTTCCTGCAAGGGGGCTGCAAGAACAGGGTGAAGACGGCAAGGTGCTTCCTGGCAGCAGGCACAGCACGGTGCTCAGCCCACCCTGGAGGGACTACGCTCCCGAGGATGGTTCCCCTTCCCAGGGCACTCTCATCCTCGGCCACTCGGAGGAGCTGCAGTTACAGTCTCCCTGTTTCAACGTGGTCACCCTTTCCCCGAGAACTAGATCGAAACCAGCACTGTCTTCACAAGCTCCGAATGAGCTGCCAAGGCTTGGCAGGAGCACAACGGGAAACCGCTCTATGGCACCTCCGTCTCCGTAGGGAGCACTTCATTTCCAAGGCTGGCTCTAATTCTGCTTCATGCAAAGCCCCTAGAGATACAGGAGAGGCCTTCTCGCTGCCTCACAAGAAGACGCCTACAAACTGGTCTCACGCAGGCCTTGCCTTGTCCCTACCTGGATGGCAGCATGTCGGGCCAGGCGCGCCTTCTCCTCTCGGATCTTACGGCGTTCCTCATCCTTCCTCTCATGCAAATCCAGGATATTCCCTTCCTCCATCCGCTGCTGCCTTTCCTTCCAGAGAGAAGGGTCAAAAAAAAAATGTTACTGAGAGCTCTCCAGCATCCACCACCCACGGCAGAGAAGTGGGAAAGAGCACACCGCACCTGAGGTCACCCCATATCCAGGCTTTCCACCCTCCCGGTCCTCCCCTCCATGCAGGTGAAGAGCCCTCAGAAAAGCTCCACTTTAGAGCAGCTTATTTTCTTTAGATACTAAATGCAATTATTAGTCATCTGGGTCTGAAACCACCAAGGAGACAAGGCTTAAAAATAGACTCTCACATGCAAGAGCTATGGTACTTTTTGTTATTGGAATAAATAATTAAACACAAAGAAACACAAATAGCTGCAGATGACTCGTCACTCTCTAATGAGGCAACTTGTTCCTGATTCGCTACGATGAGCCAAGACAGGGTATCCCTCCTCTGGCCACGAGCATGTCCGAGACAATAAGAATTCAGCAGGATTTGTGCTGCTACTGCCAAGCGTCTGCCTGCTCGCAGCTGAAGGGAGCTGGTAGACCGGAGCCGTGCAGCGCTGAGCCCAGGGGCTCCTGGACTCAACTCCCCCTGGAACCAAACCCGGGTTTCCCCCCTACACGGCCAGCAAATCTCCGCGGGGATGGGACCCTCCCCACCTCTCTGGACCGCGAGGGGCTGGCTAGATGGAAAGCCAAAGCCCCCTCATCTCCAACAGCACAGGTCTGGTGACTAAAGGGATTCAAATTCCCCCGCCAGTGAGGCGAGCGGGACACCTGGGTGTCAGAAGGGTCTGTGCTACAAGGCAGCGGACAGGACTGACCTCCCTTTTGGAAGCCAGCAAGCGCCCCAGAGCCGCTGCCGCCGCCCTGTGCCGTTGCGAGTGGCGACGGTACCAGCGCTGGATGGTCACGGCGGCCAGGTTCACCTGCTGGATGAACCTGCGGGGAGAGGGAGGGTCAGCGCAGCCCCGGGGTCCTCCTCGGCCACCAGCCAGGCAGCACCACCCCATCCTGCTGCAGCAGAGCGCAGGCTGCTCACCCACAGCACCGGGACCTGTTCTGTCCCCTCACACCCCGCCTCAACGAGGCCTTTTCCTGGGCTGACATTTGGCGTGGGAGAGACTCTTGTGCCTTTGATAAGGACAGCTCAAAGCACAGAGCCAAGTCACAGGGAGGGTAAATCAGCCACCGCGAGTGCACTAAGAGGGGCCCTTCCCAAATCTGGAGCCCCACAGGAGAGGAACAAACCAGTACCAGCTCCCCTGGAGCTCACCCCTCTGCCTGGCACCATCCTCCTGCCTCTTCCCACCAGCCATCACGCACCAGCTCTGTCTCACCTCTCTGCCTCCTCCTCAGTCACCTCCGTCCTCCGGGGCAGGCTGCTGTTATTGTTGCAAGTCACGATGTTGTTGCTGGAGAAATTCTTCTGAGACTTCACAAAGCTGCTGCTTTCTCCGTCCTCGTTTGAGGTCGCTTTGACAACGTTGCTAAGGCAGAAGATGAAGCTACTTGGCACCATCCTGCCCCATCCCGTGCCACATCAGCACAGGGGTCAGCACAGCCTCCAAGCCAGGACCTCACCACACTTACTTGAGGGAGCTGGGTGCCTGGTTGGAGCTTTTAAGCGCCGGGCCCTTCTCAGCGGTGGAGTAGTTGTTGTGCACCATGGTGGTGACACAGTTGCCCATCGCACCCTTGTTGCTCCTTTTGTGGAGAGAAGACGAGGCATTAGGACTTGCTGGATCCAAA
This sequence comes from Gavia stellata, assembly GCF_030936135.1. Classification (NCBI taxonomy): domain Eukaryota; kingdom Metazoa; phylum Chordata; class Aves; order Gaviiformes; family Gaviidae; genus Gavia; species Gavia stellata. The sequence continues at coordinate 13,298,416 of NC_082615.1, read as the reverse complement.
GGGGACAGCATGCACCGCGGACGCTCCCTGGGTGGCAACCCTCAACCCAACCGTGACCGTCTGGAGCGTCCCCCAAGGCGAGGAGCAGGCAAGGCCTCACAAGCGACTTGTCCACTCCCTAGAGCTCACTCCTCGGTAGCTGTTACCTGACACACAGACAGACAGACACAGCCCGAGCAGACCTAACAGCCTGATGTTCTGGCTATTCTACATGCAGCCTTGGCTTAAGCCGCTCCTGGCCCTGAAGGGTTCAAGTTTTACTCGTTCCCTTTCCTAGAGCGAGAGCAGCCTCTCCCACCCATCAATCGAACTCCTGCACAGCTTCCAAACACATCCTGGCCAGCCAGCCTGGCACACCGTCATCAGTCTGCCCCGCACTTGACCCCCGTGCCCTGGCAGAGGCAGAGCACCAGCACCACCTCCTCTGCCCCGGTGTTTTCTCGGTGTAGCTCCTCCCAGCACCAGACCAGATCCAGTCCAGTGCCGCCCCTCCTACCTGTTGTTGGCGGTGAAGTTGGCTGCCAGGAGCACGGTGGCTTCTTTCCTCCTCATGCCCGCTGGTGGCTCAACGCCACGGGAGCCGGAGTGGCCCAGGAACGCTCGCGGCTGATCGTCCTGCCACGGAGTTAGCAGGTATAAACGCAAGCAAGCGCCAAACCCACGTCCTCAAACGCCGTCCTCTTCCTTCACAAGCCAGTTTCTCCCACACACAAGAAACCTCTGTTCCATGGCATGGCAGCCTCGAGGCTTTGCCTGTGCCTCTGCCTGCCTCCACCAGAAGCCAGGAGCACGGAGGTGATGGGCCAAAAGCCCTGGGTCAGACACAAGACCAACACAGGCCAGAGGACCAACCGGCCAAGCATGTTGGCCACCTGAACCGTGCCAGCTTTGATCGCAGGCTGAGGAAGGACCAGCCTGTCTGTCACAGACGAGCTGCACCATCCCATCCTCAGGTCTAGGGAAACCCTCCTACTCCCTCCACCAAACCCAGCCGACCCCTCAGGCAGGCAGAGCTGAGAGCCCACCCGCCCCAGGAGGCCACCGTCCTCACCAAGATGTTCCACGTGGTTTTCTTTTCCGGGGAGGTTTTGCTCAGACTCGACGGTTTCTTTCTTCCCCCAGAACTGCTCTCGAAGAAGGTCAGGAAGTCTCCCGTCTGCTCTGAGCTTTAGCCCGAACGCAGGGAAGGCATAGAGGAGGAGAGAACACGTGTTCCGGAGTTAATATTGCATGCAGACACACGGCAACAAGACAGCGATAGCAGGGTTCTCATCCCGCACAGGCTGCTTCGGCGAGAAGCGCACTCTGATCGCAGCAGGGCACCCTGACAACACGCACAGCACAGAGCTGAGGCACACCTACCACCTGCCATCGCGACACGGGGGAGGAAAGGGCTGGAGAATCATTACACAGCCACAAAATCTATGAATGATTCATTTTTATACACAGCTTTAGATTTCAGCATGATGTGTGGAGACAGAATGTATTAAAGGGATGGGCACAGGGCAACAAGAGAACGGAAAGTCACGATTCAGACAGCCCTAGGAGGTCACTGGAGACAGGAGAACTTTTGTCTCCTAACACAGCCCAGCTACGGTCTGGAGGGTCCACGAGGAGCTGTTGTAAGTGAATGGTTCTGTCCCTTGGAATTAAATTGAATGTCTTTTGTGACAGAGGCTTCCCAGCCACAGAAATACACTCTATTTCCCCAAATTCTAATCAAGCAACCTCCCCTCCAAAAACAAAAAACAAGCCCCGAAAAACCCCAGGCTTTGGCTCTCTAAGGCCAGATTATAACTCCCGATGTGTATGACAGAGCTTCATGTATATTTTTGAAAGGCTCTGGTTCCCTCACAGGGAAAGAGAGGTCAGACAGATGGGTGGGGTTTCACAGTCCTATCCACGGGACAGACGGACACGCGTTGGTGGCTGGAGCTGTACCTGCGCGTGCTGTTCACCCGCTGGTTAACCTGGGTGGTGCTGTTGGACCTCCGGAGGTTGTTCATTGCCCGGGATCCTGCATCTTCCTGCGGAGGAGAGAGCTAAATTCAGCAGCCATGTTAAGGAGAAGCAGGGGCAGGCGGAGCTGGGATGCCTGGCCTAGGCAGGCTCCCTCCCGTGAGTCAGGCATCCTAAAATAGCACCACTGGTGGTACTACCCTTCCACCCCCTTCAACACAGCCCCGACACGATGTTTCCGATATCCCCGTGGCTGCCAACCTCTCCTTGAGGCAGAGTGCAATGACAACTTGCTCCCCCTTGGGCTCCCACGCTGCTGCTGAGCCAGCAGGAACGCATTCGTTTGTGTGAGCTCCCCAGCCGAGAAGGGCTGTGCTCATTACCTGCCCTGGGAACAAGCGCAAAGGAAGACTGCCAAGGCAGCGGGGATTAGTCAGCAAAGAGTGCAGAGGCTCTCCGCTACGGGATGTTAACAGAGCCCAGTAAGTACCTGGGGCTCGCTCACTCTGCTGAAAAAACACTCACAGAAACCCCCACTCAGCGAGACACCGAGGCCCCAGCTCTGCTGACCCCGGCAGGAACGGAGGGTGCTCGGCAAGGCACAGGCTGGGCCTGAAAACACCGCAGCATCCAGCAGAAGATACCAGGAACTGGGGAGTTTCCAGAAGGAAATTGGTGCAGGGAGGTGAAGAGCAAGGAAGGGAAAAGGGTGAAGCCTGATGCTTTCCTGCTTGCCCTTCTCTGTACATTAAAGGGTCGAGAAGAGACCTGACGAGCAGCCGATCATTGAGGATGATCAGATTCAGAGAGAGTGCGCAGCACTGCAGCTCCAACTAGCACCTGGGCCAGCCCGATTCTCCACTCCCGAAGGTGGTGAGGCTGCTCTCCATCAACACGCAGCCATGCCACGCTGCCAAACGCTCCTGGGGGAGCCAGGGCCCTCCCCAGTGCCACCTCCCGTCCCAGGCTGAGCTTCAAAGCTCAGGCTGCAGGGTCGGCGCAGCCCAGCGTCAGATAGGCAGCGGAGCGGGCACGCATCGAGGCATCCCACAGCCCGCGCACACGTGCCTCCCTGCCCCGAGCAGCAGGAGGGATGCAGGGATGAAGGACTTCTCCCGCCCAGGACTCACCAGAGCGTTTCTCTTCGGTTTGCCATCGGCGGTGACCGAGACGGAGCGCGCCATGTGCTTGGCAGGAGAGGCGCTGCTGGGGCGCCGTAAGATCGGCGCGGGGAGGCCCGTCAGGCTCAGATCCACGCCGCCAGAACTGGCGCCCTGGAAGGAGGAGCTGCTGCGGGTGCTCTTCATGCTCGAGCAGAGAGAAGGGGCCCTGGAAGCACAGCGCAGACGGAGAAGTGAAGGCACGGGGAGCGCATCCAGCCTCGTGCGGGAAGCAAACCACACGCTCTGCTCCCAGCTGTCTCCTACAAACGCCAGCACACAGAGACGTAGCCGTTTTTCAAACTGAATAAAGCACCTTCCTCTGTATTTCCACATGCCAAATAAACCTGAACACAAGGCCTGGAGAGGCTCCAGGTGAGCTCCTCGCAGTGCCCGACACCAGCAGCCGTCTCCTTACTGCTTTGACCCAGCGCCCTGGCTGTCCCACATCCTGCTGCCCCATTTACAGGCCCTGACACTCGCTTCAAAGCCAGCAGACGACTAACACAGAGAAGAAAAGCCCCACTCCCCGCAGCAAGCTCCTTCACTCCATATAGACTGGGGCTGGCAGAGGATCACGGGAGCCCAGAACAGCCCCTTCTGCTGAAGCCGGGGGTTCAGCTCACTCAGTGCCCTGCATCAGGCAGGGATGCTGAAGAAGCAACCGGGCAGCTCCCAAGGGATCTTTCCCCCACAGTGCGCTCCCAATCTCTGCCAAGAAGCTGTTCAGAAGCAGCTGTGCCTTCTCCGCAGGCACAGGGAGAGCCGAGCCCCCCTTCCCAGCTCCGGAGGCGACACGCTCCCCACTTTACCCCTTCGCATCCCCTCCCGCCACAGTGCTCGGAGCCAGAACCCGCCGCCGCCTCCAGGCAAACTCCACACCACCAGCGCAACATCGCTTTATTTCTTTACACAGCACTACCCAAACCATCCCTAAACCCATCTTCCCCCAGCAGGTCTGGTTTCACCCCGCCTTGGGGCTCCACCAGAGACCTTGGCAATGCCTCGGGCTCCAACAACCCGCGTAAACAAAAGGCTCTCGATGGAAACCACTGGGCTCACACAGGGAAAACAGGGCTCAGGCCCAGGCTGCAGGCCCAAGCCCAGGCCCCCAAGGCCCAGGACCCCCCAAGCCCAGGCCCCCAAGGCCTGAGACCCACCCCAGGCAGGAAGGGCGACACGGGTGAGGGGCTCCAAGCAACGAGAAGGGCCCAGAGGGTGGTGAGAGGGCCCCGCACCCCGTCAGGGCCTACTGAGGGAGCAGCACCGAGGGCGAGGCCGGGGCCGGGGCTTTAGCCCCGGCCCCGGCCCCCGGCCTCACCCGAGGCTCTGGCCCCTCTCCTGGCCCAGCTCCAGCCCCCCCAAAAAGGCCCCGACGCCCCCCCCGTACCCCCGTCCCGGTCCCGTCCCCCCCCCAGGTCGGAACAGGCCCCGGTCGCGGTCCCCCTCCCCTCAGGCCGCCCCGCGCCCGCTCGCGCGCAGCCTACCGCCGCCGCGCGGACCGCCCCGCCCCAGCCATTGGGCGGGGCGGGGAGGTGGCTGCCAATCGGAAGGGAGGGGCGGGGCGGGGAGGAGAGCGGGGATAGGTTGAGGCGTAGAAGGGGGTGGGAGGAAGGAGGGGTGAAGGGGTGGGGCCGGGGAGGAGGGAGGGGCGAGGCCTGGGTGGTAGGTAGGGGCGAGGGGCGTGGCCTGTGGAACGAGGAGAGGGTGAGGGGCGGGGTCTGGGGAAGGAGGGAGGGGAGAGGGGCGGAGCCTGAGGAAGGAGGGAGGGGCAAGTCATTGGGAGGAGGTGAGAGGCGGGGCCAAAAGGAGAGAGGGGCGGGGCTTGTCCCATAGGGGCAGGGGGAGCCGTGGGGCAGGGGGAAGCTCTGGGGCAGCTGTGGATTGGGGGGAACCTGTGGGGCAGGGGGAGCTGTGGGCCAGGCCCAGGTGTGGGGCAGGGGGAGCTGTGGGGCAGGGGGAAGCTCTGGGACAGCTGTGGGGAATCTGTGGGGCAGGAGGAGCTGTGGTGCACGCCCAGCTGTGGGGCAGGGGGAAGCTGTGGGGCACGCCCAGCTGTGGGGCAGGGGGAAGCTGTGGGGCACGCCCAGCTGCGGGGCAGGCTCCAGCAACGGCGCAGGAAGAAGTCACAAGTTCCCAGACCCGAGTGTGGGGGTTTATTGGTGGGTCCCAGCCCCACTGGGACGGTGCCTTCTCCCACCCCAGCCCCACAGCCGCCGTGGCCAGAGGCAGGGGAGGCCGGAGGGAGAAGCCACCCAGGAGCGCCCCATGGCCGTGCCGGGGTCCCCAAACCGCCCCCCAGGTCAGCCCCGGCAGACGCTGGCGGATCCCCGCCCCGGTGGCCCTGCACACCCCCCACAGCCCAGCCGAGCGAGGGGCACTGGGCGCAGCGGCGACGGAGGGGTGCTAGCAGCCCTGCCCTTCCGCCAGCCCCGGGAAACCGGGGACTTTTGGCAAAAAAGAGTGAGAGGGACATTATAACCTGATCAAAGCCCTGGCCCCCGTGGCCATTTCACACCCCGTGTCCTCTTGGCAGCCCCATGGCAGCCCCCCTTTCCCTCGCCCCTGCGGGACGGGGCACGTAGGGCTGCTCATTTGCTTTCCCCGCGGGGCCCCCATCCCTGCTGATCCCCGTGCGGGAGCAGCTGGCCGCCCGTGGAGGAGCCCCTGGGGGGCCACGGCACAACAGGCCCCACAGGGAGGGAGGGCAAAGCCCCCGCAGCCCCCCGGGAGCCCGACAGCAGCTACATGTTGAGAAAGGCAAAGGCTGACGGCTGCCAGCTGCCCTCTGTGTCCGTCTGCCTGTCCTGGGGCTGGGACAGTGTCCGCGGCGCTGCTGGCAGAGAGTCCGGGCAGAGCACCGCGCCGGGACAGGCCACCAGCTCCATGCCAGCGAAGAGGGAGAGGCTGCGGGAGGGCGCAGTGGCACCCGTCATGTCCCCTGCCAGCCTGCTTACCGCCTCCTGCTCGCAGGGACAGGCTGGCACCGCGGCACTGGGCTGCCCGTGCGTCTCTGCTTCCACCCCCTGCTCCTCACCGCGGGCCGGCGTGGCCACGGGGAGCGGGGCTGCGCTCAGGGGGGTGAGGATGCTCTCGCCTGCCAGGGGTGGGATGTCCGTCAGCAGGTCCCCGGTGCACGGGGCTGAGCCCATGGCAAGGCCAGAGGGGTCCGAGTCCGGGCGCGCGCTCTTCGGGGAGGGCTGGCCTCTGCAGAGAGCCTCAAACTGCCGCAGGATCTGGGAGGAGAAGAGGGGGATAGGCAGGAGTGAGAGCGGCATCGGGAAGGGGGCCCAGCCCCGGCACCTTTTTCCAGGTGGACAGACTGTCCTGGGGATCAGCCCCAGCGTCCCCTCCCCGGGCTCAGCCTTGTCTCCTGGGGAGGGAGCATCACACCCCACCAGGCTCCCCACTCCTGGGAGAGGCGAACAATTCCCACCCTTCTGGGACACGCACGGAACCGTTCCCAAGAGCTGGGTGTCCCCAGGGATGGGCAGGGTGGTCCCTGGGAGCCCCCTGACCCGGGGAGAGGGCACGGGGACATCCCAGGAATCACCTTCGTTGCTCGGTTGGCGACAGCGCCAGGGCTGCCTTGGCTGAGCTGCTGCAGGTGCTGCCGAGTCACAGCAAAGATCTGGTCCAGGGAGAGCAGGTCGGAGCACATGAGGGAGGAGATGGCACACATGGACCTCTGCGGGGAGAAGAGCATGGCTGAGCGCGGCTGAGCACGGCTGAGCCCGGCAGGCAGGACAGGCACCAAAACATCCCAGCTCGGTGGCACTTCTTCCCCCCCTCCCTTCACCCTGTGCCTGCAGCGGCACAGCCCAGAGTAGGCGGCACCACGGGCACGTGCCAGCGGCACACCAGGACTGCCCCGCGCTTACCATTCGGACGCTGTCGTTGGGGTCCTCCAGTGCCCGGCTGAGCAGCTCCAGCACCACCTCGCAGTTCAGCAGCCCGCACCTGGCCAAGGGGAAGGGGTTACGGCCACGCCGGCTGCACGCAGCACCCCGAGGCCTGGGAGCCAGCTGGGAGCGGGCAGCCCTCCTGCCTGGCAGCATTCTGGCCCCAGAGGTCTGGGGCAAGGCAGCCACGGGGGTGAGAAGGGCTCAGGCTGCCCCTCGAAGCCCCCACAGCGCTCCCTGCCCGGCCCCGCAGCACCCATGGTGCCGGGGAGCACCCACCTCGGGCACTTACTCTTTGACAAAGTGCTGTGCTTCCTCCCTGGTGAGGAAGACCCTGGCACCGCGGGTCAGCGCCGACACCAGGCTCACCTCCCGCACGCAGTCGCCCAGGCTGTCAGCGTCCACCCTGCCCAGGGAGATGTCTTGGTGGGGACAGGAGCCAGCCCTGCTCACTCCTGGGGACCCCAGCGCAGACCCCACCACCCTCCTGCAGGCGGGGAGTCCCTCCCAAATCAGTTCCCCTGCCCATGGCTCTGCCCACCCACAGGCTGCCCGGGCTGGGAGGCCAAACGTGCCAGGAGGAATCCAGCCCAGCAGCGCCAGAGGACTCAAATTAATAGTGTGGAAAATGAAAGCATCGTTCCTGGAGACGAGGGAAGCACCTCAGAAGGTCCCAGGGGAAGGGGAGCTGCCCACGGCCCCGTTCTCACCTCTCAGCCACGTGGGTCAGCTCCCGGCTGGCCCCGGAGTGGCTGTCACTGCCCGATTTGCTGCAGGAGTCCGAGGTGCGGCTCAACTCGCCGTTCCCCTGTGAGGAGTCCTGGGAGCTGTGCCCGCTGTCCGCCTCCTCCCAGCCTCCCCCGGCCAGCCCTGGCTGGTGGGTCACTGCAGGGACAGCAGCAGTGAGGTGTTGACCCCCAAACCAGCCCCAGTACCTCGTGGGGACCCCCACCAGGCCCCCCAGCAGCTGGTGGCCGCCCCAGCCCAGTGGCGGGGGGACCTACCTCTGGTGCTGTGTGCTGCGGTGGCTGCTGGTGGCTTCACAGCCCCGGCTGGGCTCCTGGAGGGAGAGGGGGCTCTCACGGGCTGGTAGGCGTCCTCGTGGAGCTCCCTGCGGCAAGGCTGGGGCGCCTCCGGGGAGGGGAGCACAGCGTGGGCCACCGCTTCGGCTGCTCGCTGGATGGTGCTGAGCAGGGCTTCCCCTGTCGAAGCTGGGCAGAGGTCAGGGTATCAGGCACTTCCCAGGGAGCCCAACCCAGTCCCCGGGCACCCACCGCCCCGCAGGGCGAAACGAGGGGACGGTGGGGACCTGCCAGTAGAGAGGAGCAGCCCCAGCAGCCAGGTTCCAGGCACAGCCCGGACTTCTGGCTGGATAAGGGGAGCGAGGAAAACCTGGGAGCTACCAGGGACAGGGAGAGCTGCACAAAGCCAAGCGTGCAGCGGGCTCTGCTCTGAGCCACCCAGAAACACCCACCAGCAACCAGGTTGGGCGTTTCCGAACGCTGGGAGCCTGGTCCCAACCCCAGGCAGGATCCCCGGAGCTGCGGCATCACAGGCAGGCAGGGCAGTACCAAGCAGGGGACCCATGGGGGTGAGGGGACAGCACCAGGAGAGGGCACAGCCAGGACTTACCAGAGCCACTTTTCTCACAGCTGAAGCCGAATCCTTGCAAGGAGCTGCAGGGGCTGGGGCTGGAGCCCATGCCTGGGGGAGGCACAAGGAACCTTCAGAGGGAGCACAGGCGTTCAGGGTCGCCCTCCACTGCTGTTCCTCCCCCTTGCAAGCAGAGGGGAGTGTCTGGGAAGGCTGGGAGGAGCTGGGGTGCAGGGCAGGGCACTTACAGGAGAACGCCTCAGAGGGAAGCTAGGGGCAGCCTGTCCCTCCGCTCCCCCGAGCACATTTTTCCCTCTGACACAGTACCCTGCAGCCGGCTCTGGCCAGAGCTGCAGGACATCACCCATGAGCAGAGCCAGGGCCCACAGTGGGGCTGGGACAGCAGCCAGGCACCCGTCACAGGAGCTTGAGGCACCCTGCCCTCACCTCCAACAGCCCCCCTGGCCAGCGGACCCTCTGCACACCCACAGCTGCAGCGGAGGGGACCACCCCGGCGCTGCCAGCACAGCCCATGGGAGGTAACAGGGCCGTGAGGGGCCTGCACTTACCTGCAGGAGGCAGGGGACGGGCAGGCAGCACGGCAGGCTGGGGGAGCGGCGCATCCGAAAAGAGAACGCTGGCCAAGTCCTGCCGGGAGAGAAGGGAGCGTGGGCAGAGAGCTGGAGAGCGCTGGGCTCCGTGGTCTGGCCCGGAGACAGGGGTCTGGGAGGCAAAGCTGCTTTGCCGCTCCAGGCGGGGCCTGAGCAGTCCGCCCAGCACAGGGAGAACCGGGCTGGCACTCACCTGTGCGGCTGCCCGGACCTTCTGGTTCAAGCTGTTGCCGTGGAGGGGGTCTGGGGGCCCAGTGAACACTGCAAGGCACGAGATCGGGAGGGCTGGGGCACACGCAGCTCCCAGGCACGAGGCAGGGTGGGGCAGGACCCCAGCCCTGGCCAGCACTTGGCCTCTGGAGCAGCCCCCACAGACAGGAGCCACTCTGGGCCCTCCCCAGCAGCCAGGCTGGGTTCTCCAGCACCACACAGGGCCACTCCCCGCTTTCTGCCCCAGCTCCCTCACTTCTCACCCCATTACCTGCTGCCTCCCGGATGAACCAGGCGTTCCTCTTCAGCTGCAGGACGAACTGGGGGGAGCCCTGGGCACATGTGTGCAGCAGGATCTTCAGCACCTGCGGACACAGAGCTCAGGGTGAGAAGGCCAAACCATGGCTGCCCCGCCAGCCCCCGGCCCTGCAGCAATGCCCAGGCGCTGGCCCATCACCCCGGCCCCGGGGCGCCTCTGCAGCGGGGGAGTCCCGCCGCAGCCCCCCCCGCTCCCCATCATCGACCCACCTTCAGCTTGACATGGCAGGAGTTGCTCTGCAGCCGGTTGAGGAGATACTCCAGCAGGCACTGGCTGCTGCCGGGAGACTCGTGGGAGATCTCTGGGGCGGGGGTTAGGGATCCTGCTCCCCCCAGCTGGGACCGCAGCCCGGGTCGGGGGGCAGCAGCAGCCCCCCCGGTTGCCAGCACCTCTCCCCCTCCAGCCCCAGCTGCGCCCAGGGCCCGCGGCCGCTCCCACCCAGCCCCGCAGCCCTCCCGCACCCAGCCCGGGCCCCGGGGACCGGGCCCCGGCCCAGGCCCCCCCCGCCCCGCCGCGCTCCCCGGAAGGATACTGGCGATCTCCTCGAACAGGTACCCGGGGCAGGGGACGTCGTCGTCCGCCGTGCCCCTCAGCAGCACCGGCAGCTGGAGGAGGAGAAGGAGGGACGGCGTCAGAGGGGCGGCCGGCACCGACCCGGCGTGGGGCTGGACCCCGAGCGGGACCCGGCCCCGGTGCAGGCCCGGCCCCGCCAGCGCTGCGTGAGGCCACTCCAGACGCCCCACACACACCCCGCTGAGACCATACCGCTGCACTGACATCACAGCCCTCGAAATACGTGACGTCACGGCTATGACATCAGAGTGGAAGGGCAGGGGAGCGGTGCCATGGCACGGCCGAGGGGCCCCGGGCTCTGCCAGCGCGGGAGGTGGGAAGGTGCAGCGATGACACCACGAGTGGCGGAGTGACATCACGCTCCCAGACAGCCCCCCCCACTCCCTTCCCTGCCCTGCCCTGCCCTGCCCGGCCCGGCCCGGCCCGTACCCGGCTCAGGAAACTCAACCGGTCTCTCAGCGGCGCCGCCATGACACTCCCGGCACCGGCCCTGCCCGGCCCGAAAGAGGCCTCGAGGCTCCGCCCCCCGGAAGACGCCGCAGGCCAATGAGAGTGCGAGGCGCTGCCGCTCGGCCAGTCATCGGCGAGGGAGGGCGGAGCTTCTGGCGGAAGTAGCTCACGAGGTTGACGCCGGCGGCAAAAGGGCGGGAGACGGGAAGTAAACAACCGGCACCTCCGCCAATCAGAGCTGCCCGCGACGAGCGTCCAATCAGTAGGGGCTCAGAAGGTGGGTGCCGCGTGTGACCAATCCACGCTTTCGGCAGGCCGACCTAGCCAACACGAGAAGGCCGAGGGGACGACCTTCCGCCACCACCCAATCAGAGAGCCATACGCTTTGATAGGCGCACCGTTTCACCTATCGACGAGCGCGAGGGGCGGGCGTCCGCCGGCGCCCAATGCGAGGGCGCGGCGCTTTGATGAGCGGGGCGGCTGCCCAATCGTGGCCTCTCCGCCATGGCGGCGCCCAGGCCGTGAGGCGGCAGCGACTGCGGTGATGTCGGGCCGGGGCGTCTGGCTGCGGGCGCGGGCGCGGCTGCGGCGCTTCCCCGCGCTGCTGGCGGGCTGCGGGGAGCAGGTGGGGCCGCGGGCGGGCCGGGGGGGAGCCCGGCATCGGGGCGGGGCGGGGGGGGGCCCGGCGAGCCCGGCGCCCCGCTCCGGTTCCTGTCGTTCCCCGCAGGCGGCTGCCTACGGCCGGTGCGTGGCCGCGGCGGCGGCCGGGACGGCGGAGCTGCGGCGGGACGTCTGCCTGGAGGAGTTCCGGGCGCTGCAGGACTGCTTCGCCCGGGCGGTAGGTCCCGGGGCCGGCGGGGCGGGGGAGCGGCCCCCGGCACGGCTGCGGCAGCCGCCGGGGCCCGCGGGGCCTCGGCCCGGCCTGAACCGCCGCTCTTTGCAGGCGAAGGCGACGCCGAAGTGACCGCGGGGCCGACCCCGGCGCCCCGCGCCCCGCGCCCCGGCCTGGAGACGCTTCGGGAAAATAAAAAACCTCTCAAACCCGACCCGGTTTGTCCTTCAATTACAGAACGAAGGGCGAGGGGGGCAGAGCCGACCCCCGCCCGCTGCCCGGCCCTCGCCGCGGCTCCTCGGGGCCGTGGTCACTGCCAGGCGCTGGCAGCCGCCGGCCCCGGGGCTGCTGGAGGCCGCGGCCCGGCCCTGGGCGGCCCGAAGAGGCAGAGTGGCCATGGGACAGGCAGCCCAGGGTCCCAGAGCGGAGACCGAAATCCCACCTGCCCCCCGGCCTGGAAGGAGCAGCCCCTTACGCACACCGCGCTTTAACGTGCACTTCAGGGAGCCCTTTCCTCTCGCTGGCTGCGGTCCCGCATTCAGACCCGTTCCCCGGCGCTGTGCCGAGCTCTGGCTTCGCTCAACAGTAACATTTCCTGCAACAGCAGCAGGAACCGCAGCCCGAGGTGCTGAGCTCCGCGCAGGCTCCGGCAGAGGCGAGATGACGCAGGGCGGCGGGACCCCGGGGACCAGCCGGGTGCAGGGCGAAGGCAGCCCGCATCCCTGCCGCCAGCTTCTGGATGCTCCAGCTCTGGCAGCAGCTCTGCTGCAGCTGCTCGATCCCCTGACTGTCAAATGAGGCGTTTTCCTCCCCAAGGCAGGCGCCGTGTGCGAGGGCAGCGGGCGGATCGCAGCCTCCCCTCCTCTTCCCCAGCAGCAGGGAGGAGCAAATCTCAAAGAAAGCACAAAAGCCTCTTTTTCCTTCAGCAACGTAACTCCCTGCGGGTACAGAGCAAGGCAGATGCCACTGCCTTCCCCGGGGAGCCACAGCCCAGGGGCTGGGTAGGGCTTACCGATGTCTTTTTTTTAATTTAAAAAAAGGAGAATTCAGATCAAAATGCTTCAGCTTATTTTATTGATCAGCTCGGCCTCCCCTCCGCTCTCTCTCGCCAAGCACTCCACCCCAGCACCAGCAGCCCCGGCAGGCAGAGGCGATGCAGCTCCTGCCGGCTTCCAGCCCGGCTTCAGAGTGCCCGCGGCCCGCGCCGTTCCCAGCTGCTGAGGAATGTCAGGAGCATCTTTGGTCCTTTGTGTTCACGCAGACAACGCCAACGAACACAGGGCAAGGCTACAGGCAGGTCTGACTCTGCGGGGCAGGAGCCTGCCCTCGCCCTGCCCTCGCTGCCCGGGACAGCCCAGGCCAGACCCTGGCAGGCAGCAGAGGGCAAAAGGGGCAGATCCAGCCCCTGCTCCGGCTCCCTCTCGCTTTACAAAGGTCGGTTGGTGCCGCAGGGGACGAAGCCTGGACCCGTCTCCCCACCGCAGGCTTGGAGACGTGCTCCAGAGCCCGCTGCCATCCCTGCCCCGACACATACGCGGGATGGCTACGGAGCGGCTCCAGGACTCCCGGCCGCGTGTGCTTGTGCTTTAAGACAGCGTAATGGAGAAGCTCACTTGGACTATGGGGGCAGTCCTGAGGGTTAAGGCCATGACAGGCACGGGGAAGTAGCGCAGGTGGTCCTCCTGAAGTACACCTGAATCCGTGGCTGTTGCCCTGTGGCTCTGTGTCATTTTAATGAGAAATTAAGATGACATCCTTCGAGCAACAGGCACACGTCCCAGGCAGGCGGCAGCAGAGTTCCCGAGGGACCAGAGCCGGTGCGACAGTCCCCCGTGTCCGATAACGACCCGTCCCTGGCTCTGCGAGGTCCCATCGGACACAAACTCGACGAGGCTAGTTTACCAAAGACACTTTGAGATACGGATATAAAAACCACCACAGTGATGAGGTCTGTAGACTCCAGGCTGGGAAATTTCAGCCATTCTAGTGAGAGCTTTGGGATTTGATTTCTTACATTCGCAAGTCAGGATGTAAAAACAAAAAAAAAAAAAAAACCACAAACACCAGAGGGATGAATCACTGTCTGGGAGCCTGAAACGAACCAGGGCTCTCATAGAAGCTCTTCCCTTCCTCGCTCATAAAATACATTTCCAGGGGTGGATTACGGACATCTATGGATGTAAAACAGCGCAGAGGGGGGCTGGGAAGAGCACACAAAACAAACACGCTCCACCAAGTGACAGAGAGAAGAGGTAGGTATGCTTGAGCCAAGCCCCCCGAGTCTGCCCTTTTAAGCCACGTCTTTTGTTCCCAAATTAGTCACCTCTTGCAGAAAAATCAAGCTGGTTTGGGGCGGGGGGGCAGTGTGCAGCCCCTGGGTTGAGCTTCGTAATGCACTTTGGACAGGAGAAGTCAAGCTTGAAAGCAGAGATGAGAGTTGAGCATCCGGGAGGGTGGCGAGAGCAAAGCTCCGTGTTATTGCTAGTGTGTGGGCAACCAATTAAATCCCTGGGAGTAGAGGCAGCACAACAGCGGCAGTTGTGCCCGTTTAAGGCAGCGTTTCTACTAAACTAGGTTCCTAAACCACAACTATCTCCTAAACATGCAAGACTAACAGCTCCCATTTCAAGAGAAACACCAAAGCAATTAGCTAAGCTGGTCCTCAACTCATGACTTGATGCTTCTCCAAAAGAAAGCCTTTCCCGAGATGTGCCATCCCTGGTTCCCCTCCTCCCGCAGCCCCGGACCGAAGCCCCGCACAGCCTGGGTGAAGGAACCCAAGGCAGGTGCCAGAGAAGCCTCTCCACAGGGGAACCTCGTGGACGACCACCTCGGTTGCACAAGGGGAGTCGAGAGCCAGATGGAGAAGGCAATTCGATATGAACGAGATGTTGAAAAAGGTCCTTGAAAGCTGGCCTGGCAGGGAACCAAGGTAGATGGCAACCTCTGAAAGCCGGAGGACAGCGGGAGCTTTTCTTTCACGGTTGCCATCTCCTCAGCCACCTGCAGACACACACGCAGGGAGGTGCTACAGTCGCAGAGACTCGAGAAGCCCACGGTCCCCCAGACGGTGCTCACCGGTCCAAGGAGATCCTCTGGGTCCAAGCACTGCGGCCAGCAAAGCGCTGCTGGCTTAGACCAACCACTGCCTCAGCAACAGTGGCCAAAAAAACAGCTGGTTAACTTGAACCTTCCCTACGGAGCTCCTCAGCCTCGTGCCTGTGGCCAAGACCCGCAGCCACCCACCGAGCACGACCACCCCGCTCACACGCTCCCGTCCGCCTGCGTCATCTGCTTGATCTGCCGGCTGTGGACCACCTGCTGAGCCCCCTCCGCAACGTGGTTTAATCGTGTCTCTAGAGCACTCCGGAGGTCGTTTACTTTCACATCTGGAAGGGGGTTCAGGCCAATGAAGACCCCCGCCCCCTGTGCAGCCTCCTCCTCCTCCTCCTCCTCCTCGGGAGGCAGCAGGTCCCGTCTCTTCCGGCGGAGGTCCAGGTCCGCCTGCAGTTTCAGGTCCCGGTTCGGTTTGACATCATGGTCCAGCTTCTGCTCCCCCTGGGCAGCTGCTCCTTTCTCAGGCTTTTGGGCAGGAGCATTCTCAGGGCCCGGTTTCTTCTCCGCATCGTTTGAGAGACCCCCATCCCCGTGCCTCTGCTTGCTCCGGAGACCTCCCTGCGGGTCCTGGGCCACCTCCGCCACGTTCTCCCGAGGAGCTTCTTCCTCCGCCCCACCTTTGCCAGCCAGGTCCCTCTGCGAGGCCTGCTGCCGTCCGCCAGCACCCTCACCTCCCTCGGTGTCTGCGCCTCTCTGACGCTCCCGTAGGTGCTGCTCGCTCTCCGCCACGTTCCTTTTACTGGAGGAGCCCAGCACAACTGCCAGGTCTTTGGGCTCCACCTGACTCAGAGCTTTGGCTTTCAGGTCTATTCCTGAGTCTCTTTCCAGACTCTTTCCTGCTACTCCCTGAACTTTGGCAGCCCCCAGCTGTTCTCTTTGGATGGGAGCTGTAGCTACTTCCACGGCTTTCAGGGAATTCTTCTTCTCATGGACGTCTCTTCCAGCTTTGGCTTCATGACCTCCTCCTAAATCCTCCGCCAAGGGCTTCTTTTCTAGGTGGTTTCTGGCTGCTGGAATGTGTTGGGCATCCCCGTGAAGGGGATCCCAGTTCTCCGCAGGATTTTTAACAGCTCTGTCATTCTCCTGTGGCAGCACCTTCCGTTCCTTGGGAGGAACCCCAGGAATCTCACGCCTGTGCCCAGCCTCTTCCAGCCTTCCTGCAGTCCCCCTGTGCTGCTCCGCGGAGTCAGCAGGCTGCCTGCCCGGGCCCTGCACAGGGTGCTCCAACAGCTCTTTGCTGAGCGGCTTTGCAGCAGCTTCTTGCTTAGCTCCGCGGCCCTCGTCCTCCTTGCTCTTGGAGAGAGGCGCAGCAGGATCCTGCTGCGTTTCCGCTGCAGAACAAAAACCGACATGTAAAAGCTTTTTCTTACAAGCGAGAGATTCCCTTCTCCTGCCACCGCGTTCTGCACAACAGGGAACAGGAGAAGAGATTACTGCCACATGCCAAAGGGACTCGAATCTCTCCCAGCCTGATTTCAAAGCTGCTTTGAGCAGTGATCAGCCAGCCTACGGAGATGTCACGCTCTTTGGCAATGTCCTTACCTTGCTTTGGCTTCTCCTCTCCTCCCTCCTCCTGCCTTTGCTGGTGGATCTCCTTGTGCTGCTCTTCAATTACAGCCAGCAGTTTTGCCTGCTGGTCCAGTAGCTGCTTGTGCTGTACCTGCTGTTCTTTGATCACCTGCAGCAGCACAGCATGATCAAGCAGTTTCGCCTGCCCCGCTTCTAGAAAAGAAAAAATAAGAAAGAAAAAAAAAAATATCCATCACCCAAACCCCTCACTAATCCTCTCAGCGCTGGAGGGGCTGCAGGGGCTTTCCTCGGCAGGAAGGTCCTCCTCTGCAAACACTGCCCATTTGCCAGGACGGAGGGAAGGACACGGTGCGGCTCTGCTGCTGGCGCTGACGGCAATCACGGCGGCACCGCTCCGGCATACCTCCACTGAGGACGGCAGCCAAAAGCCCAGACTGGCTACTCACTAGCGCAGCGCTAAGACAGGACACTGCCCTCCCAAGAAGATTTGGGTGGAGAGATCAAAACCCAGCTCTCATTAGCTGCTCAGGGGGAAGAGCCGCGAAGAGGAACAGGGGAGCAGGTCTGCTGGGGTCCTGGCACGGGGAAGGACGAGGCGGCTGCTTGGCACAGGAGCTGGAAGAGGGCAGGACCGTCAGAAGTTGATCAAGAGCGAGGGGCTCGGCTGCCCAAGCAAGACGAGCTGCTCTTAAAGCTGCCTGCGTGCCTGGGGAAGCCCCAGCACTGCTGCAGAACGGCTCTCCAGATCATCTCTTCGAAGGCACTGCAAAGACTTTGTCCCAGCTAAACCAAACCTGGAAAGGCCACAAACAGCAAATGTGCACTCTTAGCAAGAACTGGAAGAAGTCAGCTAAGGCACAGCTTCCCTCAGAGGGAAACTACCCGCACCGTGGGATAAACCCACACAGAAACACTGACCCAACATGCGAGATAAAGACACTGAGCTGGGTCTTCTCAGGGGGCAAGTCCTGGGTTACAGACAGAGCGATGAAAGGCTACTGTTGTCTCCTCCCGGCTCAGCCAAGCGAAGGTCTAGCCTGGCCCACGGCAGGAAAACACCCACCGAACAATCCTGCCAAAGTTTTTGGCTTTGAGCACGGTGAAAGGGCTGGGATCCGAGCAGCAATCAAAGGTTTAACGTCCGAGTACTCTCACACGCAGCAGCACAGGTGGTCAGGCAGGTTGAAACCACAGCGGTGCAGAAAGGCAGCCACACCTCCGACAGAGCCGAGCCGCCACCACAATAAAACCGAGCTCCCCGTGCCACGTAACAGGAGGAAATCCCTGCCCACCGGCCCTTCGCAGCCGCGAAGTCGCACAAAAGAGACGAGTGCATTTCGGGCCAAGCAGAAGTGACTCACGTTGATTCACTCGCTGCAAGCGACACGTCACGCCCAAACCGTGAGACTCAGGTCTGCATGGAAACGTCGCTGCCTCTTCTCCCCCCGGACAGACACCCAGACGTACCGTAGCGTATCTGGAGGGTATGAACCTGTGTGTCACTTGCCTCCCACACCAACAAGCAGCCTTCCTCCGAAACTCAAGGTGTTCTAGACTATTATGCCCCACAGGAAATAACGTCAAAATTAATAGCCTGTAAAATGCCATTTAAATTAAAAAGGGATGCTGTCCAGGTTAATCCTTCTCCAGCACGCACTGCCTCCCCCGTCTCGCTAATCACCCAGAAGGTGATTACGGAGAAATATTTCCAGTTCACATTACGGCGCTATTAGCCGAGGGCCCCTGGAATTCCCCTTCTACTCCGTTTACAGAAAGCTGGGCTGTGAGGGGGAATTCGGTCCTTTCAAGAGAGCAATTGACTTCTCGAGATCTGTTTATTTTTCGCACTTTGCTCAGAATAAACAATGAAAACAGAAGTCATTTCTACTATCTCGCTCTCCGAGCCTGCCAGGTCCCAGCTCGGCATGGGAATGTTTGGGTTGAACACGCAGCAGGCAGAGGTTTAATGCCAAATCAAAGCGTTTCTCATTGAGAGCTCTGCAAACACATGTAACTCCTGTATTTGTGCAGCACACCTCTTCCACACAAACAAAAGGCGACGCTATCTCCCGGTTCCTCCTTTGATCGTGGGGAAAGCAGGCCCCAGCTGGTGCTTTGGCTGAATTTTAACAGGCACTCTTCATAAAAAACATCTTAAACAATTATAAAGTGGAAGTACCTGAGTTCACATGGCCTAGGGCAGCTACAGCCGGAGCACTCAACCACAGTCCCAGCGAGGCAGCAGTTTGCAGAGAGCATCTATGGAGCTACGCACCCTCCGCCTTCCTCCCGCGACGCCTTTTCACCCTTTCCACCCTCTCCCAGCCTCCGGGTATGAAGCTCAGCTCTGGGCAGAGGAGCAGAACAAGCCCAGAGCACCTTTTGGTGACATCTTCATGGGAGAGCGACCCCGGCAAGTCCCACACAGACTGAGATGGAAAACCCCACGGAAACTCAGGTCCTTTCATCCTCCTTGAAATGTGAAGAGCCCTCGTAGTCCTTACCCACCACTAGCTTTTTACGCTCAGTTTTTAAAGTCCCATTGCAACGCAGAATGGAAAGAAATTAATTAGAAAGCCAAGATGTAACCATCAAACAAAGAGGAGCGTGATACGCTCCCCAGGAGCAGAGCCCGCCTGCCCGCTGCCATCGCTCATCCGACCAAAAGCCCATCACCTCCAGATCAGAATGAAGGCAAAGAGCCACGGGACCTCACCACGCACAGGCTGCGAGTCCGAGCTCGGGCTCCAACCCCTCTCGCAAGGCAGACAGAGGTCGAAGGCAGCGAGCTCAGCCTGAGGAAGGGCTCACCGCACAGTACTAGCGCCAAGGCTCCGTGGAAGGAGCAGACGGGGCTTCGCCACCGCTCCCCCACATGGCCACGTGCCCAGGTCTCCCCACGCGCTAAAGCCTGCGCCTGCCCCATGCCCCGAGGCTGTAGGGTGATGCCCACCCACCTCCCCACCATGCTGCCGCGTCCCCCCGTTTCGCACCAGCCAAAAGGTTTCACTGCGGTCACGTTCTTGCCGGAGCAGCACCGCCTGCGCTCGAGCAGCTGAAACCGGGGAGCAGCCAGGCCTGGGTGCCAGCGTGACTCACGTCCTCGAGCGGCCCTGCCAGGGGCTGTGCCGTGGAACAGCCAGCCTGCGCCGCAGGCGTGAGCCCGCTGGAGACAGGCACTAATTGCTGCTGTCACGGAGGTGACTACGGCCTAAAGCTATGTGCTGGCAAGAGCCAAGAACAGCGCTGGCTGGCACGCTCCTCTCCTGCAGAGAGAAATCCTGCGCTCGCAGCCCCGGCTCCTGGGGGGAACCCAGTGCCTTCCCCTCCCCACATACCCCAGGGACGCACGCTCACCCTCCAGCTTGCTCTCCGCGTTCTCCTGTTGCTTCTCCTCGGTGTTTCGGGCCTCCCTCGGCTCCAGCTGATCTGCTCTGTCTGGGAGGGCCAGCTCCTGCTTTTCACCTGCGGACCAACAGATCGACAGACCTTTGCAGTCAATAAGGACGCTCCAGGAGCAGACGTTCTCTAAAATGACTCCGCATCGTGTTGTCCCTCCCTGCCTAAGCCGGCACAGTTTATATTCAACCCGATGACTGCAAGGGAAGTAATAAAAAAAAAAATTTAACAATCTTATAGACTCGTGGCAGCGAGCCAGTGCTAACTACCTCAGCCAATTAAAATGCAAGAATGGTTCTAACTAGCTTTTAGACGGGCACTTAGCAATGTGTTACCTGTCAAGATCTCCCGGCTCCGTGTCCCCAGTGAGTTCGGAGACGCACAGGAACAGCATGGCACCTGACATTTAGCAGGCTAGCAAACAACTGTTTGACAGATATTATAGTAGCTGTCAAAGCCACCAGATTCCTCCTTTTCCCCAACAGCTGCTGAAGGGGCTGTGCACGCTCACATGCTAATCTCGTGAAATTAAAAGGAAACACCAGGATGTAGGTAGGAATAAACAAATTGCCCAGTCTCCAGGGGGTATTACGGGCCAAGAGGAGAGTTTGTTCAGACGAGCCACCGTGGAGGGAGCTTACCAGGTTCGGCTTCTTTCTCCACGGACTTCACAGCCTCCTCTGCTTTCCTGGGGAGCTGGAGCTTTGATTTCTCCCTGTCACCTGCAGCCTCAGCTTTCTTCTCGCCGTCCGGCACAGCAGCTTGCGCCTTGGCTTTCAGCCCTTGTTTGTCTGGCTCCAGCTCTTTGTATGGCGGCCTGCCATCCTGCTGCACCATCACCTCCAGGACGTTCTTCGGATTCTTAACGGGCTCGTCAGTCCCTCCCTGCAGTTGGTTCTCAGCAATCGCTTCCTTCCCCTGTTTCGGGCCAAGTCCCTCTTTCTGGGGATTCAGTGCTGCTGGCTCCTCCAGCGCCGGCTTAAGCAGACGATTGTTGGCTCCTCCGGGTGCAAGCTTGTTCTCATCGGATTCCTCCCGCTCCCGCCCCATGTCCACGATGACTTCGTCGTGCGGGACGGGTGGCTCGTGGCGATGCGCTTCCCCCACGGGCAGGGCAATCCCTAGGGCGGACGACAGGCAGGGTCAGAGGGCTCGAGACTGATGGGAGAAAGTAACAGGCAGCAGGTTCACAGCACACCCAGCACCCTGCTGCCCTTTTTCAGCCCTGCCTTTGCTTCCGCATCAGGAGGCTGCATTCCTAAGGAGCCCCGAGAGCACCAAGTACTAAATCACCTTCAGTCCACGAGGCAACGAGCAGAGGTCAGGATCTTTACCTGAAATAGTCCTGCAACGCACGCCTGCCAGCTCCAAAGCTGGCACCCTTCCCCAGGTTCCTCCTTACCTTGGTCGGGACGGTCGAGCTGCACTTTCTCCTCCAGCTTTCCTCTCTCCTCCTCTCTCTTGGGTACCTCCATGGGCACCTTGATCTGTGGCTGCTCCATCTCCTCCTTCTCATCCAGCAGCTTCGGTTTATCGCGGTCATCCTCCGCCTCCTCTACTGCCGGGTTCTGGTCTGCAAACGCAGGACAGTTAATTGCACGAGGTTACGCACGGCTGCACTGTCAGTCCACCGACAGGATCAAGGCAATCGCTCTGTCTGCTGCAACCGCCTTTACCAACACAAGCCGAGCAGCTATTTTCCCTCCAGCGTTAGCGTGGAGGGGATGGGGCTTTTGTTCTGGGGTCGCCTGTTTGTTTTCCCTACCGTGGCTTTTTATGGAGCTGCTGGCGCAGCAGCCCAGGCCAGGCAGCGAGGCAGGGCCGGGATGGAGCCGGCTGCCGCTGCGAGCCCATGCCGCCAGATGGTAGCATCCTCCCGGCTCCCCCCGAGCACCGGCAGAAACCGAGGTGGGGTCCGGCCGCAGCCCCCCCATCGCCCGCCTGCATGCTGCAAAGCAGCTCAAAACCTCTTATTTTTATTTTTCCTCCTTTTTGTGCACGAGCAGTTCCCCAGCCCTTCGAACGCTGCAAGGAGGACGAGGGGGAGGGAGGAGAGTCGCGCGACCCCACAGAAGGCACGAAGTTTTGCGGAGCGTGATTAAACAGGCATCAGGGGAAACTCTCCCCATCCCTCCCTCAAAGAAACGGGATGTTTTTCTGGGAGACGCATCCCAGTCAGACCAGTTACAGGGTTCAGCGCTGCAGTAACCACGTGGAATTCGTGGCACGTCCCACAGAATGGGAACGGTCCCTTCCGACCC
Source organism: Gavia stellata (assembly GCF_030936135.1). Taxonomy (NCBI): domain Eukaryota; kingdom Metazoa; phylum Chordata; class Aves; order Gaviiformes; family Gaviidae; genus Gavia; species Gavia stellata. The sequence goes on along the minus strand of NC_082615.1, from coordinate 13,276,500 downwards.
CAGGGTGGGAGAAGACAACCCACACAGCGCGAACAGGGAGTGAACTCTTCCTTAGAAGAGCGGCAGAGGAGGAAATCTAATTGTTTCCCAGCACTGAAGTTGTTCTGCAGATTTTTTTCCATCCAACAAACTCTGAAGAAAAAAAAAAAAATCTATCTTCTGTAACAAAAAAAAAATTCCCAACTCTTCCCCCCATTTGCCCTCCCCCATGCGATTTCCTTTGGGGAATTAATTCTATAAACATCTTTCAATTTTCTCCTCCCCCTCCGCAGGGCTGGTGCGATTTATTACAAGATGAACTCATGGGAAAGAAGAGATTGCCACAACTTCAGCTGCGTGGGCTTTACCCAAGTTGGGGGGAAAAACAAAAACAAAATAAGTACAAAATCCTGGCCCAGAGGGATCGGTGCCAGAAGGACCCAGCGCCGCTCCAGAAACCTGGACTCTCTGGCCCAGAGCTCCGCACCCAGTTGAAGGGATGTGCGCCGGGGGCTGGCCGGCTTTCAAAGCTGCTTTGGTTCGGGAATGACGGTGGGAGGGGAAAAGGACTCGGATTTTCTGAGAAATTCGAGCCTGGTACCCAAGGGTCCCCTCTCTCCATTGAGGGACTTCCCAGGGTTCAGCAAGTCACGGCAGGACACTCCTCCTTTCAGGAAAAAATGGACTGCAGGAACCCGTGCCCAGCCCTGGACGGGGGCCCTGGGAAGCAGGAGGCTGAGGCCGGCGAGGGGAGCGCTCGGCACGCCTGCGGATGTTCCCAGCTAAATTCTGGCCTCGCAGCAAAAAATTATTTACTCTATTGGAGCAAAGTTTTTCGTTAATTGGTTCATGAAGCAGGGAGACGGCTGCACTCGGAGAAGACTGCGGCGCATCTGAAACCAGAGGATCCAGAGAATCGCGACACGGGTAAAGCCGTTCCCACGGCAGAAGGGAACGACGACCCGAGGACGCCGTGCAGCAAGACGATGTTTAAGAGGGATCAAAAAAAAAAAGAAAAAAAAGGGGAGGGGGGAAGCTTTCCACGCAAGCGGGAAACGGAGGAGTTAAAACCAGAACTACTCCTGCGTGCACGGCAGGGTTTGGCCGGAGGACCCTGCAGCAGGTGAAACCCCCGTGTGTCAAGGACACGGGGGAGGCCCCGCTGCTGGGAGAAGCGTCAATCGTAAATCAAGAGGCGGCCGCATGTTCCGCATTCTGCAAACAATGCAAGAAAAGACCAAAACACAAACAAAACACAAACAAAAATAAAAGTCTCCGTGCCGTAATAAGACAAAGTTGCCTCTAAGCCATCATTTGCTCAGCAGGAAACAAAATTAAGTTCATCATCAGGGCGTGAATTAACGACCTCTCACGCTGCATGGAAATCTATAAGGGGCTATATGTGGTTTGCAGAGAACAATTTTGCTCAGGATGTGTAATAATCGCTCTAACTGTCTAGTCGCCCTCCAGGTCCCTTTGGAGAGCGTTACAGTAATGCTGTGCCTCTTAATGTTTTATGAGTGGCGTTGGACTTTACAGGCAAGGGCTGAGAGGCTGTAAAAGCTTTTTGGCTTACAACAACAGGACCTGGGCGTTAGGCAGCGCCAGGAGGGTTTGCTTTGCCTTTGCCGGTGGGTCCTGCCGAGCCGCCCCAGCTCACGACGCTCTTCAGCAGCTCCGCTCACACTTACGGGGCGGCGAAGGGAAACCAAGGGCTTTCTGCAACTGATTTGTGTGTGTGCGTGTGCGCGCGTATGTGTTGTGGTTTGCCAACAGCCTCTCTAGGCTGCAATAAAATTTCATGATTAGCAACCTAAAAGCTTCCCTTCCCCCCCCCCCCGGCTCCTGGTTCGGATAGTAGCAATGGTCCCAGAAAGGCATTAAATCCCTCCTCACATGGTTTTCCTATCGCTCTCGTCCACCACGGCAACGACCGTAGCCAAAAGCTGCGTCCACCCACCCTGCTCTCGGCAGAGGCAGCGAGACGGGCCCCGCTCTGCTCCCCCTGAGCCGAGGGGGATCCGGCAAAGGGACCAGGGGAGCCCCAGGGACAGCCCAGGGAGCTCGGGGAGACACCACCCTCTCCTTGCTGCTGGGCGATGCCCGGAGCATGGGAGCAGGGACCATCGGTTGAAGGCTGATGAGGGACATGGGGTTCAGGACCTGCTCGTGCCGGTCCAGCTCCAGACTCGCTTAAATTGCTTCAGCGCAGTGAAATGGAGCAAGATCCACGAGCTCGTGCTAAGGAAAACCAAGAACAACAAGCGGGGCAGAGGGATGGGGGCAAACCGCTCCCCTCAAAGGAGCCGAGCAGCCCTGCAGCCCCAAGCAGGGCAGGGACAAGCCCTCCCCGGGGAGCCCCCGCAGCACCCCCCTGGCCCAGCGGCGCCTCCAGGAGCCCCCCCTCCCCCTGAAACGGTGACAGATTTCACAAGGTTATCGAATGGCATCACTGAAATTAGTTCACAGTTGTCTCCTGACGCACCAGCAGTAAAAACGAACCCAAATTACAAGAGGCTGATAGTTCCTTTTCTGTGTCACAGGCACTATTAAAAGCTCGCTCACACAAAGCACCAGGGAGAGCTGCAGCAGAGTCAAGCTGTTCCTGCAGCTATTAGGAGCTGTGCATAATCCACGTTTCACACATGTTCGGGGCTGCTCTGGCTAATAACGCCGGCGGGGACACAGCCCGCGGCCAGGCAGGTCTCTTTTCGGGGGCAAACACAGATGGGGCGCAGGGACGGAGGAGCCCTCGGCATCACGCCCTGCGGCACACCGGCAGCGAAGCCAACCGCAGACCCAAGTTTCGCCCAAGTCCACGTAACGCAGACCACCACATCCAGGAGGGCACGTGGGATGGACGGAGGAGGGTCCCCCGCACGCGGGCTCCCCGGAGCGCTGGGGAAAGGGCGCTCTTGCATAAGGAGCGTGAATCAGGTCTTTGTTACCCGATATTGCACAACGCCAGAGAAAGAAAATGAAGCAGCAACGATCAAGTAAGGAGCTGAAAAATATTACAAAATCTTAATCCGCCCCATGAGACCCTCTAGGGTGCTTTCAAATACAGAGAGAAATTGCCTAATTAGCTTTTTTTTTTTTTTAAATGGATAATTGCCTTCATGAGCTTTCACAGGCAGCTTAGCAACCTTTTAACATAGGCGCACACGCTGCATGGAGCAGCAGAACGTTTCTGAAAGGGGTTTTATACCTTTCCCGAAGAGCTGCTGACAGTAAACCTCAAGCAATACAGGCAGGGGCTGTAATGGGCACTTGGGTGTCGTTAGTAAAAACACTATTCAGAGTTCGCTGGTCAATACGTGTTCACATAAAAGGGCAATGTTCTAATATTCATAATCCCAGGGCCCACAGGGCAGGGTTTTAATGAAAGTCTGTACAGTTCTGGTCTCCACAACATCAAAGAGGCCAATAAAACTCCTCTCACATGCTGACAGGCAAAAGTCAGACGGTGAAGGCAGGACTGGGAAAAGGCCCCGCGCAGCCCCCAGGTTTGCCTCGGCCAGGCAGCTCCCGGCCGGGGGGGCGCGGGGAAGGGGCACGGAGGCACCCTCCGCCTGGAAAAGGGGTCGAGCACCCACCACTGGTGCCCGGGGAGAAGCCGTGTGTTTCTGCTGAAGCCCCGTGCGAGGAATACGAACCAGATGTGCTCCAACGAGGGCACCCAGGTGATGCGGGGCAGCCCGCATCCTGCGCGCGCCATGAATGACAGGATGCAGCTGCTGCAGTGTTTTCCAGGCTGCAGGCTCCTGCCTCTGCAAAACAAGCCAGGCGAGGACGAGGGGGGAGCCGCGGGGGGGAAGAAGGGCACCATTTAATGCTTCTCATTGCTAGTCAAGCCGACATCCTGCAGAGGCACAGGGAGGCACGGATCCAAGGCGCGGGGCGGTTCGTAGCAGCAGAGCGGGACCATGGCTCCCCCAGCGCCGTCCGTCCTGCGAGGTCCTTGTCCCCCTTCCTCTGCCTGGCTCCATCTCCCCCAGCCCCATCCCGCTTCCTCCTCCCAGGGGACGGAGCGCCCCGGCCAAGCTCCGCTCCCCGGGGCAGAGCCAGCAACACCCCCCGCTACAAAAGGGACCACGCTGGACTCGGAGGGCAGCTGAGCGTTCCCCGGGCAGGCGCTCATCAGCACGTTAGGAGCTGCACAGCTCCTCCCCGGGAAGTTTACGAACCAAGAGCACTAAAACCGCCTTCCTCCCAGGTAGGATTATTTAAACCAGCAGCAAGTACCAGGCAATAAGGGCTAATGCCGACGAGCTCTGGGCACACGCGGTGGGTACGGCAGGGCGACCGACGAGTCGCTGCGCTCCACGATGATGAGACGCAGGCGCCCTGCTCTGCCGCCCCGGCTCACGCGGAGAAGAAGTGGAGAAGAGATTCAGCAAACTCCAGCGGACACCATCTTTTATGGGACTTATTTTATTTTCCCAGTCACAAGAACACGTGTCATTAGCGACTCCTCCTGAAAGGAGCAGCTGTTCTTTGGCCATTACTGCTCCAAAATTAACCAAGACGGAAGAATTCAATTGCATCCCTCCTCCCAGCCCTGCTGAGTGTGCACGATAAGGGATTGAGAGCATCTTTTGCTCAGAGTTCACGGGCATCCTAGTGCCTGAGAAGGCATGCACGCCTCGGGTGAACCGTGAGCACAAACACATAAAACCCCACCGCTGCCGGGGACGGAGCAACCCAGGAGTGAATGTTATCGGCAGCAGCACCGGTGTCTCAGAGACACTCAAAGCTGCTCGGCAGGAACACAGCCAACAACCAGGAGGGAGGATAATCTCCAGAAGAGACAGCCCCTTTCTCGCTTCCGTTCTCAATCTCTGCGAGGATATTTCAAGGCCCCCCGAAGAACAAAAAAAAGCACGAGCAGAACCAAACAAAAATAAAATAAAGAAACAGGACACAGCCACAGATGAGGGGCAGCGCCGGGTCACGCGACACCTGCTAGCCATGGCCTTGCAAGGCAAGCCTGCAGCTGGGGAAGGGCGGGATCGGCCGTAATTCTATCAACGGCCACAGTAAACAAATAATAAATAACGTGAACCAGTAAACAAAGCTGAGGCATAATCACAGGCTTTGTCAGAGCTAAAACCGAATCCAAATTTATACCCTCACAACCAAAAAAAGTCAGTGCCCATAAATTTACATACCTTTGAGTGCAATGAATGGCTTGTTATTGGAACCGCAGACAATGCGCTGGCAGAAATGGTGAAAGCAGCCCTGTTTGGCCACTCGCACCCCTCGTACAGGTGGCCAGCGCGGAGCCATCGCTGGGCCGCGCTCACAGAGCTGCATTTATTACCCCAAACGGGGAGATCCGTGCTGCGTCCTTACGGGGGACTCCAGCCCCCGCACCCTATACCTTTCCTTTTCCTTCCCAAAAAGAACAACTCCCACATGGTACCATCGGAGCTCGCACCAGGCTTTTCCAGAAGACAAAACTGCAGCCTTTCTTGGGAAAAGCCCCCAGGGTGCTGTGAGGATGCAGGGAGCTGCCTAGAAAAGACCCTGCTTCCAGCACACTTTTTAAAAAATTTATTTTTTTTTTAAAGAAGTGGAGCTGGGAGCAGGGCTGGGGAGCACAACTCAAGCAGACACATACCTGGGATTTTGACTGAATCCTGGTCAATTCTGTTCTCCTCTCCGTCCAGGTGCTCCAAGCCCATCGCTTCTGTCTTCACAGGGGCGTCCTCCGTTGCAGACAAGGTGGTATACGTACTGATAACCAGTATTCCCAGGCCAATCCACAGTATAATCTGCACAATGTGCCAGAGCTTCGGTTAGCACAGCAAAACAAACGGGACTGCTCTGTACAGCGTTCTTCATGCAAACAGGGTCTCCAAACAACCCAAAGCTCAGTGCAATTACACATGTCAATAAGAAGGAGAGAAGAGGAGAAAAATTTAAGAGGCCATAAAGAAAAACAGTAGCTTTTGGCTGAGGTTTGTATTTGGATGTAGAGACATACGAATGAGAGTTTCAGATGCTGGAAGCTGTTGAAAAGGCGACTCCTGTATCAGAAGGGCTCAAAAGCAAGTGGACAGGATGTACGGATAGAAAAATGCATGTGGCAGACAAGCGTCCAGCTGCAAAGACTCATTCCTTGGTATTTCCAGCAGCTATATTAGAACACCGTGAAATCAGGTCTGGCTGAGAAGAGAGGTGCCCAACCTGTTTACAGCCTAGAAAGGTTTCTAGGGAGCTGTTTAAAAAGTCTCGTTTTTGAGAGCAAGAATAAGATGTCCACACACAAGTCCTGGTGGCCAGTGCTCAAGAAGCTGGTTAAAAGTAACTCACTGATTTCCAGAAAGCTGGGACCAAACAGAATAAAAATAGTAAGAGAGAATCTGGATCCTGTGGAGGGAAGGGCTCCACAAATATCTCTAACTCAAAAAGGAGAAAGTGACCACCACCAAAAAGAACATTTATACAGCTTATTATCTAATGATAAATTGATATAAAAGGATCATGATCCTTAAGGAAGAAGAAAAATGATTTCACATGAGCCTTAAGAAAGAATAAAAAACTCTCTGCCTTTGAAGAAAAAAAACAATCTCTGGGAGCGTAAGCAACTCACAGGGTAACTTGAGAAGGACAAGCAAGACGATGCGCAACAGGGGCAGAGGAACGTCTGCCACGCTCGGTGCCAGGGCTGCCAAACGCCCGCCTGCTCCTCCAGACGAGAGCGGTACCAGTTCAAAGGGCCAAGCGGATGGATTGCTGTCCGACAACACTGACTGGGGAGATTTAATTAAACTCTAATATATTATTTTTACCTAGTTAATCATTGCAGTTGTCACAGAAAGGGCTTCTCATGGAACCCAGTTCGCATGTCAATGCGTCAGCAGTGCTGAATGACTGGTAGAAGAAAGTCTGCAAGAGTTTGTGCTGAAGGAAGCAGGCAAAGAAGCAGCAGCCTCCGCTAGAAACACGGGTCTCCCCATAAACTCCTTTTCACAAGAGACCATGGAAGCAACAGAAACCATCATATGCAAAACAGAAAACGCCTCTGCAAAGCTGGGAAGCTGAAAGTTTGCAGCAAATTGGTATTTATGATGCAGCAATTCCCCCCCCATCTTTTTTTTTTTTAAGTATATTCTGCTCTCTGAAACACCAGGGATCTGGCTTATTTCTGCAGCTCTGCATACGGCAGCAAAGGATCCAAGACAATGCTGCAAACCGCATCTTTTCTTTGTGCCTCACGGCCGCCCTGCATGATCCTCAGACCTTGCGAGCAGCACGCCACTGGCTCTCCTCTGCTTTTTGCCAGTTCCCATCCCCACCCCTGCTGCGTGCGTGACGACCGCAGGCTGCTGGGGAGAGGACACCGCTTTTTCCACCACATGCCTAACAAGAACAACTTGCTGGGCATGCTGCATGAGGCAATCGTATAAAAGTCTCTCTGCAAAGGAAACCTGCTGCTTCGGTACGCGATCTTGTTGCTGCTCAGTAGGAACCCCACAAGCTGCCTTTGCAGAGCGGTGCAACACCCACAGTACCGGTGATTCTGCCTTGGGCTGTGATACCAGCAGGTATCACAGAGTGGCCACGTCCTGCAGGACTCATCCTCTTACCCCGAAATCCTTACCCTGCAGCATTTACATCTCGATTCACAAAAAGCACAACAAAAGGATGCTACTCAGTGTGAGGAAAACCAGGAACAGCCACAGGGGAGCATTGCTACAACTGGGAGCTGCCGGAGGGAGAAAACTGAAAATAAAGGGGAGAAGTGAAATTGAAAGGAGAGGTTAAAACATTGGCACCCCCAGAGGAGGGAGGAGAGGCTAACACTTTCCTTTCCTTCTTCGCACTGAAGCGGACTGCCCAGAAACGTGGGCCAGCGCAGTCAGAGCCTTGAGCCCAGGAGACCCCGTTCTCAGCACACCCCTGCAGACAGACAGACGCCTTCAGAAGGAAAAGGTTGGCGGGACGTGAAGCAGGTCTGGACGAGGGACGAGCAGCATGGCCAGGGAGCAGAGGCCAGACCTTAAAGACGTTGCAAAGGAAACAGAAGCAAAATCTGCTCCCTGCCTTGCCATGTGGGTGCACAAAGAGCAGATATCCTGCCATCCCGCTCGGGCCAAAAGCGGAGTCAGCAGGTCCCTGCCACTGCTGCCCTCGGCTTGGAGGTCGTCCACTTCCTCCCCTCACACAATCTACAGCCCCAGCAGAAATGCACTTTGCAACTGGAAGGCTGTTCTGGCGTTTTCCAGAAACAACAGCAGAGAGGAAGAGCGTTTCCACAAAGAGGATCTATTCTGGTACCACAGGAACTAGGAGCAACGTGGGAGAGAAGGGAACTGTAGGAAACGGCTGAAAACATTAAATGTTCCAAAAGGATTTTCGTTGTTTCTTATCTTAGTGGGGAACCATGGTCTTGAATGCCTTGGATTCAAACCCCTTTGATTGTTTAACATTTGCAGTTCAGCTGTGAGCTTCCCAGAGCAGCAGGTACGGGCACATGTGGCAGTCCATGACCAGTCCCACAGGCTGGACTGTCCATGAACCAGCATCAGTCCCTCACCTTCAGTTCCCCCCTGTCAGCACACCTCCTCCTCACCTACCCTGTCAGCAACTGAAGACCAGAATAAAGAGGTCCACAATTTGGCTTAATTGCACGGAGATACTTATGACATGGAAAACCAGGCAGTTGTACTCAAGGGACCACCAAGGCTAATCTGGCAACGAAGGAACAGGAATATGGGGTGCAAGGACCCGGTGGCTCAAGGAACGAAACACAGGCAGAGGAGCCACCTACCTCCAAAGCGTCCAGCTGAAGAGCTGAGGACCTGGAGCAAGGAGAGGGACAACACTGCAGAGCAGTTATAAGCCAGTGTCTGGTCCCACAGGAAGGATCTCCCCCACCCCTCTGAAAAGCAAACCCACTGAGAGCAGAGACCCTTCTCCAGAAGCACCTCTCAACGTGGACATGGCAAGAGGACGCGCAAACCTCTCTGGCTGCAGCATCCTCAACAGGCAGGTCAGCAAGGCAAGGGCCTGTCTCCCGAGAGGAGCGCTCTGAGCACGGACGGGAATTCAGGAGAGGAAGTTTACGCGGCCGTTTCCTCAGCTGGTTGCTCTCCCTCGGCCGTCCTTCCTCCCAGAAGATAACTCGAACTTTGTACAGAAGTGTCATTAGCTCAGACCATCTCCTCTAACCACGCCTGAGCCATCAGCGGGAAGCAAAAAACTGCATTTGTGTAGAGTGACGACATCCTCCAAACTGTGCTGTTTTGGACACTGAGCGTTTGGAGGGACGGAGTCACGGCGAAGGAATGCAGAGCCCCGGTCACTGCCGGGTTCCTCCGCTGCGCTGCGACAGAGACGCTGTGTTTGAAGGGCTGTACCGACCAAAAACGCCTGTGGTGAAGGTGTGCTGGCCGCTGCGCTACCAGGGGAGGGCAGAGGGGAATCTCTTTTCCATCCGCACAGGAGCGAGACCGAGGGGTTATTTCCTGACCTCGAGCAGCCTCTCCGCAGCTCCTCTTCCCCAACTGGGACAACAGCAACTCCGGCCTCCCTAGGAGGGGCCTCTCGGACAGGCTTGTGTCAACACTGGGAAGCCAACACCTTCCTGTTAGAAGTTAAACAGTCTGTTTACAGACCTTAACGCGACCTTCAGCAGCACTCTGCCAAACCTCACGATGTCCCCCTGCTCAAGGCTCCCGGAGGGCAGCAGGACACAGACCCGCACCTTTACAGAAACACGCTTGATGCTTAACCACAAGAAAGGGAACGCTCTCCCCAGTTCATTCCCAGCTCTGCACGCCTGACTTCAAGCTTTTTAACTGCTCTGTTACCTGATCGTCTTTCCAACACAGCAAGCCTTTCAACAAAGCCACCCCCAGCCCTAGCCCAAGCTGCCGTCCCCAGCCCCGGTCGGCTGACCAGCGGCTGCGATAATTAACAACTCGCTGGCAGAAGCTGGAAGCTAAGAGCTGGCATTGAGAAGGTCTGCTGCTTTGGAAGAAAGCTAAAGATGATGGAGGGAGGGAGAACATACGCGTACATTGTTTAGACAGGGAAAAGCAGGGAGGGACAGCTATGCCCAGGGCTGGCTCCTTCTGCCCCTTGACTGCCACTTTTCACAGGAGCATATTTTGATGGAGTGGAGCGCCTGATCAAAGAGAAGCAGGAATGAAGGAGGAGACCAAAGACGGAGCTTCAGGGAAAGAATAAATGAGTCTTTGCAGAAGACCTGGAGGAACGAGGAGAGGGTGGGCCCAGAATTCGGCTCCAGAGTGGAGGCGGGGAGGTGCTCAGCAGCCTAGCGCGTTTGTGAAGGCAGGTGTGCCCTTGCTGCAGCACTTCAGAGCATCGGTCAAAGCAAGTATGCAAACTTGACAGGCAATGGATCATTCAAGAGAAGGCTGGACAGCTTGCTACCAGCCCCTTGAAATGCTAGGGTAACCTGGGGGCTGATGCTTTAGATAAGCCCTTATTTCTTTGAGTGGATTTCTGCAGGACAAACATCTTCACCAGCCTCGTGACCAGCGTTTCAGGTCAAGCATTGTGAGGGCCCCAGTGTTCAACCCCGGGCAGCTGACAGTCGCCTCTGGGCAGCCAGTCTAAGAGCTCAGCACATCCTAAGTGGAGTTTCAAGGCACTGCAGAGAAACATTCTGGCTCAGCCGGAATAGAAAGCAATTCTTGAAAGTGCTCTTTGTTTCCCTGAAAAATCCAGGCTGGCATTCAGACTCCTGCTTGGGGTTTCAGTCAAAGAAGTTAGGACCAAAGTGTCAGAATTCAGAGTGAAAGCTGGAAAGTTGGACTATTTCCTTGTGTCAGATAAAGCATGGGGAAAGAAAAAATACGCCCTGCTTAAAAACTTCATGTACGTTTGCAAACCCACAAGTCATTAAACACAGAAAAAGCCATTAGTTCTGTAGGACCCACAAAAATGTCGTGCTCTCCCCCTGCTGACTCTGCAGTTTGCCAAAAGCCTTATTCCCAGCCCAGCACTGTCGTGACTGGTAATGCTGGGGCAGAGGCCTGCTAAAAGGCAGTGGATTAAGTTATTGTTAGAAAAAAACAAAACATGTTAATTTCAGCCCCACAAAAGCACAGTATTTGCAGAAGCAGAGAGATCAAGCCCAGCAAAGAGCCGCTTTGTTTCAGTCCCCGAGGAGGCCAATTCAAACTGGAGCAAAAGGAAAAGCTAAACTTCTAACAGCCTCTGAACGACCCCAATTTTTTAAAAATCAATTCCTGAAGCAACACCTCTATGTGTGTGTTCCTTTTTATTATTATTTTGGTTGAAACTAGAAAGCTGAGGGTCAGCAGCAAGAACCGCATCGCTGAGAAACTGTGTTTACTTTACCCAGCGCAGGCAGGTTGGGATGTAAGGCCCGTTAAGGTTTTATAGGCTGCCTGGATTTCCCGTTCTGCGGATACAGAACCTGAAGCCCACCAGAAGGCGGACTGGAAGCAGCATTTTATGCACCAAATGAATGCGTCGCTGCTGGAGGGACAAAAAGAGCTGGTGTTCCAGCACGGGGCAGGCCACGCACCGGGCCAGCACCTCCTCTGCTGCTGTCTGCACACCCGTAAGCGACGCTGCTCAGAGCAGCCGGCCAGAACAGCTCCCACCTGTACTGGGCAGACTGGAGAGGGAGGCTGGAGGAGGTGCCGAGCGGTTTCTCTGCTGCAGCTAAATTAACTACGTTCCCAGGCTCTGCAGAGGGCTTAGGGGGTTGTCAAGCAGCATCGGCACTGACCTGTGAACAAAGTGCGTTCTTGTGGATCTTCTTGTAAATAAGAGCTGGGCAGATAAAACAAATGAGGCTTCCCATCGTCGCACCTGTCAGGCCGAGGACTGTTTCCACTGGCAAGGAAGAATAAGAGAAGTCAGCAAAGGCCCCTCTTCTAGGACAGCCAGAGCAGCGGCACGTGGCGGCTGTCTGAGTCCCCCAGCAAGCTGGGGCGCGAGCCCAGCCAGCCAGGCCATGCCACCCAGCAAAGCAATTAAAAGAGACCAGAGAAAACAGGCAAGCAACCAGCCCTTGCCCCCAGCTCCTCACTCACCGTTCGGGATCATGATGCCTCCTACCATGGTTCCAAACACAACAGCCAGCGTCAGGGCTTTGAACCGAAGCGGGGGCATGTAACCCCCAGCAGCGAAGGTGCCGTCTTTTTGCTGGAAGAGAAAGGGCAGGAGGGGGAAAACGAGTTTAGCTCCTGTGTCACAACCCCACAGCTCCTAAGCAATTACCCCAGCAGGCTCCAGCAGCTTCCTCACCTCCACGCTACGGTCTCTGAAGAGGTGAACGCGGCGGGGGGGGGCAGTTAGACATGGTTGAGCAGTTTTAATACGCAACTGCATTCAAACCTTCAAAACAAGAGTGACAGGGGGGCACGAAGCCAAAGCTGCCATTTCCATCCTGCCCCAAATGTGAACCGTACAGCTGTATCCCAGTCCCTGTGCCAGTGCTGCAGCCACCCAGCCTCAGCGAGCGGCCCCAAGGCCAAGGGCATGAGAAAGAGGCGTAGCTGAGAAGGCAGGAGGGAGAACAGTCGCTGGCGGAAGAGCTCTGGGTTTTGCTATGGCAAGGTGTCCCTTAACACCTCCAGGAGCAGGGCTATTCCCACTGTGTTACACCACGTGTACCAGCTCCTCCGACTTGACGGAAGACACCCTTGCTGGATCGCAGAGAGGATAATCTGTGCTGCTGGGGAGCTGCTGATGCTGGAGGGTTTCCAGAGGCCCTCCGCTTCCCATCCCATCCCCACTCTCCGAGCAGGAGATGCGGAAAGCAGAGGATGCAGTGAACCCACATGCCCTGGAAAACGAGCGGGTCCCCGCTCTCCTGGCTGCACAGATGGGAGAGGAAAGCAAAGTGACAGGTTCAGAGCCCAAAGAGCAACGAGCTGAGCCCAGGCGAGAACCAAAGTCTTTGCGAGTGTTTCCAGCGCTTACTCCTCTGCACCCGCCGGCTTTCACTGATCATCTTCCCCCCATCCTCAGGCCCTCCCGACGTGAGAAAAGAGCCGGGGGCTTCTCACAGGCAGAAGTGGCAGGATTTAGAGCTATAAATTGCTCAAGTTTTATTTCCTGCCCTAAGAGGTTTCTATTTATGCAGATACACAAAGGCCTCAGAACATTCCCACAATCTCTTACTGTTATTTACTGAATACCATCGGCATGCTTAGTGCTGTACAATACACAGAGGAGAACACGCTACTGCCACAAGGGACTTACAGTCTAAATCAGACAGACCAACTATAGTCACAAAGGCTGTCTGAAGATCTGACCCTGGGAAAGGTGAACGTGTGGGAGAGGGCTGTATTCCACCGCGTGCTTCTGCACCAGACCAGCACCAAACAGCCAGGGGAGGCACTGGAGGAAGGGGACATCTGAACCCGGAGGCTGCTCGGGGTGCTACTGACAAAGGTGCAAGGATGAGAATAATAATAAAAGAGCAGAAATGAGCAGGCACACACAGAAGCAAGAAGAAATGAGGCCGGGCTGGGCTCTGAGGCCAGGAACAGAAGCTTGAGCTAAACGCAAAGCAAGATTGAGTTGGCCAGCAAAAGGATGCCAGCTGGAGCAGCAGGAAATAAGGAGGCTCCTCTGTTTCCAAAAGCACATTTCTCCCTCCTTCTGAGGGGGAGAACCACCTCGGCTCTGAACTGTGTAACACTTCCGCACAAGAGCTGAAATCCCCAGCGGAGCAGGGAAGTAGCAGTCGCAGGACCTGGGGCGCAGCAGAGCAACAGCAGGCTTCAGGCTCGCAACTCCAGCACTTCTGCCCACAAAATTCCTCTGCAGAGAGGACAAGAACCTCAAAGTACCAGAGATTAACCATTCTGCAGAGCAGGATTTACAGACTGCCACGGGCCTCCTGCTGCACCATTACCACACAGCAGGCACTTACGATTTCACTGTGAGTTGAGGATTTGTCCCTCTGGATAGCGAGTACCTACCACAAGTCAGAAATACGCAGCTGTCAACGGAGTCTCACAGAACCAAGGCACGTCTGTAGCCCAGGTTGGCAGCCAGTAGCAGAAGCCAAAGAGTCACAGCAGCCCTTCAAAAAGCAAGTTTCAAAGGTGCACACCAAGGCAGCCAGCTGCTCCTGGCCACACAAGAGGATCTTACCTGCTGCTCAAAGAGAAGGGTGTTCAGCGCCTGTCTGCACGGGAGAATCATCATCGGAAACCCCACAGCTACCGACATCATGAATCCCACTCGAATCATCTCCGTCACAAGGTTGGAAGGGAAGTTCATTAGGACGTTCCCAGCAATGGCTTCAGTGTAACTCACGTAGCCAAAGAAGCCCACCTGTCCGGCAGGAGGGGAGGTGAGCGGATGGGATTTGACTCCAAAGCACATTCATATCTGCTCTTTACCAAAGGGTGGAGGTCAGCGACCTCCCATGAGTTAGGACCGGCCAGCCAAGGAGGGAGTGTGGGGCCACCTCCACGGGCAACCCGCCAGCAGCCCCAGCTCCAGCACCCCCAAAAGCTGAGACAAACCGTTAAAGAATAGTGGGACCTTCCTAAAAACAGAGGCAAGTTTCTCACTAAGTACAGGGGGCTTTCATGGAGGACGTTGCAGCGAGGGAACGCTGCCACTGCCCGTGACACAGAGCAGAGACACTCTGCTCGCTGCCAGGCCCACGGACCAGCCCCCTCCAACGAAGGAGCGGCCGTAACAATTCCCCACAGCAGCGTAGCTCACAAGGCAAGGCTCTTCTCAGGAATTATTAACTCGGTTTTATTAGCTGCTGCTTTATGAGGCATAACTTCCTTCACATCTTTCCAACCGCAACGGGCCTAAAGCTGTCCTAAACTCTGGGCAGCATCTCCTGCTCCAGGCTGGGCCTGGAAGGCAGACAGCAGGCTGATGCGCATGGAAGAGCTGGGTCTCCACTCTGCCTCCGCCCAAGGAAATGTGCCACGCTGAAAATTTGGACTCTCCAAATGCCTCCTGCACTGTTCGGTTCATCATCTCCCATCTAATTTTGCTTTCAGCAAAACGACTTATCTTTCAGAATAAATACAGATAAGCAGAAACCAGCCCCAACTGAAGATAAATCATCATCCCTGTTGCCCCTCCAGAGCGTGACTTCTGGCAAGGAAAGAGAAGGGGAAGTTTCTTACCGTAATGTAAAAGGTGGTGACCACGTTTAGGGAAGAAGCAAATATGGAGCTCATGATTTTAACAGACGGCTCATCCAAGCTATCATAGGTAGGCAAGACCTGACTGTAGAAAAGGGTAAATTATTTAAGGAAACCTTCCGCAGAGAGAGAGAGAGAAAAACCCAGCTCCAGCACGTTCCCTGCCTCAGCCCAGCAGCAAAGAATCCCTGACACCTTCCCCCTATGGAGCATAAACACTCGCTGCTATTCCACAATTTATATTGCTAATGCCAAGAGATTTCAGAACACTCATAACTTTAAGTGTTGCAAAAATATTCCGGCTCTCCCCACCCCACCACGTGGAGCTAAACGTGTGATGTAAACATTTTGGTTCAAAAGTGTTGCAAAATGAATGACCGTTTGTTCCAGTGAAACACCAGTGGCACCGGGCCAGGCAGCGCATTGGAGATTATTGTTCTTGGAGCTCTCTATGCTGATAATTAAGGCAACGCAGTGTTTACAGAGTAAAAGCAGGAAGAAGGTTAGAGCATCACACTGTCTAAAAGAAAAGTTAAACAAACAAAACGAAATGCAGTGCCTGTCATATTTCAGCACTGCTGCTAGAGCTCAGTTCATAGAAAGCTGGGAGCGCCAATTACGTGGGATTTTGGGGTATTTACAGACTTGGAAAGCATGTGGAATGTACTTTTTGACATCAGGTGCATATTTTAGCAACTCATTAACCTCTTGCTACTTTAATTCAAGTGGCTACATCCTGGCTTCATGTTACTGAAGGAACTCTCACGAGAAGGTGGGGGGGAGCATCCAGTTAGATGGGAAGAGGGTATCCCCAGCTCCAGTGGGCACAAAGCCATTAACAGAAAGTGTGTCAAGCTGAGGCCAAGCAGAGAAATCCTTAACCCTTAATCCCTTAACATCAAACGGTTCTGCACAAAGGAAGCTGAGCACGTCGGCTCGCAGGAACCCGCGTCTCGAGAGACACGGGGGGTCTGCGAATGCAGCACCGTGACAGCCATTTACCGGCAGGGAGCGAGGAGACCAGCTTCCCCAGGAGTCTCTCCATTTTGGATTCCTCCCTGCCCTCAGTGCAGCCACCTCTGCTAGATTAACTGACTGCATCCCGGACTTCAGCCCCACGAGGGGAAAGGGGCCAGCCAAACGTCCAGGCCCGGGAAGGAGAAGAAAGGGGGGAAGCAGGGAGGCTCTGCAGCGCGTGGGATGGCACAGCCAGGCCAGCTTCGTATTAGTGCAGGAGCAACAGCAGCGACACAGGGAAAAGTGCCATGCAAAGTCCAGCTGCACCCAGGCCTCCTGCGATCTCCTAACAGCACCCGTTTGGTCAACTTGGGTTTGGAGGACCGGCACAGTGTCCCTCAAGCCCCCCCCGACGCTGCTGAGCCCTCCTGACCATCACCACCTCTCAAGGCAGAGCAAGAGGACAAGAAGCAAGCAACAGGCAGCATGTCCTGACAAGCCAGGGGTTTATTTTTAAGCAAAATGACGGCGCTGAAGGCCAGCGAAGGATCAGGGACCCTTCCCCACATTATCTGTTACACTGCACCTCAAAGAGGGCGCAAGCAGATGGTTCCTCCTGAGCAGAGAGCAGGCAAGTCAGCACAAACGTTTAAAAGCAGCCTTGGAGAAAGCAGCCTTGCTTCAGAGACAGCCAGAACTACCTCAGGGTACCTGTTCTTCACCTTCACGGTAGGGACCACCTTGCACAGGCTCTCTGAGCACAGTACTAACAGCCTGCAGGGAACTGATGCTCACAGAGGCAATGAACAACATTCTGGCCTTTATTATCCCTGGGAATTCAGTATTTTTGCATCCATCTGCACCAGAACAGGCATCTCCAGAAATCAGAAGTTTTCTCCTGGAACGCTCTACTGACTCCTCTTTAATTAGAGGGTTCAGTCACTTGACCAAGGTCATGCAAGGTAACCCTGGGGTCCTCGCACCCCCAGCTCTCAGCTCTACAGCAAATTTCCACGGTACATAACTGTAGAGGAGTGACCTACTTTGCAACTTCAGCAACAACAGGATAGCTTTTAAAGAGTGAAGGGTATTGAACACCCAAGTGAAGCAGGGTCAAGTTTTTCAAGCTAGAATAATAGTGCGTTTATTTGTCCTTACTGTATGCTGCATTTACGTGCTGAAGGAAAAGGATTTCTGCTTTATGTTAGAATTATTTATTTTTTAAAAAGGTGATTCAGAGCTTAGCAAAATTAAACCTACCTAGCTGAGAATAACATGCTTATAAAGATTGCCTGGGCTGGGGACAGCGTATTGCCTTGATGTTTGGAAAAAAACGCATAGCTTTAGGTTCAGCTTGCCACGTAAGTGCTGTAATGGAGCCTATATTTAGGTATGCGCACACTGGTCCAGACCAAACGATGTCCCTGCATTTCCAACTCCCAGCAAAATTGTGCTGGGTACTGTGCGGCTACCGTAAGAAAAAGAATTGGAATTTAAAAACTCTAGAATGTTAACAAGGTAAAGCTGTAAAAGAATACAGTTCCCTTCGCCAGTTGTAATGGAGACATCGAACAGCAAGACTGGAGCGTGTTCGGGTAGGAACCGAGCTGCCAAGAGAGCCGATAAGTGGAAAATGATGATTTGGATCTTGCGTGTGGGTGTAAACACAGCAGTCTGAACAAATTTTATCTGTCACATTCATTTTCTGTTGGCATGCTACCCATTTGCTAGAACTACAGGGGGGAAAGCCCAACTCTGCCAGCCTTCCAAATGAGGATGGTCTTTTCCGTGTCCACATTTGGATTTACACTTCTATTTAAAGTCTGTTACTATTCTGGCCAGGCACGTACGGCTCGCTTGCCATTTTGATGCAGAAGGTAATGCTGCTAGAAACATGAAAATAGCCTGGTCTGCCGTCACATCCTTCCACGTGCCAACAGAAGCCCTCATTAAAAGCAGGTAACTGGAAATGAGCGAACAACTCTCCAAAGTCGACGACTGTGCCATCTTCTGAGTATTCTCAAAGAAATTCAGGGAAGCAGAGAGCAGCCACGAGTGTACGCTACCCTGCAGGGAGCCCTGTGGCCATTAGGCGACACAGCCCCGCCGCCTTTCCTGGTACTAAATCATTCCCTTCAAGAAACAGGGGAAATTCATCACTTATGCAGCTGTACCAGAAGCCACGTGCATTACACTGAGGATCTGTTTGGCCCAAATGATCTTGTGTTGCTTGAGTACAATAACTCCCAAGTGAAATATAACTCCCTCCCGCATCTAGGTAACAAAAGGGTGACAACTGAATGAGATGCTGTACTTCAGTGGGCTGTAAAATATTTCGATTAAAATAAAATAGGAAACCAGATGGTATCTATCCCTTGCAGATCCTCATGACCCTCTGCCCTCAGAAAAACTCACTGCACACAACTGCTAGAAGTGGGAATGACAGGTACTTACGACTGACAGGCAAAAGACATGCCAAAGATGGGGATGCAGCGAAAAATGCCCTCCCAACGAGTGTAACTAACTCGCTGCAGCCACTGCCCGCTGAAGAGGCCATGCTTGAAGGATGACAGCACAATCTGTAGCCAAGAGAAAGAAAAGGGGTTAAGATCCAAACCCAAAAAACTCCGTGGCAGCAGTAACGCCGGTGCTGGGATAAAAGGCAGCGTGTGGCAGCTCTGCGAGGAAGAGCTTACGCTGCCTACCACAGCCCGATCCCTATTAGTCAAATTCCCCAGCTCCCCACCCACACACTTTATTAAAGCTCCCAGCAACCTCCATAGGCCCCTTGCCACCAAGGATCCTGGGGGGTATGTTAGAAGATCTATGACATTCCCCCCTTGCTTGATGCCATCAGACATCATAGCACGCACCAGGGTGGAACAATTTCCACTGACACATTTAACTGGGAGAATTATTGTTCCCAGCAATTTCTTTTGCACTTTTTTTAAACACATTTTTAAATCCAAACGGGAAGCGACATTTGCCTTGGAGAATCCTGTTCAACAGAGAGACAAAGGTTCCTAAAACAGGACCCCACCTGCACACTGCTACTACAGAGCCATTTAACGACACCAGTTCGCCAAAGACAAGGATAAACTTCATGAAAACGGGGGGAGCGAGGCACCCGGACGAGGCCAGGGGAGCTCTTTTGCCATTGACAGGGAAACTGGCAGGCATTGGGTTGCACAGGAAACAGAAGGTAAATATGTCTGAATGCCTGTTTATAATATCGCCTGAATGGGGGTTTTCTAATCCCCAGAGATTATGTTTTAGTGCAGCCAACTCTCATGAAATGTTGTGGTTTTCTTAAAGGCACAGCTCCTGGAACACGGCAGTTTTGTAAAACACTCATTTACAGTTTCCAGCCTCCTTACAGAGGCAAACTCAGAAGCGTGACCCAGCACAACCTACTAAAAAAAAAGTTAAGTGGAAAGAATTTCCACACCTCCCTTTTCTTCCTTTTGTTTCAGCTCTTCCAGTCCTGAAATTTGGGAGAGACAGGGCTGGGGCTCCACGAGCAAACCACATGAGCATCCGCGAGGTGAAACTTGAAGTCATTAAAAAGCAAGTGAAAGTCTCCACCTCTCAGTAAATGGTGCTATACAATAGGGCTTGGCCAACCCAAACAGGGCCAGCTTTAGGTAACTCTCAGCTTACCCTACTTAATCCAAATGGTCAAGAATCCATTCACCTCAGCAAAGAAAAACTTTTCTAGAAATATCTACGAACAAGTATACGCCATGTACAAGACTTAAGACTTTACGAAGATTTCAACACTCAAGAAATAGAAGTGCTGGTGTCTAATAAAATTACTTACAGCCTGAAAGACATTAATCATCAGCTGCAAAAACGCATGCAGAGTGCATGCTTGAGTTCTTAACAAGAACTGCCTTCCCCCTACAGATTAGAAGCGTTGAGGTTTTCAAGGCAAAACACCAACACATAATGAAAGTCCCCCCACTTCCAGGCACTCTTCCCCACATCTTCCATCCTTTGATTTAAAGTTCAGAGCCCTAAATTATAAGACACCAACAAGCAGGATAACCCACAACTCGATTTGTGGCTTATTATTACTTGTGCCACCACAGTCCCTAGCATTTGTAATAGCTTGCAGACCCACTGGCCAGTTTCTACAGTCTGTACCTCCCCACCTCCACCAGCTCAAGAGCATGGACACCCAGATCACTCATTACGCCCGGCACTAGCAGCACTAATTATCAGGAAGGACACTTTAAACTCAAGGCCTGCACCTGCAGGCTGTCCCAGCGGGAACATCTGTGTTAAAACAATAGGAAAACAGCATTCCCAGCGTCGATACTCACCACGAACATGAACACCGTGTAAAAGATCAGAGCCATGGCACTGAATGACTGTATGGAGGCCATCATGTTCCTCTGGAGGCTCAATGGAAGTACAATGCACAGGGAGACGGCAAAGAGCAGGACTATCCGGAAACTGCCCGACACCTGCAAAAGCGACCTGCATAAAGAACTGGAGCACGGAGGATACTCAAAACATCCCACCAAATTAGCAAAGCAACTCCCTGATGTGGTTAAATCTTCCAGAGTGAGAAACAATACAAAGCCAGGACAGATTTCAAATGTGAAATTCTGCTTCTGAACGTATTTAAAGATTTGATGCTGAAAGCTTGCCATTTCTTTGGCTAGGTCTGTGATTAGCGTATACAGTCACTGGGTGCCACTGTTGCTCTACACAGTGCGTGACAGGTCCATCCTGAAGTGGAAGTATTTGGGGGGGGGGGGGGGGGGGGGCGGGTGTTTAAATGCTAATCCAGCACAAGCTATTTAGGTATTTTCATGCAATTAAATAAAAACTAAATTTACTTGGGAAACATGAGATTGAAGTCTTGAAAATTCTGATCCAGAAAATTAATCAAAACCTTGCACTGGTATTTATTATAGCAGAACAGTCTGAAGGGCTTGGAAATATTTAATAACTAATTGGGCTGCAGCCACAACACATCTTTTTAACTTCACAGTCCCTCAATCGGAGCTTAGCGGCATCAAGCAGAGCAGATAACAGCACCGCCAAAAATCTTTCCACATGTCCGTTTTGCTTCCCCGCACGGCCCTCACACCGGCTCCGCATGCTGCTGCTCGCAGGTCTCCAGGAAGAGCAGCAAGAGCCGCCTGCCCACGAGGAGCACCTTTCGCCACCATGCGTCTTGAGCCAAGACCAGGCCCATCACACAGCTTATTTTATCTTAAAGAGGAGGCAGGCGCACAGTAACTTCAGCCACCAAAACAGCAAGGGACAGGACGAAACCCCCTCTTGAACTAGGGGACTGCAAGGGGGTTAGAGCTTGGACAGAGGAACTCTCTGTCACTACCCATTGGGGCAGGAATTAAGACAGGAAGCATCATCTCCTCCAGGAATCTGCTCCAGAATTAATAGAGACCAAGTTAAAAAGAATTCCTTTGTTGGAAGTGCCTTATTCTAGGTTTTACACATCTGATTGTTCGCCATATGTCTGGGCTTCCAGGACTTCATAGAGCTAAATGCTCTGCGCACAAGGCGTGCCATTAAAGCTCACCATGAAATGACCCCACGCCTCGTGGGCTGCTGAGCACACTGCTAAGGCGGGACACTCTTTGCTGTATCTAAGGCACACACGGCTCGATGCAAGAATTGGGACCACTGTCTGCATTGTAGATGTGATCCAGTGAGGATTTATTTACCTGAAATCCAAGCAGCCGGGCAAAGAAGTTGGACCCCAAATCACCAATGACCACATAGAAAGCAATGCAAGTTCCCAGCATCAGCCCAATCATGCTGCAAAACCAACAAAATACACACAGGTTAGGAGGCTGGAGCAGGAACCCTGGAACGCAGCTTCTGCTCCTGGGCAGGTGTGTGTCAGCAGCCACATTCCCAGCGGATTTGTACTCTGTACAGCCCTCACGAGAGGACGAGGCTTTGTTAATGCTAAGGCTATCTTACAGACACCTGCAGACGCTGCCTGGGACTGCCGTAACGGAACCTGCAGCGATGGGGCCCCCACCGATAACACGTGAGCAGTGAGAACACCGCTACAGTTCATAGGCTGGGAGCAAGAAACATCCTACATACACTGCAGCCGCTGGTGAAGGATTAAGATAGAGGTTTAGCAGCGACAAGATCTCAAGGGCTACACCCTGCACACCAACAGCTGAAGATTGCTTAGGATCCTACTGCACCTCCTGTTTACTGAGGAACAACCAGTTTTAGACAGAAACAGCTAACAGGGTACATTCAAAGTGACTTAAAAATCTCGCGCAGCCACTTGCTTGTATTCAGAGGTAGAACAGCCTCAGCATGCCTTGCTTCAGCATACATCCACCCTCTAACACAACTTTCTGGCCTTTCATGGTGGAGACAAGCCCCAGATTTTGCTGAACCCACACTGAAAAACACGTTTGGCAACCAGTAATAAAGTAGGTTTT
The DNA here is from genome assembly GCF_030936135.1 of Gavia stellata. Lineage (NCBI taxonomy): Eukaryota > Metazoa > Chordata > Aves > Gaviiformes > Gaviidae > Gavia > Gavia stellata. The sequence continues at coordinate 13,253,978 of NC_082615.1, read as the reverse complement.
CTGTCTACAGGGATACAGTGGGCTGCGAGCTCACTCTCATAGCTGTATGAGCAGGCTGTGCATCACTACTGGCGCCAGAGGGGAGGACCACGCTTTTATCCTCAGGCTTGTGAAGGGCAGGCCACCACTTCTACATTCAATAGTAAAATAACAACCAGAGAACATCCATCCACCTCGCATCCACACCTAACATCTTGGCTAGAGATGCCGTTCTGGTAACGACCCCTGCATGGGTTTAACTGCTGTTTGGAGCCACAGAAAAAAACAGACCTTGGAGATGGCAAGAACTCCTTCATTTCTCGGAAAAACATTGAAAAGAATCAACAAGAGGCTCTCTCAGCCCCACGCCCCGCAGCAGGGGCCTACCATGAAAGTCTCGATACCAAATCAGCTCTCAAACTCCTTTCCACAAAATGGACCACACTTTAATGAAAAGATTGTCTTATGAACTGCTTCTCCTCCCATTCATGATTGCACGGACCACTTTCCCTCCCAGTTCCAATTATAAAACATCCCTGTGGCAATTACAGCAATTGCTTGCACGGACAAGGAACATCTGAGAAATATTCTGTGTATTTTTAGTGTTCTGCAGCAGTTTGCAGCTGGGAAGAGGGAAAGAGCCAGCACCACTGACTGGCCTGGGCTCAAGATGCCTCCACCAAAGAATCTCTACTAGAAAAAGCAGTGCTGCAACGACGTCCCATCGCCCATCACGACTGCTGAACGAGACCTGCGGGGGAGCTTCTACTTGCATTGGGGTCATCTGAGGAACCAGTCTGTCCTGAAAGGGAGACAGGATTTCCCCCACAAGGCATCTCCTAATGCCTGGCGTCTCGCGGAGGAAAGCGGCACCCACTGCGAGGAGCGGGCACGACCAGAGCAGCTAAAGGGTGGATCCGAGGTACTGAACACTCTCCCTCCCACTAACTCATGGCAATCTTGGCAGGGATTTCACCCCTGGAAAACGGCCACAAGCGACATGCCCATGATTTCATAGCACACGCAGCAGAGCGGGAGATGAGTTCATTCCCCGACTTCTGTGCTCCCACTAGCTGGAAAGCGCTCCTGTCTCCACTCAGGAACGGGTGGGACACACTGAAGGCGACACCTGCGAGCTGCGCTGAGGGGATCTCACTCACGCTCTTGTTCAAATTCTAGGTGGCAAGGAAGAATTCTGGGACCAGAGGATGCAGGAGGGTAAGAAATGAGAGCGCAGCAAGGCCACAAGAGGCTACAGAGCAGTATGTTTCATTAAAGAAAGCCAAACTATTCAAGCTTTAAAGAAAGTAGCGGATTACCTTGTTTCCACCAACATCTTTCCTGCTTTTCCATAGGCATGAAATGCTGACATAAGAGAAAAAAAGAGTTGTAGTTAGTCAAAGAAAGTCCAGAACGTGGCGCACACATCAGTTCGAAATTAAACAATAATAGTGACAAAGGGCAGTGCAGCAGGAACCCACCGGTGCTGTGTTTTGGGGCTGCTTCCTTTGCTCACCCTCCCACTTTCTTTTTCAGACATGCCCTCTGCAAACTGAAAACCACATAAGACAGGAACAAAGATGAGGGAAAGATAGAAAGCAGTTTGGGTTTTTTTTTCTATTTAAAAAAAAGTAGTGTGAAGTAGCAGTCACACATGGCAACCATTAAAAGAAAGTCAGCGCGGAAGAGAAAATATGCATGTATAAGATGCTGTGTGGCAAAAAGTTACTGCAGTGCAAAACTTCAATCAAACTCTCATTTTTATTTTTATCTTCCCACTATAACTGAACCGCCTGACGTTGCTGGATGGGAGATCTGAGATAGTGCCCAGAACGTTCAATCCCATACGCAGAATACCCAGTACTCACAACCCACACCAAAGGGCTGCTGCCAAGAGACTTTTTTTTTTTCCCTCCCTTCCCTTACTTGGGTTGTAGCTTGTAGCAGAAAATGATCAGTAGTCTTTAAATCATTGTGTTTTTTCTTAAAAAGAAAATGCCAAGAAAACTCCGCTTATATTTTTAGATCCTACTGGGTAGAATGGGAATTGAGACCTCCAGTTCCAAACACAGACCACATTGCCCGATTCTGTCAGTCTTTAACTGTCAGTCCAACATGAAAACCACCACCCTGGACTCCCCTTTGTCTTCTCTCAAGGTACAGCACACATTCCTGGAGGCCGCCAGAAAACAAACACGATTCGCTTCTGGAAGCATCTTCTGCTATTTTAAATATTAACTTACAAACTCTGATTTCTTTGGACTCTGCCTGAGCTAAAAATTAAGGAAACAAGATGTTCTCCCACAGAATGAGAAAAAAGCATAGCAAGGAGACCCACAGCAGAAAAATAAACCGGAGCTGTTATGTAGGGTAGCACCGAAAATAGCCGATGGCTCGGTGACAGACCGGGTGGAACAGCCGCCACCAGGCGCGCTGCCCGAGCACAAAGAGCGGCCGCACCGCTTCGGCCTCCGGCTCTCCCCTCGTTTGGGAACGTGTGACGATAAGGGGAAAAGGCAACAGCCCTTGGGGGGTTCGGTCACACAGCCAACGGGCCAGGGATGGGGGGGAGAGAGAGAGAGAGAGGAACCAGCAAGAGGAAAACATCCTTCTGGAGAGTGGGTCATTAACGAGCCAAGCTCCAGAAGGACGGCTGCTGCTGCACTGCTCCTGCGAGCTCCTTTTTTACATCACACAGGAAGGTAGGTGCCTCCAGGTAACAGCTACGGCTGCCGGCGATAGCCTAGGCCAGAGATGCTGAGAAACAATCAGTCTCCTTGGCTGTTCTGAAGTGACGTTCTAACGAGAACAAGCCTTCAGACATTATGCCAGATGTCCCCACCTGGGCACACTGGAAAAACTGGATCCTTTATCTTCTCAGGGAGGAAGATGATGACTGTAAAATAAATTGTACAGTCGAGCATCTTCAGAATGGGATCTCTAGATGCCTAACAAGCTGGGCAGAGCTGAATCCGCTCAGTAATTAGAGAAGCCCTTTTAAACCAAGTGTGGCTACTAGAACGGGCAACCTGTGTTTCAGCACTTTTCTCTGCAGGGAGCGGGGCCGAGCTGCCTCCCGGGGGTGCAGCGTGCTGCTGCCGGGGTCGGAACCCAGCACAGATGGTCTGCAAAGACCCAGGCCACTTTCAGCAGCTGTAAGGGGAGGCATTAACTCATCTCCCGGTTAAAGTCTATCTGGGAACTGCATCCCGCTTCCCTTCTTGTCCACACACCTGCCTAAGGCCCTTCCCTTCCACGCAGTGCAGCAGAACAGCGGTGAAGGGCAAAATGTTTTTAATACCCAACCCCTTCAGGCACAGAGCGCTGTGCAGTGAAGGCGTCTGGGCCAGATATCAGTCTGTTACGACCCTGGCTCTTTTTTTAGCTGTAACGATCGCTCTCAATGTTCCTCCGGAAGGGACTGGCTGACTGAAGTTAATTTGCAAAACTTTCTTACATCTTTCAGCCCTGCCAAAGCCTCCCACAGAATCAGCTGCAGGGGCTGCCAGGATCTCTCGCAGATGTACCAGGGCACAAGCCCACGGTGACAAAGGCTGTCTGTGTGGAGCTGCTCAACCTTGATGCATTAGGATGCGTTATAGGAGCGCTGCCTTTCCTCTCAGGGCTGTCCCTCCCGGTGGCACCTCTCCCAGGGCAAAGGCATTTCTTTCAGCGCCAGCGTTTGTGTGCCAGGAAGTTTAGAAGCATTACTGGCCCTCTGTGTATTCGAGCCCCTTGGCTTCAGAGAGTGCAGAGGATCCCTTCTTCCCGGGAGACGCTCCAAGGTGGAGGGGACTCTCTGTACTTCGGGGAAGCGGCACACAAAGACCTTTTGTGAGGGGGTAGGGAGAGGCAACGCAGGCAGCTGGGCTGGGAGCGGCGGGGACAAGTCAGACGCTACCTGGGGGCTCCCCCTTCCCTCCGACATCACAGGCACAACCTCCGAGACCACAGAACTTCTTGGTCTTTTGCTTTTCTAGCAGATAGAACTTGGCAGAAGCCAAGACGTGCAGCCCAGTGGCAGCACCTCGGGCACTCTGAGGATGGAGGAAACCCGTCTGTCAACAACACGGTCAGTGAGCGAGCCATGCGTTTCTTTAGCTCTTTTACCAAGCCAGCTCCCTCCTCCCCCAGAGAAATAAGGGAAAGCGGGTAAAAGAAGACTTTTCCTGTCGTTTCACATGCCAACGGAGAGGACTGGAACCCAACCACCTCCTCCTGCCCCCCAAGTCAGTCATAATCAGCAGAGAGGTCACAAGCAGAGGCCAACCCTGGCGCCAGCGCAGAGGCGACGAGCTCCATGGAAGAGGGCTGGCAGGCTCTGCCAAAACCCCACACATGGATCTTGCAGATGTTTTTATTTTCTTGGCCGCTTGGAACCTTGCGCGCTGTTTCCTCTCTGCTCTGCCATAAACGCGCACACAGCTCGGATCCAGGCAGCCCGAGCTCCATGCCAGGCTCTCCACTGGCAGAACCCGATGTCCTCGGCAGCACACTGGGCGGGGAAGCTCGCGGCTTTCATGCCGAGACCAATAATTTACACCAGACACCCGCTACGCCAGCTCCCGAAAACTTGGGGTTTGATCAGTCAGCGCGGCATCTCCTCCCCTGCCCTGCAGAGTCAAAACAATTCTGCGCCTATTAACTTCACTGTCAAGAGCAGAATTAAACCCTCGCGTTCCCCTAGGGACGCAGGGCAGGGGGGAGAGACTGACAAAGGAACAAAATGCAAATTGAAAACTACATCAAGAAACCATTTGCTCTTCCAACAATATCGGTATGAAAGTTGTAAATTAAGAGGTCAAAGTAAAACCGCAGTTAAAAAAAAAAAGAGCTGAAAATTCTCACCGAGGCCGGGGTAGGTCCTGCGCTTGCTGAGATTGGCGGATTTCACCAGGAACATGCAGGATTGATGAGTCATCCAAGAACAGAAAATCAGCAGCAGAGCTCCCAGGACAATGCCGCACTGAAACGGGAGAAGAGGGGGGAAGAGACAAGCGCAAGATGGAAAGTCAGTCGTTCCGCACGGCCTTACTGCCGTCCCTTATCACCTTTGGGCTCCCTCACACACTTCCAGCCACACTTTTGCCTGTTAAGGGAGTTCTTCAACCTCAAAGCAGCTGGGAAAAACATGACGTACAAGCTCAATTTTACTCTCTCCGCAGTCCAAGGACGACGCAGAGCAGCCACCTGTTTCCCACAGCTTCCAGTTGCACCAGTTTAAGCACCTAAGAGTGAACTGGGAGCCATTCGTGGAGCAAAACTTCCATCGCTCCCCTCATTCATCCCCCAGCGCTCTCCGCAGCTCTCAGCAGGTTCACATGGAGCAAAGAGAGACCGCACCTAATCCCGAGGTGCAAACTCGCGTGTAAACTTTTTTAAGAAGAACTATTTGACAGCATAAACTAATTACCCAGCTTGCTACCAGCGCTGCCCTGCTTTGCTGGTTCACGCGTTTGCAGAGCAGGACATTAAACACTGGACACTTTTTAAGCAGGTGACTTTCACCAGGCCCAAGTGATGCCCGATCTTAACCACAACCGCCCTTTTTTCTGCTGTATTTAAACCTGGTGCGGCCGCAGGGAGGGCGGCAGCTCCTGGAGGGGGGGAGCGGGGGCACAGCTCAGCACAAGGGCTCAACAGCTGGTTTGCAAATGCCTCCCAGCTGACCCACGTGTATGGTATGGATGAATTCTTCAATTTTTTTCCCTTCTACTCACAAGAAAGGCAGAAATCAGAATGGCAGGGGTTGGAAGGGACCTCTGGAGATCACCTAGTCCGGCCCCCCCGCCAGAGCAGGGTCACCCAGAGCAGGCTGCACAGGAACGCGTCCAGGCGATGATTTGATCACTCAGAGACCTCACGACGAAGAAAAACACGTCGCTTGGTACCAGAGATCTCCCACCTCCGTCTCTAGCGCTTCCTTCGCTGACCATCCCTCTACCAACCACCCCCCAACGAGGACCAGGGCCAAACGTGCGGCCTCCGAGTGCCCCCCCGCCCACAGCGGGCAGGGAGGGCGGCCCGGGGGGCGGCGGGGCGCTCACCTGTCGGAAGCAGAAGGGCACGGTGAGCACGCTCACCCCCACGATGCTGTTCACCACGTTCATGATCAGGCCCCAGTTGGAGCCCGCCGCTGCCGCCATGGCCCGCGGCGGGGGGGGGGGGGGTCCCCGCGGCGCGGGGCCCGGCTCGCCGCCGCCGCCGCCCGCGCCCCCGGCTGACTCCTCAGCCGCCCGTGCCCGCCATGGCAGGACCGGACCCGCCCCGACCCGCCCCCGCCGCCGGCCCCGGCACCGGCCACAGCGGCACTTCCGGGTTCCGCTGCTCCGCTGGCGCTTCCGGGAAGTTGAGGCGCCGGGCAGCGAGAAGCGCGGGGCAGAGCGGCGCCGAGCGGGCTACTCCTGCCGCCTGGGAGGACCGTGCTCGCGGCTCCCGGGAGCGCTGGGGCGCGAGGGACAGCGGGGTGTCCCCCGGCCTGGGGGCACCGCCGGGCACGCGCACGGGCAGGCGGGCATGCACACGTGCACACACGCATGCACGGGCATGTACACGTGCACATACATGCAGAGGCATGCGCGTGCATGTAAAGGCCTGCGCATGCATGCGCACATGCACGTGCATACAGGCGCATGCACGTGCAAGCATGTAAGGGCATGCACACGCACACGTGCACACATGCACACGCGTGCATGCACACTCGCATATACATGGGCATGCGGGTGCATGCGTGCAAATAAATGCGCGTGCACGCACACAGGTGCATGCACCTGCGTGCACACACGCGCACACACATGCACACGCATCCTGCAGGATCAGCAGCTTCACGGCAGTGGGTCATTCACAGCCTCGCACCCCACGGTCCCGGGCTCTGCAGGGGGCCGAGGCCCCTTGCCCACGCCACGCTCTGCATCGGTGTTTGTGGGGCCGAACCCCCGCCAGTGCCCACCAAACCTCTCCGGGCTGTAGCACCGCGTGAACCACGCTGCGCACATGCAGCCCCTGCAGCAGCAGTGGCACCCGGCTGGGGGCACAGAGGCCTGGGTGCACATCTGGGCATGCATCCAGCTGTGCACATACAATGCACGCAGCAGGTCTGGTCCCCATCCTGGCTGGAGTGGTCCCCGACTCCGGCGTGGCTGTGGGTCTGTCTGTCTGCAGCAGGGTCCTCCCCCCAGCAGCCTGCTCTCGGGGAGTCCGAGCACCCCAAGTTTCCTCTCCCCAGGGGGCTTGCGGTGTGCAGATAACCAGCTGCGGGTGCTGCACCCTGAGCCCTGTACCGTGGCGCACGCCATGGATGCTAACCACCATTGGGCAACCGCATGGCCACGGCGGCCACTCACCCAGCACCCGGGGGCTCCCTGCCCGCCACAGGCATCTCCCCTCGGCCCTGCCTGCTCGCTCTCCACCCCCTGGGCAGGAGAAAGCAAAAAAAAAAAGAAAATAAAAGGCAGGATGCGGGAGCCTCCGGACGGCTCCCCCGGGGCCACGCACCGCGGCAGGTCGGAGCAGCGTGCGCCAACTGCACGCTGCCGTTGGAACGAAACACACGGCGCTTGTATAATTTGCAGCAATTGCAATGGGTAACCGCAGGAATTTGCTCTACAAAAGGTTTGCAGGGAGGTGAACACGCCTGCCTAATTCCCTCCAGGTGCTGCGCGGGCTCGGGGGCCGCCGGCAGCACCGGCTGCGTTTCTCTGCCTCCTGCGCCGGGGCTGTACCCGCGTTCCTGCATGTCCCCAGGGTGGGATGAGGGGTCCCCTCGGGGCTGTTGATGCCCCGATCTGGGGGAGCCCCTGTCGTGGCCTGCAACACCCGGGCACGGGACGTGGTACCCAGGTATGGGACGTGGCACCTGGACATGGGACATGGTACCCCAACACGCGATGTGGTACACGGACACAGGATGCAGTACCCAGGAACAGGTCGGGGGGCTGCAGGGGAGGGAACCCCCTGTGTGCTGTGGGGGTTCCCCCGTGCCCCCAGGAACACGCAGCGAGGCCCATGTGTCCCCCCCAAAAGCTGCCACGGCCCCAGACCTGCCCAGGGCCACCCCTGGGGCCAGCAGCCCTGGGCACGGAGTGGCATGCACACGCTCACCCCGCACACGTGTGTAAATGCACGCGCATACCCACCCATCTGCGCCAACACCTGCACACCCGTGTGTAGAGGTCCCCCCATACACGTGCACAAACCCACGGACACGTGCGCACACATGCACACGCATCCCTGCATGTGTGTGCACGCTATGGGGCCAGGAGCACCCCATAGCCCTGCCCTGCCACCCACCTGTTCCATGGGCTGGGGGTGCCGGTGTGGGGCTGGGGCCGGCCATCTCCCACCCATGGGTGCCCAAGCACCCACTGGGAAGGGCAGAGTCGCTGCCGGGCGCCCGGGTCAGCCACCGGCCGGGCCGGGAAAGGAAGGGAGAGCACCTTGCTCCTGCGCGGAGGAGACATCTGCAGCGAGTTAGAGGGGAAATCATGTTTATCCAATTAGCGTTACACGGCCCCTAACTCAGCACTGGCAGAAAAAAGGGCTCAGGTGGCTTCTCCGCGTGCCGAGCAGCCGCCGGCAGCCAGGAGCCCCGGCAAGCGCGGAGAGCCAGCTGGCCGCGAGCCCCTGTGCCGTGGGATGGGGATGCTGGGGGAGCAGCACCCACTCTGTCACCCCTGCGGCTCCCAACCTTGTCACCCACACAGGTGAGCGAGCACCAGCCTGGGGGACACAGTAGCCCCGGCTCCTCTGCCCCAGCGCTCGCCGGCATGGCAGGCATCGCACGGGGTCACCGGCACGAGCGGAGCCACCGGCGTGGGTCACCGGGACAGGCTGGGCACAGCTCGGGCACTGCCTGGCTCCCCATGCGGTGCCAGCCGGTGCTGCCGGGACAATGTGTTTCCAATCGCCGTGTCCCCAGCCCCACTGCAATCCAAACCACCTGCGGCCGCTCGCCTGCAACCCATCAGCTCCCAGCTACCGAACAAATGGATCGCACGCAGCCCCACGCTGCGGGATTGCCACCGCTCACCCCGGCACTGCGGGCAGGGACGGGCAGCTGCCCCTTCCTGGGGCAAACCTGGGGCTGGCATTGCCTGCAGCCCCCCGGGGCAGCCCCTGCCCGTGCCGGGTGTTCTCCATCCCGCCCCCATCCCCGGGAACACCGTTGGCACGTGCATCCTCTCAAAAATAGCCCGTCCCGCCGGCGGGCGCCTGCGGTGGCCCATGGCCCGGCTGCCAGCATCCCCTCGCAGTGCCGTGGGACAGCCGCACTCTCCAGACCGGCACCATCTGCACCGTGCATGGCGCTGGGGGTGACACGACTGGGATGCCCAGGCTGGCACCGGGGCTGCAACCCAAGTTGGGTGCTGAGTGCTGCTCAGGGTCCTGGGGAGCCCCAATCCCCCCCTACGGTGCCAGGCTCAGCCGGGGTGACCCCCCATCGCTCCCCCTCACCGGCGTCACCTTGTTGGGGGGAGGACGAGGTCCCCGCTCCGGCCAACCCACCTCCTTCCCCCCAAATCCGCAGGGGCTCACTGCGCCGCTGCTCGGCAAACGGGAGAGGGGACGGGCTGTGAAAGGGGTGAAATAATTAGACAAATAAGGAGTGAACCGCAGGAAAGCGGCACCAACTGCGCACGGGGGGGTTGGGGACACCCCGCAGCCCCCGGCCGGAGCCGCTGCGAAGGGCAATTACCACCAGCCCAAAGGGCTCCCTGCGAGCCAGCAAATGTATTTATTGCTCGCAATAACCGCCCGATACTGCAGCAGCGGCTGTGCGCTTGCTGCTGCCTCCTCCTCGGGTTATTTTATTTATTTATCCCCCCCAGCAGCCCCGGGAGCAGCAGCTCCCACCCGGCACCAATCCCTCCTCCTGCTCCACAGCTCCCAGGGCTTGTCCGTGCCCGTCCCGAGGGACCGCGGTTCTCTCCAGCTCCTCAGGTGCCTTCAAGCTGCTCGGCCATTACTAACAGCCCAGGGCCAAATCCTGCCTCCAGCACGAGCCGGGGGCTCTGACCACCCATCGGTCGGGGTCCCGGCCACAGCCAGACCCTCCCCAGCAGCACCGAGGCTGTTTCCCCACCGCAAACCTGCCGAGAGCGAGTGCAAAATTCCCCGGAAAGCACCGAAGCCCCCTGCACCCCCGGGAGCGCGGCCGGCCACCGGCACAAGCAGCGGCACCAGGGCAAGGGGATGCCACCGGGATGGGGACTGGGACAGCGGGGCTGCACCGGGGACCCCCAAGCCCGCTCAGCCGGCACGGCGTGGGGCCGCACAGCTCCAGCTGGCTCCTGGGAGCCGGCACAGGGCGAAGCAAGGCCCTGTTGGTTTTGTTAGCACGAGAAAGGAACGGAGCCGGCGGCAGCGTCCCCACCGCCGGAGCTGCTGGGAAGCCCCAGCGGTTCGGAGCCCTCCCCGGTCCTGTCCCCCGGCCCAGATTCCTCCTGCCTGGATTGGGAGCCATGGAGAATAAGCAGCCCCGAGGGCTGCCGGAGCCGCAATTACTGTCTTTAAAAAGGTGGCTCAGGGCCGGCTGGGGATCCCACGCTGGCTTATGAACGCAAAACCCCCCCGGGAGGTCCGGCAGCGGTGGGGGCCACTGCTTCATCTGACGCTGCTCCGGAGGGGGTGCACACACCCCCATGCATGCACACACACGTGCTTGTGTGTGCATGTGCACGTGTGTGCTTGCACACATGCATGGTGCTGAGCAGAGCCGTGCAGAGGCAGGTTTGCAATTCTCATGGGTGATGTCGTCCCAGGAAAACATCCCGGTTTGTCTCTGCAAGAATCCAACCTCGGTGGCGGCTCCGGGTGGGGGGGGCTCAGGGCCGCAGCGGGCTGTGGGGCACAGGGCAGCTCTCCCCCAGGACCATGAGCCCCCCGGGGCCGTCCCTGCCCTCCCTTCCCTGGGGCCAGGGGGGCACAGCGAGGGGACGGCGGGGTGGGGGGCCCCAGCGCAGGGTCCCAGAGGAACGGGGAACCCCCTTCCCAGGCTGCCGGGGCAGAGCCCACCCACGCCACAGCCCAGAGGTGGGTGCACCCGAGGCTCAGCACCCGGTGTCCCCCCTCCCTGGGGGGGCCCAGCACCCGCCGGCGATCCGCGCTGCTCCCCGCCCCGATGACAGATGCCTGGCAGAGCCCGGGAACGACCCGGCAAGTATTGAAAAACATAAATTAAAACAAATTGCGGTTTTATATTGCAAATAAGGGCAGTTTTATCGGTTTTATTGCGTAACAACCATTAATGAAGTGCAGTTCCAGGCACCGTAACTGCTCCGAGAGTCAAGTTCAGTCCGTATCTGCGGTGGGGGCTGCGGCGGACGCGCATCAGGTGAGGACCTGCGGAGGGGACGGGAATAAATCCACGGTCAGTGGTAGGAAAACGGAGGAGGGACCCGGTTTCCCCGGGTGGGAGCGAAGGAGCGCGGGTGAAACAGCACAGACCGCCCTGGGGACAGAGGCAGCGGTGCCCCCCCCGCCCCGTGTCACCCCAATGTCCCTGCACACGAGCCGTGGGGCGGCCGTGGGGCCCCGCAGGCGGTGCCCGCCGTGGGGTGGATGGCGGGGAGGTTGTCCCCAGGCCGTGGGGAGGCGGGTGCTGCCCGGGCGGGGGGCGGGGGGGGGCCCAGCGCAACACACGCGTGGGCACGCACGGGGGGCACAGCCGCACACGCGTGTTCGTGCAAAGCACGCAGGGGCGTGCGGGGGTACGCAGGTGGGCAGCACCGGGGATGCCCCCCCCCCCCGAGGGGCACACGCAGGACACGCACAGGGATCTACGCGCGAACACTCAGCCACGCACACGCAGGACACGCGCCACACCGGCCACGGCGCGCGCCCGCCCCACGCGAGCCCCGGTACGGCCACACCCGCGCATGCACGCGCTGCCCACCCGCGCGTAGCGTACGCACCGAGCCTTACCGAGCCGAACCGGGCCGGTCCTCCCGCACTGCACCGCCGCACCGAGCCCCGCAACCCGCGCGCGCCGCCAGCGTGGGCGGAGCCACGCGGTGAACCCGCCTCTCCCCTGCGCGCATGAATGGCGGCGCCCCGCCCCGCCCCTTATAAGGCATCTGGGGCGCCTCAGAGGGAGGGGCCTGCCCGCGTCCGTCCCGCCCCCTCGTCCCGCCCCCTCGCCGCGGCCCCGCCAATCAGGGCGGCGCGCCGGGCCCCCCGCGGGAGCCGGCCTTTGTTTGTGGAGGGCGCCGGGGCCAATGGGCGCGCGGGAGGGGGAAGGGCGGGCCAATGGGCGCGCGGGGGGAGGGGCGGGGCGGCTGCCTATGGCCCGGCCCGGCCACGTGCGCGCGGAGCCGCCACCGCCGGGCCCGGGGGCACCGAGCAGCCCCGGGACGTGCCCCGGCCCCGCCGCTCCCCTCACGTCCCCCCGTCTCCCGGGAAGACCGAGCCCGCGCCCGCCCGCAGCCGCTCCCCGCGCGTGGGGATGTGGCCGTGACGCCCCGCCCGCGGCACCCCCGGGCCCCGCGCCCTGCAGCGCGGTTGGGGTGCTCCCCCCCCCGGGATGCGCTGCCGGGGGGACCCGCCCGGCCCTGCCAGTCTGCCCCAGGGGCACGGTGCTCCGGGCAGCACCGCCGGCACCCGGCCGTGTCCCCAGGGGGGTGCCGTGTCCCCAGGGGGGTGGCCATGTCCCCAGGAAGGTGTCTGTGTCCCCAGGGGGGTGGCCGTGTCCCCAGGGGAGTGAGCATGTCCCCAGAAAGGTGTCTGTGTCCCCAGGGGGGTGGCCGTGTCCCCAGTAAGGTGGCCGTGTCCCCAGGGGGGTGCCATGTTCCCAGGAGAGTGGCCATGTCCCCAGAGGGGTGGCCTTGTCCCCAGTGGGGTGCCATGTCCCCAGGAAGGTGGCTCTGTCCCCAGGAGGGTGGCCATGTCCCCAGGGGGGTGGCCTTGACCCCAGTGGGGGGCCATGTCCCCAGGAAGGTGGCCATGTCCCCAGTGGGGTGCCGTGTCCCCAGGATGGTTGTCATGTCCCCAGGAAGGTGTCTGTGTCCCCAGGGGGGTGGCCGCATCCCCAGCGGGGTGCTGTGTCCCCAGGATGGTTGCCATGTCCCCAGGAAGGTGGCCTTTTCCCCAGTGGGGTGCCGTGTCCCCAGGAGGGTGGCCATGTCCCCAGGAAGGTGGCTGTGTCCCCAGAAGGGTGCCGTGTCCCCAGGAGGGTGGCCTTGTCCCCAGTGGGGTGCCGTGTCCCCAAGAAGGTGGCCGTGTCCCCAGCAGGGTGCTGTGTCCCCAGGATGGTGTCCGTGTCCCCAGTGTGGTGCTGTGTCCCCAGGATGGTGTCCGTGTCCCCAGTGGGGTGCTGTGTCCCCAGGAGGGTGCCATGTCCCCAGCAGCCCCGAGGAGACGTGCCCGGCCATGCGCTATCGATGCCAGGCCGCCTGCCCCCGTGTGCGGAGGCTGCCCCGGCCGCTGGCACCGGCTCGGCACCCTCCTGCCCCGGCAGCCCCCGCGGTGCCCGGGGGGGCCGTGGTGAGGAGTGGCCCCAGCCCTGGCCAGGTCCCTCGGGCTCCGTCCCGCGCGTGTTGTGGGTCAAGGCTGGCCCGGAGCAGACACGGCAGCAGAGGCGGCATCGGGGCTACGCCGTGCTCAGATGCCTGCAGCCCCACTCACCCGTTGCGGCCGGGTCCGGGGGGACCGTCGTGTCGGGGAGGGGTCTGGGCAGCAAAGCCCAACCGCCTGCAGCCCCCCCGCGCAGCCGGAGCTGCGCCGTGTGTGGACCCTCGGGGCCGGGACTTAGAGTCACGTGCCAAGCCGTGTGCCGGGACCCGGCTGTGCCGAGCACCCACTGCACGGAGGGTGCAGGGAGCTGCCGTGGTGGTGGCTGCACCGGGCGGGAGCCTCCCGAGGGGCCCGGGAAGGGACACCCGGAAATCCCAGCCGGCGCCTGGGTTGTGTCCGGGAACCGCCAGCCCCTCCTCGGCCGTGAGAAATTTCCTGCTTCCCAACTGGTCCCAGCGCCAGGCCGGCTGCGTGCCCGTGCCGTAGGGCCGCCCGCTGCCGGGCCGTGCTCGCGGCAAAGCCGGTGCGTTAAGTCACTCCCAGGCTGGCGGCGGCGAGCACGGCTGCTTGAGACGAGCCCTTTGCTGGGAAGGTGAAGGTCACCATCGGTTTTACCGTCACAGGCAGCTCCCGGCTCCCATGTTTGCCGGTTCCAATCCCCTCCAGCGCTCCAGGACGCTGTTTGTCACAGCGGGGGCTCAGCCTTGCGCCGGCCCCGGTGCTGCCCTTCCCGTACGGGAGCTGCGGCAGTGGCCGGCGATGGCTGGAGCGAGGGGTGCTGCCCCCGCCGCCGGGTTTGCCGCGGGGCCGGGCTCAGGCTGCAGCTCCGGGGCCGGCTGCCGCGTGTCTCCACCACAGCCCGAGGAAGGAGCCGTCCATCCGTCTGTCCGTCCAGGCCTGCCTATGATGCTGCCCAAAGCGCAGCAGCAGCACCGCAGCAGCCGGGCAGGGGGGCAGCCCCGGTGTCACCGGGGGAGGCAAGGATGCCGGCGAGGCCCAGGCCAGCACCGCCGCGCTCTCCGGCAGACAGGGAAGCACCGGTGCATCTCCCCTGGCTCGGGGAGAGAACAAAGGAGGGCATCTGCAGCAGAGGGAGTGCCGCTGCCGGATGCGCTGCAGCGCAGCTAATCCGCCCCGCGCCCTCCTCGGGGCCCGGCACACCCCGCTGCCGCCATGCCCCCGCTACCGGCATGCCCCCGGCACAGCCCTCCCGCGTGGCCCGGTGCACCGGCCGTGCCCTGCACCAGCAGCACCGTGTGCTGGGGAAAGGGGCTGCTCAGCCCGAGACGTGGGGGTCCGTGGGGAGCCGGGGGAAGGGGCCCGTCCCGGTTCCCCAGCCGCACCGCGGCCCCGGCCTGCCGCCCTTGCGGCGTGCACCGCTCAATCCCGCCAGGCGCACCGGTGTCGCGGTGGTATTCACCCCGGCTAATGCCGCGCCATAAAGGAAAAGTCTTACATTAACGACTTTTGTCACCGAAGTCATTAACATAATAGGGCTTCCACATCAAAATTGAATATTAATGCTACACCCGGCTGCGGCGTGAGGCGGATAATTGCTCTAATACATTTTCCAGCAGGATTTTCGCATCGCAGCAGCAATTGCATTAGCAAACCCGATTATTGCCGCGGCTGATACAATGGGACAGTTAATGGGAGTTAAGTTCCGTCCCTTTTCCTCGGGACCCCAGAGCGGCTGAGGCTCCGTGCCCCCCACCGCCCCCCACCCGCAGAACCCCCGCCGGGCCACGGGGCAGGGGGACACCGTCCCCAGGCTGGGAGCGGAGGCGACGGCAGCGCTGAGCTGCATCTTCCCTCCGCGCCTGCAAACACGACCCTTGGTCGCCGACGGCCTTGTGCCACGCCGGCAAACCCGCCGCCAGCTGGAAACCTGCCTACCCCCAGCGCCAGGAGGCTGAGCCGCCCGTGCCATGCCATGCCACGCCGTGCCGTGCCGCAGAGCCCTGAGATGGGCCACGCACAGGTGGCAGCGGGGTCACACCGGCCAGGGGTTCCCACCGCGGCGGTGCCGGGGGGGGCCGGGGAGAGCAGGGGGTTGCTCCAGCCCCTGCCTCTGCCACTGCAGGGGGTGCTTTCTTGCCCACCCAAGGGTGCCCTCGTGCTTAGGGTGCTCCGCAACGGTACGGCGCCGGCCTGGGTCCCGCCGCCGGACACCGCGCAGCCGCGCAGGAGCACGCAGGGCCGGTGGGGCGAAGGCTCACGCGCTCCTATGCATGTGCATGCACGCACCGGTGCCATGCAGGGGCTGCGGCGACGTGCAGCCCATGCACCCAGGCGGAAAGGGGGGGGAGCGGAGAGCTTGGCCAGACCCTGGCAATGGGCGGCAGGAGGGGCCCGATCCCCGGGACGGGGCTCCGAGGATCGGGCACCTCCCACCGCCCTTTGTCTCCGGTCCTGGTGGGGACACGGACAAAGGGGGGGACACACGTTATTAAACCGGCTTGAATTGCACCCACCTGAGGTCACTTCATTGACAACCCACGCTGGGGGGGGGAGTGTCTGTCCACAGGGGGGGATCTGCCGACGGCCGATGTGTACCCACGGGGGGGGGTTGCCCATGGGGGATGTGTACCCATGGGGGGGGGGTTGTACCCACGGGGGATGTGTACCCACGGGGGGGGTTGCCCACGGGGGATATCTACCCACGGGGGTTTGCTCCCGGTACCCAGGGATGCAGGCTTGGGGCTCGCGCATCTCCCAGCTCCACCAGCCCCCAGCTCAGCCTCTTCCCACCCGGCACCAGGGGGGTTCCCGGCCCCTTCCCACTCCCACTCCCCCCCCCGGCGCTCACTGGGGGAAGGACAAGCCTCACAGCTGCTTTTTTGGGGGGTTTTGGCTTTTCTTTTGCAGGCAAGAAACTGTTGCCGAGCACTCCCCGAACACCGGTGGCTGAACAATGCGCCGGCCCCAACCCACCACGCTGCTCCCACCCGGCACACCGTGACCCCAACACCGGGATTTGCCTCGCACGCTCCCGTTCGGCAACGATTCCGTGCGCTGGGTTAATCCGTAACGTTATTTATCGTGCCGGAGTCCTTTCCCGGCCTTTCCCAGACGGAGAGGGATCCAAGGGGGATGTTTTAGCGCGTTTCCCAGACGCAGGGTGAGCGCGGGCTGCGGCTCGGCGCTGCCGTGCACATCCACGGGAGGATGCTCCGCGGGCGGTCAGGATGCGGCCAGCCCCGCTCCCCGCCGCAGGGTGCCCCGGGGAGAGGGGGAGCCCCGCATCCGGCCGCAGAGCTCAGCCCGAAACACCCCAGGGAAAATCATCGAGGAAGGAAAAGAGCTTTTTGGGGGGCAGCATGCAGGGAGGGGGTGTCCCGGGGCAGCAGGACGGCAAGGCTCCGTCCCCGGAGGGTCCCAGTGCGTGTCCCCCCCCCCGCAGCCCGGCCCCCACCTCGCTCCTCACCCGGCTGGAGGAGAAATCCCCGCTGCGCCGACGGGCCCGCGGCACTGCGGTGCTCACCCCGGGCAGCGCTGCCTGCACCGTGCCGCTGCCTGCCGGCACCGCGGCCTTTGCACCGCGGCCGCAGAGGAGGCCGGGTGCGCGCTGCCTCCGTGCTCACGGTGTGATCCCGTGTCCCTCTGTGCGTGTGTCCGTCTGTCCCTGTGCATCGCTCCCGGCTGCAGCCGCATGTCCCCGTGCACTAGCGCGTGTGTGCCAGGGCTGTGCCCTGCGGTGCAGCCGTCTGTCCTCGGCCGTCTGTCCCCGCAGTCTGTCCTTGTGCCCCGTCCCCGGGGGTGCGGGAGCACGCTGTGTCCGTGCGTCCCCGTGTGCGCAGGTCTGTCCATGCAGTGCCAGGACACGGTGCGGCCGCGGTGCCGGAGGGTCCTCCCAGGCTGTGCCGCATCCCCCCGCCGCTCGCCCTCCTAACTCGATTGTTGTCCCGGCGTAATGAATAGCTCCGCTGTAATCTAATAGCTTTTACAAGTTATTTGGATTTATTTGAGCATTTTCAATCAATTACGTCCTTTTATTTAAAAAAAAAAAAACCAACAGCCCCGCAGTGCCCTGACCGGGACCCGCTGTGGCAGGCGCTGCCGGTACCGGTACCGGCCCCGGCCTCCCCGACACTCCTCTGCCTCCGCCGCCTGCTCGCCGCCCTTGCCGCTGCACGGGTCCCGGGACGCACGGGTCTTGGGATGCACGGCCGCCGGGATGCACGGGCCCCGGGATGCACGGCCGCCGGGATGCACGGCCGCCGGGATGCATGGGCCCCAGATCCCCTTACCCTGCGCAGCCCCCCTGCATCACGCGACCCCTTAATATTGCACTGCCCCCCCCTTGCACTGCAAGGCCCCCCCCCAGAATTGCGCCCCCCCCACTGTGCAGCCCCCCAGCATTGCATCCATCCCCTCACCTTGCACTGCACGGCCCCCCCAGCATTTCACCCCCCCCGTATTGCACAGCCCCCCTCCCCTTGCACCGCAGTGACCCCCCAGCATTGCACCCCCCCATTGCGCGCCCCCCCCGGCATTGCACCCCCCTCACCTTGCACTCCATGACTCCCCAGCACTGCACCCCCCCCCGCCATTGCGCAGCCCCCCCAACATTGCACCGCATGGCCCCCCCAGCAGTGCCCCCCCCCCCCCCATTGCACACCCCCCCCAGCACTGCACAGCCCCCCCGCAGCCGCCCCCCCCCGCAGATCTACCGGCAGCGCGGCGGAGCCGGTGGGCGACTCCGGCCCGTTCCCCTCTCGCCGCCGCCGCCGCCTTTGATCTCCCTCTCGCCGCTCCCGGGCCTCGGGGTCCACCCGGGGGTGGCGGAACCGGGGGGGGGGGGGGGGGGGGGCGTGGGGGGGAGCCTAGAAACCGCTCGCCGGTCCCCCCCCTCCCCTCCGCCCCGGGGGCCGCCTTGAAACCGCGCTCGGGGCCCGTCATCGCCGTTCGCAGGCGCCAGCCAATCAGCGCCTTGTTTACACTGCGTGATTGACAGCGGGCTGGCGGGCGGCCAGCCAATCAGCAGCTGGGGGCGGGCGCGGGGGCGGGGGGGGTGTTGCGTTGCAGCGGGGGTTGCATTGCACCTTCGGTGCAATGCAACCCCCGCTGCAGCGCAACCCCCCCCCGCTGCGATGTAGGGCGCATGCGCGCTCCTCCCTCCCCTCCCATTCATCCGCCGGGCTTGAATTAGGCGCCGCCGCTCGGCGTCGCAACCCCCGCCGCGCCCTGATTGGCAGGCGGCTGGCGGGGCGCCAGCCTATTGGGAGCGGCGCAAAGAGGCGGGGGGGCGGGAGCGGGAGGAGAAGGGGAGGGCGGAGTGAAGATCGAGGGGAGGGGATAAGCCGGCGGGGCGCGAGCGCCGCGCGGCGGCCAATCAGGGGGCGCGCGCGCGGGGCACGCGCTTATTAGCATGCGGGGCGCGTCGCCCGGCGGAGTGCGCGGCGTGAGCGGGGAGGCGCGGCGGGGTCCCCCCCCGCCCCCCCCCGCCTTTTCCAACCCCCCCCCCCCTTCCACCCCCCCCGCCACCACCCCCCCCCTCCGGTTCCCTTTGCTGCAGGAGCAGCCGGTGCATGGGCAGTGCACGGGCACCGGCAGGAGCACGCTGCGCACCCCGCCAGGGCCGCCCCGCGCCGGCGGGACCGCACTCGCCCCGCGCGCGGAACGCCCCTCCGGTGAGTAACTGCGATCGTGCGGGGGATTTCGGGGTGGCGGTGGTTGGTTGGGGGTTATTTTAATTTTTGGCGCTCCGGTATTTTTTTTTTGTCGCCTTCATTATTTTTTTTTTTTTGCCCTTTTTTTTGTGTATTAAAATATTTTTTGCTTCTTTTGGCCTTTTTTCCCACTAAATTATTTTTCGCTTTTTTTAGTTTTGCACTGAATTATTTTTCCTTTTTTTATTTAAAATATTTTTTGCATGGCTTTCTTTTGCATTGAAATATTTTTCTGCTTGCTTTTTTGGCATTAAAATATTTTTCTGCTCGATTTTTCCGCATCACAATATTTCTTTCCCCTTTTTTTTCCGCCTTCAAATATTTCTTCGCCTTTTTATCCGCCTCCAAATATTTTTTTTTTGCCTTTTTTCCGCCTTAAATTTTTTTATTTTGCCTTTATTCTGCCTTCAGGTATTTTTTTTTTGCCTCTTTTCCGCCTTCAAATTTTTTTTTTTTTGCCTTTTTTCCTGCACGCAAATATTTTTTTTCGCCTTCATTTTTTTCGCGTTTACACATCTCTGCCCTCAAAAAGCGCGTTCAGAAGCGCTGCCTCCAAATTTCGTGCGCGGAAACCTTCTCCCCTTGCAGATTTTTCTCCGGCGTTAAAATTATTTTGGCCTTAAATTGTTTCCCCTTCGATGTTCCTGCGCCTTATATATTTTTTTTTGCCCTAAAATCCGCCTTTCCCCCGTTGTTTGGTTTTTTTTCCACGCTGCTTTCCCTTCCCTTTTACTTCAAACCCCGCGTTATTTTTCCGGCCGCGCGTATCCCGTGTCCCCGCGGCCGCGCTCCGCCGCCCCCCCCGGACAATACGGCCGCGCTCTCGCTCCGCGGCCGTGCGGCCCCGGGGGCGGGGGGGGGGGGGCCCGGGCGGCGGTGGCCGCTCCGCCGCCCCTTTGTTCGCCGCGGCCCGGCCCGGCCCCGGCGGCCTCGGTCTCCCCGCCGGATCGGGCCCGCCGGCCCCGGCGCTGCCGAGAACAATGCCCCGGCGGGGCCCGGCGCTCCGGGCGGGGAGCGGGGAGCGGCGAGGAGGGTCCGCGCACCGGGGGAAGAGCGGCGGCCGGGGAGGGGAGGGCGCCGGGGGCACGGCGGGAAGCGGGGCCCGGGCCGGCGGGGAGGCGCGGTCCGTGCGCCGGGGGGAGACGGGGCCCGAGCGGCCGGGGGAGGAAGGGCCTGCGCGGCGGGCCCCGGGGAAGGGCCGGGCCGGGCCCCGGGCCCCGGGCGGCGGGCGGCGGGGGGGAATAACGGGCGTTGCGGCGGGGCCCCGCGAGCGGCCGGGCCCGAGCTCCGGGCGGCCGCGGGGCCGTGCCCCGGGGAGAGCCGGGGCGGGGCGGGCGGGGAGGCCGGGGCCGCGCTCCAGGAGCGGGGGGGGAAACGGGGGCGCGGGGGGGGGGGGGGGGGGCGTGAACGGCGGGGGGGGGGGGGGGAAGCGGGGCTCGTGCACGGAGCGGGGGGGGGTACTGGGGAAACTGGGAACCGCGCAGCGGGGGTGCTGGGGGGACGGAGGGGCTGCGCTCCGGGATGGCGGGGAAACGGGGCACCGTGCACCGGCGGTGCCGGAGAAAAAGGGGGCCGCGTACTGGGGGAACGGGGGGGCCTGGGGCCGTGGGGGGGCCGTGACCCCCCGGCCTGGCCGCGCTCTCACGCTCTCCTTTCTCTCCCTTGCGCCAGGAGCGGAGGATGAGCCGGGAGCCCCGGCGTGGAGCGCGGCACGCCGCCACCGAGCCCGGCCCGCCGCGGCGCTGAGGATCGCCGGCCGCCCCGAGGAGCCGCGTCGGGGTCCCGCCGTGCCCCCCGTGGGCAGCGCGCGGGCGGGTGGGTGCCCCCGGCATGGACGGCCGTGACTTCGCGCCCCCGCCGCGGCTGCTGTCGGAGCGGGGCAGCCTGGGCCACCGGCACGGCACGGGGCGCGTGGCGGGTTCGGCGCACGGTGCCGTGCAGCCCCCCGGACACTTCCAGCCCACCAAGTACTTCCCCGCGCCCATCTCCATGGCCACGCACACAGGTCAGAGGGGCCGCGGCAGCGCGGGGGGCCGGGAGGGGCGCGGGGGCCCGGTGCACCGGGGGTTCGGCCTCCCCTTTGTGCCGTGCCCGCTGTCACCGCGCCGGTGGGTTTTGGGGGGTGGGTGTATGGGGGCTCACGCACACGGGGGGCCTTTCCCCGCCTGCCGGCGCGGGAGGAGCGCGACCCCGGGCTGGCCTGGCGAGATCCCGGTGCCTGAACAAGGAAGCGCTTTCTGGGCGAACAAGGAGGCCGTTATGCGTGGGGCCAGCGCGGCGGTGCCGTGGTGCGGCGGCAGCGGGGAAAGGCCGGCAAACCCCGGCTCTATATAAAGCGCCGAAGTGTCAGGGTGAGAAGGGGTTTGCAGCGCGTGCGTTCGCCTCTGCAGCTGGTGTCCAGCCGGAGACGGACAAAGCGTGGTGCGCGGCCGAGCACGGCACGGCCAACCGTGCCGGCACCGGGATGGGACTCGCCGGATCCAGCCACTGCGCCGGCATCCACAGCGTGCGCCGCCCGCTCGGCTTTGTCTGCAGCGGAGGGCACTGGGCTGCCGCCGCGCAGGGTTAAAGCGGGGCGCAGGGTGCCTAAAGCGGGGTGCACGGCGCAAGGGGGGGCTTCGAGGATGCAGGGGCAGCCAGCGGGGCACGGGCAGCGGGGAACCGGTCTGCTGCCGCCGAGCTCCAGGATGGAGCCGAAGCGGGAGCAGCGCCGGATCCGGTGTGTAGCGTGCCGGCTCAGCATGGTGCTGCCCGGGGCCCCCCGCTTCCCGCCGGCGCAGGCGGTTTTCTCGCCGCGGCACGGCGGCAGCGCCGGTTATTGTCGCCGCCTTGATGAGCTGTGAATACTAATAAAATTATATCTGCTTTAATGGGATTACAATTAGTGCGTGGATTAGGGCGGGGGGCACGGCCGGGCCGGCGCGGGGGGGTGGCGGCGGGGGCCCGAGGCTCCTGGAAGGAGGCGGAAAGCGGGGGGCACTGGGGGGTGCTGGGGAGGCGGCGCCGGATCGGGCCCGTGGCCGGGGCGGTTTCACTTTGTGCCGGCAGCCCCCACGCTGTGGCTGGGCCCCCCAGGACTACCGCTGGGCTGGGGGGGGGCCGCCCTGGCCTCGCCCTGCCTTTGGGGTGCGGGGGACACGAGTGGGGGCTCGGGGCCTGTCCTGGGGTGAGGGATGAGGGTGGGGGCTCGGCCCCTCTCCGGCTTGCGGTGACTGGGGCGGGGGGGATCCCTGGGGGACGCCGGCGCTGGGGTGCCACTGGCTTCCCTGTGGCTTCTCGGCGTGGCGGTGTCCCTGTGGCGGTGGCCGGACCCTCACGCCCGCCGGGCCCTGGGCGACACATGGGAGCCCGAATGCAACGGAGGTTGTTAAAATAACATGGATCAGGCTAAAAATACCCCGGCAGAAACTTGCCTTAAAAAAAAAAAAAAAAAAAAAAAAAAAAAAGAGAAGCCAAACCCAACAACAGAAAGAGCTAAAAATATTCCCGGCTTTGGCAGGGCCGGCGCAGCCGGAGCCCATCCCGGCAAGCCGTGCTCGGAAGCTCCCGCGCCTACGGGAACCTTGCTCGAGCGAATAAAACTGGTAATTTAGTGCCCAGCGCAGTGCTGGGGCCAGCGGGAAGGGGGTCCCCGGGCCCGGCACCCCGGCGTCCCCGTGGCGCGGCTGTGCCACGGGGCCAGGAGCCGTGGCAGCGCGTGGAGCGGTAATTAACGCCGATGATTGATAATTACCCCACCCAGCAAATAAAGCCAGCCCGCGGTTTGCCGGGCGGCCGTGGCGGTGGCAGTGCCGGCGCGGCACGCGGCAGCCCTGGGGCACCGCGCTGGCTGGGGGGGCTCTGGCCATGCTCCCCCAAATGGCTCCCGGCGGCGGGCCGGACTACACCTCCCAGGAGCCTTTGCCGAGCGCCGGGGGCTGGAGGCCGCCCTGGGAAGGGGAGATAAAAACTGTTTAGCTTGATTTTATTAAAGCCATAATTCAGGGCTGCGCAGTTATTGCAAACAAATGCTTCGGTTTGCGTCTGGTTTTGGCACTGGGACCATGCAAATGACGGTGCGAGACGGCGCTGGGGGCCGGAGCGTGGGGAGCCACGGCCCTGCCCGGTGCTGGGGGGGACAGGGACCCCCGGAGCTGCCGGGAGCCTAGCCTAGGCTGGGGTGCAGCCCCCCGCTCCCTGATCACGGCGCTGCCGGAGGCTGCGGTCCCACCGCCCCAGCACGCCCGTGCCGAGCCGGGCCGGGGGTCCCAACACCCGTGCCACGGGCAGGGGGGCGGGAAACTTAAGCAGAGGCTCGGCCGAGCCCGTGCTTTATGCCGGGGCCTCAATTTTTGCCCTTCTGACGTTTTTATGGACTAATATATAGTTGAGATCGCGCCGGGCTGTTTGTCACCGCGGCGGAGCCCTCGGTGCGTTGCAATGTATAACAGCGCCGGGGGGGCTTGCACAAGCGTAGGGCTTTGCCGGGAGCGCCGCTGCCGTGGCAGTGCCGCTGTGCAGCCCGTTCCCGGTGCGCAGCTTGACCCCAGCGGTGCCGCTTTGCAAAGCGGTGCCGGTTTGCAGCCTGCCCGTGTCAGTTTGCAGCCCGGTGTTGGTTTCCATCCCGGCGTGGGCGTGCAGCCCGGCTGTGGCGGTGTGGGTGTGCGTCCCGGTGGCGGTGGACGGGATGGTGAGCCGGCGGCGTGGTGCTGGCGGCCGGCTGGGCTCCTGCAGCTGTCCCCCTCCCTGGATTAAGTTGCAGGCCAGGCTCGGGCCCGGCGCTGCGCGGTTCCCCGGCGTGTCTGGAGGGGGGGTGGTGGGGGGCAGGTGGGGACGGTGGCCCCTGACCGGGGTGGTGACGCGGGGCTGGGTGCCAGCACTGCAGCCACTCCACATCGCAGCTTCCTCATTAACGACCGAAGACAGGGTCTGACGAGGGGATGGGAGGCCGCGGCACGGCACTGGCGTGGCCGTGGCGCGGGGGCTCCCTGCTCCCTCCCTCGGCACCGCATGCCAGCCTGGCCACGCCGCCGCATGCGCTGCATTTTCAAAAGTAGGTGTCAAAGTTAAAACAGATTTTGAGATTAACTCGTCTGCTCCTCGTTAGCCACACTTGTGCCGGGGCGGCCGTGGTGGGGGCGGACACGCGTGCGTGTCCAGCGGGAAGAGCGGGATGCAGGGAACCCCAGATCCCGTGGAATTACCCGGGAGTGGTTGCATCTGTTCGTTAGCAATTAGCTGGATCCACGCGGAGACTCTGCTGCGCGCCGGGGCCCGGGGGGACGGGCAACCCGAGCAGCCGTGCGGCACGATCCGGGCAGCTGCTGTGAGCCCCAATCACCGCCGTAAATGTGGTGATTGCCCCAAACTTGGGGAGCGCGGGGGGGGTCTCAGCACCCTGGGCTGTGGGCGCCTGGCCTTTGCCTCCCATCCCTGCACCCCCAGGGCTGCCTGACCTGGGGGGGCCCCGTGCTGGGGGGGCTGGGGGCAGTGCCACCAGCAGTGCCACCACCGGGTTCCGTGGGCCGAGCACCGTGTGCGCGGTGGGCTTGGCTGATCCCTGAGGTGGGACTGGGGGTGCTGACGGGCTCTACGGAGCATTTGGGTGCCTCTCCGGGCACCCCTGGCTCCTTGGGACCCCCCGGGCCGGAGTGTCCCCGTCCCCCCCACGGCCGGTTCCTCTCCTGGCGCTGATGGCCGCGATACGCCACAGCCGAGTGGGGAATTACAGTGGAAAATAAAAATAACAGGATTTGGCGATTCGGTGACTCTGCAAAGATTCACACGGGCTTCGCCCCCGGCTGCCCCCCCCCCCGGTAAATAAACACTCACCCGATAATCTCATTCTTGGAGGAGTTCTTTATCCGCTCCGTAAAACGAAACAGATGGGCACAGCGCGGCCCTGCCCGCCGCCCTGCCCGCCCCGCAGCATCGCCCCGGGGCAGGATCCCACCCCGCTGGGTGCGGGGGTCCCTCGGCCCGGGGGAGGGAGGGGACGAGTCCTCGCAGCCCCTCGGGGTTGCTCTGTCCTGCTCCGTGCGCGGGCAGCCCGGCACCCTGCCCGCGTGACGCTTTGCAGGGGGCTGCGCGTGGCAGGGGGTCACCATGGGCCCCAATTTTCAGGGCGTTCGCCGGGGGGTCCGCGTGCTTGGCCTCTGGGGGACACCAGGCGCCCGTGGGGCTGTGACACCGGGACCGCTGGCTTCCCCGCGGTCCCAGCCCGTGCCAGGCCTGCGGCTGCTCCCAAAATGGCTTCTGGGCTTTGCAAGCCACGTGCGTCTGGCGTGCAAGTCGTGCATCGGGCGTGCAAGTCGCGCGTGCCGGCGGCGCAGGCAGCACGCGCCGAGCAGCGTGCATCAGTCGTGCAAGGAGCGTGCACCGAGCCGCGCGCGCCGGCCCTGCGCTGTCCTCGCGAGCCCCGGGCAAGCTGCGTGCATCGGCCACGCGAGCCCCATGCAAGCAGCGTGCACCGAGCTGCGTGTGCTCGCACGGCCCCGGTGCGGCGCACGGCCCCGGCGAGCGTGCAAGCGTGCGGCAGCGCGCAGCCTCTCGGCGGCTCCGGCCTCCCCTTCCCTCCGTCGAAAGCCGACAGCTTGCGAGTGGCACTTAGCGCGGAGCGACTGCCGTGTGATTACCCATCGGATAACGTTTTAATTGTACTTCTGGCACTCTGTCAAGCTAATTTGAACTGCATTTCAATATTACAGCATTTATTTAGTGCCATAACAATATGGATTAATCTTAAATTATAACACCGAGGAAATTATATTACACTTATTTCCTATTTGCCAAATATTTAAAGGGGCCGCGTGGGTTGCAAAGCGCGGGGGGGGCGGGGGCCGCATCCTGCCCCCCGCCTGGGTCCGGGGACCAGGGGTGGCACCTCCCCGGGGTGCCCCGCCGTGGGGACGCGGTGCGGGATGGTCCCTGCCAGCTCCCGGCGTCTCTGCGTGCGGCCCCGGCCCCGCTAGGAATGTTCCAGCCCTGAAATAGCCGAGGGAGTAACCCAACCCCGCGCCCCGCGCACGTCCCTGCCGCCCCGGGGACCGTCACCTCGCCCGGGTGGGTCTGGGGCTCCGGGGGGCTGCAGCCTCCCTGGCCCCCTCTCAAAACGGAGCCCATAAATATCGGGGTGCAGCCGTGCGCCCACTCCGGGGGGCTGGTGGGGTGCAACCCCCACCTTCCTGGCGCCACGGGGAGGGGCAGGGCCGGGACGTCCCGGAGAGGGGGGCCGGGGACCCCCTCCCTTTCCCAGCAGCACTGCCTTGGGGACCCCGCTGCTGGCCCCCCGCCCAGAAACCTTCCGGGCCGGAGCAGCCGTGGCCGGAGTGACCCCCCCCCGGGGCCACTGCCCCCCCCCCCCCCCCGCCCTGGCCCTGCTTGCTGGCCAGGGAAACTTTCCGTCTTCCCGGCACATTCCCATCTGTGCCGCGCTCGGTGCGGGGGCGAAGAGTGGCTTGGGGGGGGGGAGCACCCCTTGCCACCCCCACCCTGGTCCCACCAATGCCCACCCCCCCAACCTGCATCCCTCCCCAGCGCTGTCGGTGCGCTTGTGCTGAGACCTGGCATGCTTGTCACACGTGTGACCCTCCCTGGATTTGGGGCCAAGTCGAAAAGCCCCCCGGCCCCCCCGCTGCGGTTTGGCAGTGAGGAGGGGGAAGTGCCTTCGCTTCCCTCTTAACCCTTTCCTCCGGCTGCTGCCTCCCCCCAGCCCCGTTTGGGGGGTCCTGGGCGCCTCCAGCCCCAAAACCCGCCGGCACACCCCCCCCACCTCGGTTTCCCTGCCCGGCCATGCCACAGGGTCCGGCTCGGCGTGGGGGAGAGTGTGGTGTGACCAGGGCCGTGCCGGGGTGGTTGTGGGGTGGCCGGGGCCAGCACGGTGCCTGCGTGGCTGTGCCGGAGCTGCCCGAGTTCCCGGCGTGGCCGTGAGGTGCAAAGCCCCACGCAGCCCCCCGAAAGCCGCTGGAGCCGGTGGCCGTGGCTGAGACCACCCTTCCCTCCCCGCTGGCGCCCGGCACGGGGGATTTTCTTGCCGGCCATGCCGGTGCTGGAGCCGGGAGCAGTGCCCACGGGGCTGACTCACGGCGCTGGCTGCGGAGAGCCTGGCCAGGGAGTTCCCAGGCTGACGCTGCCGGGGGGCGGCGGGGGGGCCGGGGTGGGACCCTGCTGCCCATCTGCTCCGTGCCGGCAGCCGGCCCCACGGCACTGTACCCGTCCTGGCGCGGGGCTCCTGCAGCACTGCCTGCTCATGGGTGAGATGAGTTGTGCATGGTCTTGGGGACCTTTCCCTGTCCTCGCCAGCACCGCGGCCGGAGGGGGCAGAGCCGGGGGGGGTGCTCTCTGACTGTGCGCCATGCTGAGCTGTGCCAGGCCATGCCAAGCTGCGCCATGCCATGCCGAGCCGTGCCACGCCATGCCAAGCTGTGGCAGCGCAGGACAGGGTGCAAGCGTGCGAGGGGCCAGGGCGAGCGTGCATGCGGGTGGGAACGGCGCGGCCGCGGGACCGGTGCGCGCCGGGGGATCCGGCCGTGCCAGTGGGCGTGAGTCAGCGGGTGGGAGGTGTGGGGAGCGGCGGCCGCGGCCCCGCCAGCCCCGCCGGGACGATCTGCGCCAGCCCGGCCCCGCCGCCATCGGGGGGGGGGTTTATTTTTTTACAGCCTGTTTCACAGCTTCCAGAAAAGGCTCGTTCTGGAAACCTCGGCTTCCTGCCCAGCACAGCCACCCGGCACGCTGCCGGCTCCACGCCCTGCAGCGGGGTCCCCCGGCACGGCCGGGGCCGGGGGCATGCCGGGGCGGTTGCCCACGGGCAGCACCGAGCCATGGCTCCTCCGGGATGCGTTGGTGTGGCTGGACCGGCCGGTGGGACGTACCCACCCGTCCCAGTGCGTGCCAGCGCAGGGTGGGCAGCGTCCGGCCCCGGGGGTGCGCGGTGCCGGTTCCCAGGGCCGTGGGCAGGGTGCGGCCGTGCCCCCGGCCCACGCGGCCCCTGCCCTGGCTCAGCCCCCGGCCGGCCGGCGCAGGAAGGAGCGAGCTGCCTGAAACCACATCCCCGACACTCATCCCAGAGGCATCCCGGAGGGATTAGCCGGGGAGCGTGGGTCGGCTTAGAGAGCAAAGCATCGCTTCCTGCCCCGGCCGGGCGGCTGGCCAGCCCGGGCTCCTCCGCACCGCGCTGTGCCGTGCCGAGCCGTGCCAGAGGGGGGGCGGGTGGCCACGGCCTCGCCAGCCCACGTCGGCACACACATGGACACGGGGAGCGGGGCCACGCGGCGAGGGGTGGACGATGCTCCCTCCTCCCGGCTCTCTCCCGGCTGCTGGCCACCGACTGATGTTTCCACCATGATCTCACGGCTCGGCTGGGGTGGGGAGCGCTGGCCTGGGCCTCCCTGGGGGGTGCTGGGGCCCCCCCAGGCTGTGGGGGAGGCCACCGGGGTCAGGGTGGGGGCTGCCCCCCCACCCTGCGCTTCCCATGCTGGCCGTGTCCTCCCCACACGCCTGCTCCTCCCTGCGCCCGCATGCACACACACATGTGCATACACACACACGCATACCTGCGGCTCTGCCCCCGTACTCTGCCCGCAGCCAGTGCCCCCCCCCCGTGGTGTCCCGGCCCTGGGGAGCTGCTGTCCTGGTGACAGGCAGCTGTCCCCATGTCCCCAGTCTTCCTGCCGCTGCCTCCCGGGCTCTGGCAGGGCTCCGGCTGCCGTGGCTGGCAGCTGCCCATGCTGGGAGCGGGATGGCCTGGCTCGCCCTGGCACAGCACGGCACAGCCTGAGCCCCGGGGAGGTCGGGCTCATCCCGGCACTGGGGGCAGCCGGTGTCCAGCAGCGGCTCAGAGCTGCTGCTGGAGCCGGGGGGAGAGCAGCAGCGTGGGGAGCCACACGCGTGTGCAAAGCCTCCTATGTGCCGGCACACGTGTGTGCCCAGGGCATGCCCACGGGGCCAAGGGCAGGACTCCGCTGCGCCTCGCACGCCCCGGTGCACGTGCGAGAGCCCTGTGGGGCTGAGCGGACACGAGGGGCGAGTGTGCACGAGGGGTGTGATCACGCAAGGGATGTGCACGCACAAGCAGCGTGTATGCACGAGGGATGCACAAATGCAGCAGGCGCGTGCACACGAGCGTGCCCGGGTGAGCATGGCGGGCGCGCGAGGGGGGGTGTGGGCAGCCCTCCCTGACTCTCTCCTCTCCCACCGCAGCCGGCAGCGGCCTGATGGGGAATGCGCCCGCCTCCTCCTTCATGGGGGGCTTCCTGAGCAGCAGCCTGGGCTCGGGGGCACCCAGCCACCCCGCCGGCCCCACCGCGTCCCCCCCGGAGCCGGCTTTCCGCGGGCCTCACTCCGGCACCTCCCAGATCTGGTTCTCGCACTCCCATGAAGGTGAGCGGGCGCCGGGGCAGGGATGGGTGGCAGCACCCCGGGGCGGGCGGGCAGGGTGTCCCTGCGGGGTGTCCCTGCAGGGTGGTTGGGACGCGGCCGGGGCTCTGCCGGGTGCCAGTGGGTGACGTCCAGCCGGCGCCCACGCAGACGGGGTTCAGACCTCCCAGGCGCTGGCACATGGGGTGGTCGTGGCAGCCGGCCGGCACGGGCACATAGTTGGCATGCAGCGAGCTTCGGGGTGGCGGTGGGGGGGACACCGCTGGCAGCATGCCCCATGGACCCCCCTGGGCATCCGCGGGGACCAGGCTCAGCCCCCCACAATCGGGGCTCAGGGCGGGCTGGAGAGGCTTGTGCCGCGCTGCAGACCCCTGCCCCGTGCCGGGAGCTGGGCTGAGGCCAGGCCAGCTCGTATCACTGGCAATGAACTGGGGACCACGCTCCCCTCCCGCGGTGGGGACCCTCGTGCCAGGGCAGGCTGCAGCATGGGGACCCCCGGGGCAGCGCGCGCAGCCCCGGTTAAACAGACACCCCTTCCCCAGTGCGGTGGGAGCGGGGGCTCCCTGCAACCCGGCGCTGCCCCCGGTGCCCCGTGGTACACTGGGTGTCCCCGTCCTCACCTGAGCGGCCGGAGCGAGGGCCGACAGAGTTAAGGAGCGGGGAGGTGGTATTGGCGCGGGGCCCTGGCAGCCGGCCCAGCTGGTAGTTTGACCGGCTGCCAGTTGGCTCCCGGCGTGCCGGGGCCTGCGCGGCGCGCCGGAGGGGGGGTGTGGGGGGGGCCGGGCAGTGCACGCGGCTCCAGCAGCGCAGCGCCCGCCGCTGACGGACAGCCTGCCCGAGCGCGCCGGCTAACAAGCCTGCGAGCATCATGCTGAGCTGCTGCGATAACAGCCACTGCCGACACGAGTCTGTGGGGTCTCAGCCCAGCGGCAGCTCCTGGGGGGGCGGGAGGGTCCCTGACCCAGAGGCGATTAAAGCCTCCAGCAAAGCGTTTATAGCCAGGGAGGTGCGTGGCCGGGCTGCTGCGGTGCGATGCGCGCCGTGGCACAGCACGGAGACACCGCGGGGGGCCATGCGCCTGCGAGCGCGCCCTGGCCCCCCTGACTGCCGTGCCCCCAGCCCCGGGGTACCCCCGCTTCTCCGGGAGCCTGGCCTCCACCTTCCTGCCCATGAGCCACCTGGACCACCATGGCAACAGCAACGTCCTCTATGGCCAGCACCGCTTCTACGAGAGCCAGAAAGGCAGGTACCGGGGTCCCGGCACGGCACCGCGGTGCCACCGCAACCTCCAGGGCTGGCTGGTGTCCCCGCAGGGGCACGTGTCCCCAGCCAGACACGGGTGGGGGGCTCAGCGCCTGTCCCCGGTGCCCATGCCTGGCGTCGGGGTGGGGGGCCGGCGGCGGAGCAGGCGCCAGGTCCTCGGGGAGGAGCGGGGCCGGCGGGCACAGGGTGGTGGGCACCGGGCCCAGCCGCCGCCGCCGCTCTCGCTTTTCACAATATTGTGGCGGGCGCTTAATAGGGAACATTGTTTGGGTGGGAAATGGAGCTAATTAGGCTGTGCCTTCCCCCACGCTCCTCCCCTCGTTAGCGGGGAGCCGGCGCTGGCACGGCCACAGCCCCGGGTGCTTGGACCCGCGCCGTTGTTCGGCGGGGGGGCCGCGGGGGGCTCACCCATCGCCCTCCCCTCCAGATAACTTCTACCTGCGCAACCTGCCCGCCCAGCCCGCCCTGCTCCCCGCCAGCCACGGCTTCCCTGGCATCGCCCGTGCCGCCCCCGGGCCCCCCGCCGGCTCCTGCAGCCGGGAGCGGGAGGCTGGACCCCTGCCCAAGACCCCGAAGGACTACGACCGCTTCCTGGCGGGCAAGGAGAAGGCAGGCAAGGGGGACCCCAAGGAGCGGCCGCCCGAGGAGGACCCCAAGGAGCGGCACAAGGCGGTGCTGCCGGTGCCGCCGGAGGGGCACTGCAAGGAAGGGCTGCCCCCCCGGGGGGCCGGTGACGGCCGCCCCAAGCACCTCGCCTCCTGCCTGCTGGGTGCCAAGGGGCTGGAGGGCGACGCTGGCCGCGCCGTGCTGCCCAGCTGTGCCGGCAACGCCCTGCCCCGCGCCGGCCGCTGCAGCGCCAAGGAGCCGTGCCGGGGCGAGCGGGAGCCGGGTGCCCCCGAGGCACCCCAGCCCTACAGCGAGTGCGTGGAGCGACGGCAGATGCTGCACCACGCCGTTTCCTACGCGGTGCCCACCGGGCCGGCCCCGCTCGGCCCCGCTGCCGGTTCCTTCCCCTGCCTGCAGCTGCACGCCGGCCCCGAGGTGCTGTGCCCGCTGCCGGAGCCGGCCGGCCGGGAGCTGAAGCTGAGCGGGGCCACGCTGGTGCCCTCGGTGGGACACCTGACGGACAAGAGCCGCTCCTTCCAGGTGGCGGCGGAGGCCGGCGGGCTGGAGCGCGCCGAGGGCAAGGAGCGGCACAGCGAGGTGGGGGCCGAGCCCCCGGCCACTTACGGTGGCCACTTCCACCACCCGCTGAAGGCGGAGGGCCCGGCGGAGCGGCGGCTGGAGTGGGGGGGTCCCAGCGCCCGGCTGAAGGGGCTGGAGTACCTGGGTGGGGGGGCAGCCGAGGGGTCCCCCTTCGCCGGCCGGGGCCCGGCACCCAAGGGTGCTCTGGAGAAAAGCTACTTCGAGGTGCCGCCGGCGCCTGACTGCTCCCGTGCCGCCCGCCCCGACCCGCTGGGCGTCCGGGTCGGCCCCTCCTGCTGCACTTTAGAGAAGGGCCCCCCTAAGGACCCCCCCCCCGGGCCAGGTCCCCAGAAAGTGGCGCGGATCCGGCACCAGCAGCACGCCGAGGCGGAGGCGGCCAGTGCTGGCCCTGAGGGCAAGCGCAAGCCCCTGGAGCTGAGCGCCCTGGGCTACGGCGGGCCCCCCCTGCCCCCCTGGGGCGTGCAGGGCCAGGGGCCCCCCCTGGCCGTGGCGGAGGAGCGGAAGGGGCCCTACCTGGACCCCTTCGGCACGAGTCTGCAGCAGGCTGCGTTGATGACTCAGGGGCCGGTGCTGGGCCAGGAGGTGCCGGCCGCCCCGGACGAGGTCTCGGCCATGAAGAACCTGCTGAAATACAGCAACCAGGCGCTGCTGGGGGGGCAGAAGGGCCCCCCCTTCGTGGGGCTGGGGGGCGTCAAGGGCAGCTGCGCCCACCAGGACGCCAAGTTCCCCCCGGGGAAGGGGCAGCCGGAGCTGGAGCGGCCGGACTGTGCCCGCGGCCGGGAACACGACGGGCTGGCCCCCGGCGAGGGCGAGGTGCGGCAGCCGCCCGTCGGCATCGCCGTGGCTGTGGCGCGGCAGAAGGACACGCTCGGACGCCCCGAACCCTCCTACGGCGGCGGTGGCTCAGGGCGGCAGGGCCGGGCGGCCGCTGGCATCAAAGGTAGGGCCCGGGGCGGGGACCGGGGTGTGGCGGGGGGCCAGCGGTGCCGCACTGATGCCGCCGTCCTGTCCCCGGCACAGCGGGCACCGCACGGCCCATGCACCTCATCGACCTGGAGGCAGAGGAGGAGCGGGGCCGGCTCTGCGAGGAGCGCCTGGGGCTGCCGGGGCGAGAGCTCCTTCTCCAGTAAGTGCCGTGGCGGGGGGACGGGGGGGTCCCTGCCCACCAGGGCTGTCCCCCACGGTGCGTGGTGCCGGCACGCTGCACCATGCCCCGTGTCTCCCTTCTTCTCGCAGGGACAACAAGGACCTGGTGGAGTTTGCCCGGATGCACCCATCGGGGGGGTGTCCCGGGGAGCTGACCCCCCACCTGATGATCGCCGGGGGCTCCTCGCTGCCGGCGGGGCAGCTTGGGGGGGACCCCGCTGCCCATGCCCACCCGGCACACACGCACTGGCTGCCCCGCACCCGCAGCCCCTCCATCTGGATGGGGGGACACTCCTACGGTCAGTGCCGCCGACAAACGGAGGGGGGGCTGTGGGAGCGGGGCCAGTTGGGTGCCAACCCCCCCGGCAGCGGGGTGCTGCCCCCCAGCCCCGGCGCTGACAGCCCCCCCCATGGCTCCGCAGGCATCGGCCACCCCGCGCTGCACCAGAACCTGCCGCCTGCCTTCCCCACCTCCATGCCCAGCACCATGCAGCCCGTCTTCCCCCTCTCCCAGGACCCCCCCGCCCAGCTCGTCATCCTGCCCACCGAGCCCCCCGCCCACGGCACCCCCCACACGCTGGGTGAGGCTGGGACGGGGGGTGGCCTTGGGCTGGGGGGTCCTGGTGGCACTGCTGTGGGGTTTGGGGCTGGGAGAGGAGATGGGGTCCCTGTGGGTGCTTTTGGGGGTGCAGGGGTGGGAGACGGGTCCCTGCGGGTGCTGCTGTGGAACTAGGGGTGCAGGGGTGGGAGATGGGGGACCCTGGGGGTGCTGCTGTGGGATTGGGGGTGCAGGGAAGGGTGATGGGGTCCCTGCGGGTTCTGCTGGGGGTGCAGGGGTGGGAGATGGGTCCCTGCGGGTGCTGCTGTGGAACTAGGGGTGCAGGGGTGGGAGATGGGTCCCTGCAGGTGCTGCCAGGGGCGCAGGGCTGAGGGGGGCACCGCTGGGGTCTGAGGGGTGACCCCGAGGCGGGTCCCTGGTTGACCCCCCCCACCGCCGGCAGCCGACGTGATGGACCAGGCGTCGCTGTGGCCCCCGATGTACCCGGGCCGGGGCCCCGGCGCCCACCTGCAGCACACGGGGCAGCTGCCCGTGTACTCGCGCTCCCAGTTCCTGCGGCAGCAGGAGCTCTACGCCCTGCAGCAGCAGCAGCGGGCGGCCCAGGCCCTTGAGATCCAGCGCCAGGCGCATGTCCAGGTGCCCGTGGGGCTGGGGGCGGCGGGGGGGTGAAGGGGGCTGGGGTTGTGGGGCTGCTTTGGGATGGGATGTGGGGCTGGTTTGTGGGATATGGGGTGGTTGGAGGTTGGGGTGCAGCGTCACGGGATGGGGCTGCAGTAGGAGATGCGGGGCTGGGGCGCGGGGTGTGGGGCTGGGGTGCGAGATGTTGCTATGTGAGATGTGGGGCAGGGTAGGGGGATGCAGGGCAGGGCTGGGGCCAGGCAGTGGGGCGGGATCTGGGCTGTGGGGCTGGGCTGCATGGTTGTTGGGCAGGGCTGTGGGCTGCAGGGCTGGGATGTGGGGCAGGGGCTGGGCAGTGGGGCGGGCGCCAGGCTGGCATGTGCCGACCTCGGTGTCCCCTGCAGCGGAAGCCGGAGGAGCAGCCCCTGGAGCTGGAGGACGGGGGTCCCGAGAAGCCCCTCAAACCCTCCCACAAAGCAGTTGCCTTAAATCCCTCGGCCAAGGGCCTGCCCTCGGCGGCCCCTGGGCCCCCCAAGCTGTCCCCTTGCTGCCACTCTCCGGCCCTGCGGCACCCGGCCAAGTGCCCCGTGACCCTCCCCGCGGCCCCCTGCACTTTACCTGTCTGCCCCGCCGCCAGCTCCACCGTGGCCCCCCGCTCCCCGGCCGACAGCCCCCTGCCCGTCCAGAGCAAGGGCAGCGATGGCGAGGACAAGCGCGGAGAGGGGCAGCCGCCCCGCGACTACCCCAAGTCCCTGGAGCCAGGTAGGACCGGGACGGGGAGGAGGAGGAGGGTGGCCGCGGTGCCGGGGGTCCCCGCTGAGCATCACCTGTTTCCCCACAGACCTGCCCCCCGGCTACAGCTACCCCGCTGCCGGCATGGGCTTCTCCGAAGCACACTCCGCCGAGCCGGCCGACCCCGACACTATGCACGCCGGCTCCCCGCCGGCCGAGCCCGAGCAGTCCCGGACCTTCAGCCCTGCTGGGGAGATGCTGCGGGAGCCGGGCCCCCCCCGGGAGCCACCGGCCGGGGGGGCGATGGCCGAGGGTCCCGGGGCGCTGCTGCACCGCCACCACCTCCTCCTCAGCCCGGGCCCTCTCTGCGGGGAGCGGGGGCCGGCTCCGGCCGCGGGGGCTGCAGAGGAGCGGGCACCAGTACCCTTTGGGGTGCGCCGGGAGGCGGCTCAGGGAGCACCGGAGCAGAGCTCGCTGGAGCAGCAGCGCCCGGTGCCCGTGGTGGGGGCCTCCCCGCTGCCCCCCACTGTGGAGGAGGAGGAGGAGGAGGAGGAGGAGGGCGACAGCGATGGCTCAGAGCCGGAGGGCAGCTGCGACGAGGAGGATGACGAGGAGGATGGCGATGGCCCCAGTGGGCGACAGGGCTGCCCGGGCGGGCTGGAGGCGCTGATCGCTGCTGGCATCGACCTGGGGGAGCTGCCAGCACTGGGCTCACCCGGGGAGCCCCCCCCGGCTCCCCCCTCGCCCGCTCCCCGTGCCTCAGGGATCCCCGGCATCGCCCTGCTCAGCGAGCTCGCCGACCTGGAGCTGCGCCGGCGCCGCTGCGACCTGGCCCTGGAAGGTGAGTGGCCCCCAGTGCCCCCCGGCACCCCCTGCACCTGCAGCGCCCTGTCCCCCCCCGGTGCCCCTGTCCCCCCCGGTGCCCCCTGTCCCCCCGCAGCGCCCTGTCCCCCCCCCGGTGCCCCCTGTCCCGCGGCTGTCTGCCCTGGAGCCCCCTGCCCGCGGGGGTGCGCAGCGGGTGCTCTATGCAGGGTGTGCAACAGAGGCATCGTGTGTGCAGTGGAGGGGTTGCGCAGTGCATGCAGGAGTGGGGCTCCTCTTGCACGAGCTCTTGTGCCAGCACGGCTAAGCAGTGCACGTGTTGTGCAGTGGAGAAGGGGGCTGTGTGCACGCCGGCGGTGCGGGGGGGCTGCACGTGCTTTTTTGGTGCAGGGGGCTGCATGCGTGTCGGCAGTGAAGTCTTGCATGCCTGTTTGCAGCGTGGGGCTGCATGCATGCTGGCGGCAGAGGAGCGAGCGGGCTGCGTGCGTGCCGGCGGTGCGGTGCGGTGCCCAGCAGCCAGGCCCTGCTCGCAGCCCGGGGCCGTCTCCGGGGCTCTGCTCCAGCGCTGGCTCCAGGCAGGCGCCGGGATTCCCTCCCGACTCGACTTCCCCAGGGAATCCCGGGGGCCCCGGCGGGGAAGGCCGTCCTGGCGCGTCCCCAGCGCTGCCGCAGGCGGGTGGCGCAGGGCGGGTGCGCGGTGGCGGGGCCCTGCATGCTCGGTGCTGCCGGGGGCCGTGCACGGTGTGCGGGGCCGTGCCGCTATGGGGTGGGGGGCAGCCGTGGGGCCCCGCTCCCCACTGCTCGCCCCGCCGCAGATGGGGCGGCCAGATGGGGCACGTCACCGCGTCCCTCCCAGCCCTGGCCTTGGCTGCGCTCGCCGATGAGTTCATCGCTGGCCGTTGCTGTGCGCCCGGCCCCGGCCCCGCTGGCCCCACGGCCGCCTGCGGACGCTGGCCATGCTGTGCACGCAGCGCCCTATGCACTGTCCCCCTGCCTGCCGCCGCTGCCGCGTGACCCCACGGCCACCCCAGGGCACCCCGCTCATACACGGCTCCCCACGGCATGGCCCCACGGCACACCCTGCCCCACAGACACCCCTCCTTACCCCACACGGCCCCGGCAGTGGTCTCGGTGTCACCGTGGTGTGCGTACGCGGGCCGTTGCACAAGAGCACGCGTGGGGCAGCGTGGGGGTCCAGGGCATGTCCCGCGCTGGCCCCACTGACTTCCCGTCCTGGCAGGGGAGGACGAGGACCTGCTGGCCTTCAACCTGCAGAACCTGGCCACCGTGGCGGCCGCCTGGTCACTGGTGGAGGCGGCCAGCCGGGAGGGCAGCCCCCCCGCGCTCAGCCCCCTGCCCGCCTCCCCGCCGCCCCGTGCCCGTGTCCCCCGCCGCAAGTACACCTGGACGCCCAAAACCAAGGCCGTGAGTGTCTCCTCATGTGTGGCTGGGGTGGGAGGTGGGATGAGTTGTGCCTGGTCTCAGCCCTAGGACCAAGGCTGCCGACGCTGTGAGCTGCCCACCACCCCCCTGCTCCCCAGGTTTGCCCCCTGAAGGCGGCCATCGAGCAGCTCAACACGCAGGAGGTGGAGGTGCGGATGCGGCTGGCCGAACTCCAGCGCCGCTACAAGGAGAAGCAGCGGGAGCTGGTGAAGCTGCAGAGGCGGCATGACCACGAGTATGTCCCTGTCCCCATCCCTGTTGGGTCCTGGGGGGAGGTGGGGGGCAGCCTGCGGAAAAGGGGAGGCTGGGGAGGGAGCGCCCTCCGCTGAGTGGGACAGCAGTAGCGGTCACCAGTGTGATGAGTTTGGGGCCGTCCTCAGCCTGGCTTGGTGGAGGGGCACCGCCTGCGGTGGCTGCGCAGCTCAGGGTGCCCCCGGTCTTGCTGCGGCTGCAGGCGTGATGAGAGCTCCCGGAGCCCGGCGCGGCGCGGGCCAGGGCGGCCGAGGAAGCGCAAGCACTCCAGCACGCTGGGCAGGGCCGAGAGCCGCAAGGTCAAGTGAGTGACCGGTGCCGCGTGCCCTCCTTGTCCCTGGGGACGGGCCACCAGCCCTGCTGCCAGGGGGTCCGGCCATCCCGCCGCGGGGGTGGCGGTGCTCTGGGACCCCCATCGCATCCCCCCCCATCAGCAACAGACGCATTTCAGGGGGTCCGGCCACTCGCTCTGGCGCGCTCCCACTCTCAACCCACTTGCAGTGGAGGGGGCTCGGCTGGGCGGCAGCACCGTCCCCCCCCACCGGCCGCGGGAGCAGCGTTGCATAAAAGCCTCTTTATCTGCGCCGTATAAAGCCATTGGTCACGCTGCAGCGGCGTTCATCGCTGCCGGCGCTTTATTATTACCCATTAGCCGCCCGGCGCAGCCGTTTCCCCACTCCCGGGCCCTGTATAATTGTCCTTCTCCGCTACAAATTGCCTCTCCCGACAGGCCCATTTGCATAAATCCTCCGAGCGAGTCCAAACACGCTCGGAGCGCGTGTGCGCGCGCGGCCCCCGGCCCCCCCGTTCGGTAATAACAGTTAAATCTGCGCTAAATGGTTCCTTCAATTAAGACGGAGGGGAAGAAAAAAAAAAATTAATCTCTAGGTTTTATGTCACAAAACGTTAGTGAGCGAGTGAAGGTTATGGGGGGGGCGAGAAGAGGGGGAGCTGGTGGCTGGTGGCGGCCGGGGGGGGCAGGATCCCACCAGGGGTGCAGGATTGATCTGGGGGGTGCAGGATCCAGCCGGGATGCAGGATCCAGCCCGGGGCGGGGAGGGGGTTGGAGGATCCGGGCTGGGGTGCAGGACCCATCCGGGGGGTCCGGCGGGCGCCGTGCCCACGCCGTGCTCCCCGCCAGGGCGGTGAAGACCAGCCTGTCCCTGCTGTGTGCCGAGCTGCGGGGGGACCCCGAGCCCAAGAAGAAGCGGAGCAAGCTGGCCGAGGCGGCGTTCGGCAGTCTCAAGGGCTCCCCGGTGAGTCCGGACCCGCCGCCGGTGAAAGCCACCCCGGGGCCAGGGGGGTCCTGGTCCCCTCCTGAGCCTCCCTGTGCCCCCCAGGAGAAGGTGCGGTGCAAGAAGAGCGGCTCGCAGGGCAAGCTGGCCTGCAAGGTGGCTCACAAGGTGTCGCAGCTGAAGCAGAAGGTGAAGAGCAAAGGGCTGCCCGCCGGCATCAGCCCCTTCCGCCGGAAAGACCCCAACCCCGGCAGCCGCATCCAGAAGAAGCTGTCCCGTCCCAAGAGCTCCAAGGCCACCAAGTACCAGCCGCAGGACCCAGACCCCCGCCAGCCGGCAGGCTTCAAAGGCAAGGCTGGCACTGGGCTGGGGGTGCGGGGTCCGGCACAGGGCTGGGGGTGTGGGGTCCGGCACCGGGCACAGGTCTGGGGGTGTGGCGTCCGGCATGGGGCTGGGGGTGCAGGGGTCCGGCACAGGGATGGGAGTGCGGGGTCCGGCACGGGGCCTGGGGTGCGGGGGTCCAGCACGGGGCTGGAGGTGCAGAGTGGGTGCCAACAGGCCAGGACAGGGGGGTGCATCTAGCTGCAGGTCGGGGGGGTGCTTTGTGCCAGGGGCCACGTGGGGCCTCAGCTCATCCTGTCCTGCACGGGGAAGCGGCATCTCCCCAGGCATGGGGGGGGTGCAGGGGCCACCCCTGGGTGCACAGGGTCCCTCAGCGCTGCCCCCTCCTCTTGCAGACGAGCACGATGGGGACACAGACAGCGAGGACGGTGACGACGAGCCAGGCTTGTCCCTGCTGCCCTCGGTGCCCGTGGCCGTGCTCGGACCTTCCCCGTCCTCCGTGGTGAAGATGGAGGCCAACGAAAAGGCGAAGAAGAAGAAGGAAAGGCAGGGACTGCTAGGTAACGGGATCGCCCCACGGGGATGCCAGGGCGACCCGGGGGACGGGGACCCCCCGGGTGCATGTGCCGGGGCTGGGTGGGCACCCACGGGGTGCCCTGAGCCCCATCCCTGTCCCCGCAGGGCCCTGCCGCCTCGGCAGCCCCGAGGGTGAGGTGAAGATCAAGCGGCGGCCGGTGAAACCAGGGACTGGCAAGCTGGAGAAGGTGCCGGTGCGGCGGAAGGCGGGCAGCTGCGAGGAGGGAGGCAAGAAGAAGCTGAAGGCGAAGCCCAAGGAGAGCCTCCGGCCGCCGGCCCCCAGCGGCCCCAGCGCCCCGGCCCCCGCCGGCAGCCTCTTTGCCGGCACCGACCCCCGGCACTTTGGGCCGAGGGACGAGGGGGCTCGCCTGGCCAGCGAGAGGCTGAAGAAGGCCACGCGCAAGAGCAAGGTGCTGCAGTCGGCCCTGAGGGTGAGCGTGGGGGGCAGAGGATGGGGGGCACCCATGGGACTGTGGGGTGCAGAGGGATGGGTGCAGGGTTTGCACGGGCTGGGGGTGCTGGGGAGCTTCGATGGGACCGTGGGGTGCAGAAGGATGAGTGCAGGGGCTGTGGGTGCTGGGGTGGTTGGGGGGCACTGATGGGACCATGGGGTGCAGAGGGATGGGTGCAGGGGCTGGGGGTGCTGGGGTGGTGCTAATGGGACCTTGGGGCGCAGGGTCTGGGTGCAGGGTTTGCACGGGCTGGGGCTGCCAGTGCGGCTGCGGGGGGCTCCAGTGGGACCATGAGGTGCAGAGGGATGGGTGCAGGGGCTGGGGGTGCTGCTGGGGCTGGGGGGCACTGATGGGACCATGGGGTGCAGAGGGATGGGTGCAGGGGCTGGGGGTGCTGGGGTGGTCAGGGGAGTGCTGATGGGACCTTGGGGCGCAGGGGCTGGGTGCAGGATTTGCATAGGCTGGGGCTGCCAGTGCGGCTGCGGGGGGCTCCAGTGGGACCATGAGGTGCAGAGGGATGGGTGCAGGGGCTGGGGGTGCTGCTGGGGCTGGGGGGTCCAATGGGACCATGGGGTGCAGAGGGACGGCTGCAGGTTTTGCACAGGCTGTGGGTGCTGGTGGGGCTGGGGGGCAGCAATGCATGGGCTGGGCGTGCTGAGATGGTTGGGAGCACCCGTGGGGTGCAGGGGCTGGAGTGCTTGGGAGGCACCGGCGAGCCCCAGAGGCCCGGGGTCGCTGCGGGGGGGCTGTCGGCCGACTCTGACACCCCTCCCGCAGCGAAAGAACGGGGCTCTCTCGCTGGCCCTCTCCCCCCGGAGCGCCAAGACGATCCTGAGCAAGGGCAAGAAGCTGGCCAAGGTGAAGAGCAAAGTGGCCACCAAGCAGGTGAGAGACGGGGGCCGGACCCCCCCAGCACATCGCCATGTGCCCCCCAGGCACCCTGAGCACCCTCTCCTGCAGTGCAAGGGCCGGGCGGTCAGCAAGCTGCTGGAGAGCTTCACCGTGGAGGACGACTTCGACTTCGATGACAACAGCAGCTTCTCGGAGGAGGAGGAGGAGGGGGGCTGCCTGGCGGGGGTACCGCGGGGGGGGCACCGCTCCCCCCTGCCCCACGCCTGCGCCATCCAGAAGGAGGATCTGCGGGACGGGCTGCACATCCTCATCCCTAAGGAGGACAGCCTGCTCTACGCCGGCAGCGTCCGCACCATCCAGCCGCCCGACATGTGAGTGGGGGCCGGGGTGGGGGTCCGTGCTGTGGGTGGGGATGCCAGGGTGGCCGGGCGGGCGCTGAGCCCCCCTCTGTGCCCCCTCCCCAGCTACAGCATCATCATCGAGGGTGAGCGGGGGAACCGGCAGCGCATCTACTCGCAGGAGCAGCTGCTGCAGGAGGCGGTGAGTGGGGCGGGGGGCCGGGGCGGGGGTCCCGGCGGGCAGCGCGCCCCGCAGAGCCCAGCACGCTGCTTCCTCGCAGGTCCTCGACGTCCGACCCCAGTCGCGACGCAGCCTCCCGCCGGGCACCCGCGTCTGCGCCTACTGGAGCCAGAAATCCCGGTGCCTCTACCCGGGGAATGTGGTGCGAGGTGAGGAGCGGCTGCGGGCGGCTGGCGGGGTGGGGGGCGGCCAGCGGGGCAGGGGGGTGTCGGGGACCCCTGCCCCATCCCGACAGCCCTCCCCGTGCCGCAGGCTCCTCCAGCGACGAGGAGGAGGACGACCCCGAGGCGGTGATGGTGGAGTTCGACGACGGGGACACGGGGCACATCGCCGTCTCCAACATCCGCCTGCTGCCCCCCGACTTCAAGATCCAGTGTGAGTGGGCCGGGGCGGGGGCCGCGGGCAGGGGGCAGTGGGGGGGCAGCGGGGCTGGCCGTGACCCCGCACTCTGCCCGCAGGCACCGAGCCGTCCCCCGCGCTGCTGGTCTCCAGCTCCTGCCGGCGGACAAAGCGGTCGTGCGGCGACATGCCCCCGCCCGGCGAGCTGCCCCCCAGCCTCTGCCCGGACCGCCACGACATCCCCGAGCCCCCCAAGAACTCGGGCAAGAAGGCGGCCAGCAAGGAGAAAAGTGGTAGGGGTGGGGGGGTGCCACCCGCAGACCACCTTCCCTTGGGGTGCGCAAGGGAGGTGGCACCGGCAGAGCTGGTGTGAGGGATGGTGGGATGCAGGGAAGGATGCTGGGATGCGGGGCGGGATGCTGGGATGCAGGGCGGGATGCTGGGAGGCAGGCAGAGGAGGGGATGCAGGGGAAGATGGGGTGTGGGGGGCTGGCAGTGGGGTACGGCAGGATGCAGGGAGGGGTGCAGGGCTGGGGATGGAGAAGGGGGGAGGCACAGGGTGCTGCAGCGACGGGGGAAATGGAGATCAGGCTGCAGGGAGAGACGTGTAGGGACAAGGGCAGTCCCGGAGCATCCCTGCCTCCCTCCCTCTGTCCGTCCGTCCTCCCTCGTGACCGCCGGCCCTTCCTGACCCCCGTCTCCCACCAGGCAAAGCTGCGGAGGTGCTGTCGGGCGGCAAGGCGCCGGTGCTGAGCGACCCCTTCCTGGGGCGGCGTGGCGGGCCGCTGCTGAGCTGGTCGGCGGTGGCACAGACGAAGCGGAAGGCAGCGAGCAAAGGCACAGCCGTGCTGCAGAACCTCTTCCAGGTCAACGGCAGCGCCAAGAAGCTGCGGGCCAAAGAGGCCATCTTCCCCGTGCACCACCACCACCACCTCGCCGCCCCTGTCTTCGGCAACGGCTTCGGGGCCGACTCCTTCAGCCGCATCGCCAGCTCCTACGCCTCCTTCGGGGCCGGGGCTGGGCTGGTGCTGCCGGCTGCCCAGAAACTCTTGCGCTCCAAGAAGGCCGAGCGGCTGGAGGCAGAAATGGGCAAAAGCGGCCGGAGAAGGGCAGGCAGCGAGTACCTGGTCAAGCTGGACCACGAAGGGGTGACGTCCCCCAAGAACAAGAACTGCAAGGCCCTGCTGCTGGCCGAGAAGGACTTTGGGGCCAAGCTGGAGCGGCCCCTGGCCAGCCACGGCTATGCCCACGCGGCCCTGGCGGGCAAGGATAGGAAGGGGCGAGCACCTGTGCACCAGCTGCCCGTGGGGCTGGCGCTGCGGAAGTACTCGGGCCAGGCCGAGTTCACCCTGAACTGCGACAGCGACTGCCACAGCTCCTACTCGGACATGGACGAGGACGAGGAGACGGGCGGGCTGGGCGCCGACGTCCCCTCGCGCTTTATGACCCGCCTCTCGGTTTCCTCCTCTTCCTCGGGCTCTTCCACCTCCTC
The DNA here is from genome assembly GCF_030936135.1 of Gavia stellata. NCBI lineage: Eukaryota > Metazoa > Chordata > Aves > Gaviiformes > Gaviidae > Gavia > Gavia stellata. The sequence goes on along the minus strand of NC_082615.1, from coordinate 13,210,557 downwards.
CAGCTCCGGCTCCATCTCCACCTCCAGCCTCTGCTCCTCCGACAACGAGGATTCCTCCTACAGCTCCGAGGACGAGGACTCCACACTGCTGCTCCAGACCTGCCTCTCCCACCCGGTGCCGGCGCTGCTGGCGCAGCCGGAGGCCCTGCGCTCCAAGAGCGGCGCGCCGCAGCGCTGCTTCCTCACCAAGGCCGCTGCCGCCGGCCCCAAGGCCAAGCTCAAGCGCAAGGAGGCCCTCAGCTTCTCCAAAGCCAAAGAGTTCTCCCGGAGGCAGCGCCTGCCCTCGGTGGAAAACCGGCCAAAGATCTCCGCCTTCCTGCCCGCACGCCAGCTCTGGAGGTGGTCGGGGAACCCCACGCAGGTACGGCCGGCGCCTGCCGCGGGCACCCACCGCTCGGCAGGGCGGCGAGGGAAGGAGCGGGCACGGGTGCAGGTGTATGGGGGCATGGCAGGGTGCCTCTGCAGAGGGTGGGGTGCACAGGTGCAGGTGTAGAGGTGCATGGGGTGGAGCGCATGGGGGCAGGTACATGGGTGTATGGCAGGGTGCATGGGTGCAGTGTGCATGGAGTGGAGTGCATGGGTGCATGGAGTGGAGTGCATGGGTGCATGGCAGGGTGCATGGGTGCAGTGTGCATGGGGCGGAGTGCATGGGTGCATGGCAGGGTGCATGGGTGCAGTGTGCATGGGGCAGAGTGCATGGGTGCATGGCAGGGTGCATGGGTGCAGTGTGCATGGGGCGGAGTGCATGGGTACATGGCAGGGTGCATGGGTGCAGTGTGCATGGGGCAGAGTGCATGGGTGCATGGCAGGGTGCATGGGTGCAGTGTGCATGGGATGGAGTGCATGGGTGCATGGTAGAGTATGGGTGCATGGGGTGGGGTGCATGGGTGCATAGCAGGGTGCTTGGGTGCAGGTGCATGGGTCAGGGTGCATGGGGTGGGGTGCATGGGTGCCTGTGTGTACGGGGCGTGGGTGCAGGGTGCATGGGTACACAGCAGGGCGCCTGGGGATACAGGGCAGGGTGCATGGGTGCATGGGGGCAGGGTGCCTGGGTACATCAGCCGTGGCACCCAGGTGCACGGGGCCGGGTACCTGCATGCACCAGGACGTTGGCGTGGGCTCACTGGGTGTGGTGCCTGGGTGCCCAGCGCAGGGTGCTGGTTACAGCGGCTGTGGCACTTGGGTGCACGGGACAGGGTGCCTGCGGGGCGCACGGGGCTGGACGGCTGCTGTGGGAGCATCCCGCCACGGCTCAGCACCGCTTTCCCCGGGTGCCTGGTGTCTGGCGGAGCGGGTGCCTGCGGGGTCGGGGGTCCGTGCGCCGTCCCTGACCCCCTGCTCCCCCCGGCAGCGGCGGGGCATGAAGGGCAAGGCACGGAAGCTGTTCTACAAGGCCATCGTGCGGGGCAAGGAGACGCTGCGCATCGGGGACTGCGCCGTCTTCCTCTCGGCCGGGCGGCCCAACCTGCCCTACATCGGGCGCATCGAGAGCATGTGGGAGTCCTGGGGCAGCAACATGGTGGTCAAGGTCAAGTGGTTCTACCACCCCGAGGAGACCAAGCTGGGCAAGCGGCAGAGCGACGGCAAGGTGAGGGGCACGCCGGGGTGGGGAGGGTGGCCCGCCGGCGAGGTGGCCGGCCGGTGACGCCGTGTCGTGTCCCCCCCGCAGAACGCCCTGTACCAGTCGTGCCACGAGGACGAGAACGACGTGCAGACCATCTCCCACAAGTGCCAGGTGGTGGGACGGGAGCACTACGAGCAGATGACCCGCAGCAAGAAGTACCAGGACCGGCAGGACCTCTACTACCTGGCGGGCACCTACGACCCCACCACGGGCCGGCTGGTGACCGCCGACGGGGTCCCCATCCTCTGCTGACCCCCCCGGGCCCACCCCGGGCACGGGGAGGGGGACGGGGACGGGCAGCCCCCCCCGCGCGCCCCCTCCGCCATGGGGCTCCTTCCCGGCAAATATGCAAAGCCCGGGGTGGCCGGGGAGGGGGGACGCGCGGGGGCATCATCGTCGTCGCGGGGGGCGCGGGGGGGGGGCTCCCCTACAAGCCATACTTTCCCTAGTACCTCTGACTGTTTGCCAGCAGGTAAAGCAGAAATCAGGTGTGTTGTTCTATTTATTTTGCGTGTAAATATTGTATTTCTTCCGGGAAGTTTTATGGAAAACACAAACCACCAACAAAAAAAAAAAAAAAAAAAAACCAACAAAAAAATAATAATAATATGGGGTGGGGAGGGGGGGGGGCGCGTTTCCGTTTCAGTGCACTGTTTCCCCCAGCCTGGCTGGGACGAGGACAGCGGGGGAGCTCTGTATATAGGGGGGCCGCGGCGGCGGGGTGGGGGGCTCGGCCCCCCCGGCACGGCTCGGGCACGGAGGCGGGCGGGGGGCTGGCGGGGCGGCTCGCCCGGACCCCCCCTCGCCCCCCCGGCGGGGGTCCCGCCGCCCGGCCCCAGTGCAATAGCGGGGTGGCCGCGGTGCCGGCGGACGCTGGCCCGTCCCGCCGAGCTCTGCCCGCCGCTGCCCGCCGCCGCCCCGCGTGTAAATGTGTACAGGCCGCGCGGCGGCGGGGGCTTTTCCAGTGTAAACACTAAAAAAACACAAAACGACAAAAAAAAAAAAAAACCCACATAAACCAACAATTAAAAAAAAAGGAAAAAAAAGGAAAAAAAGGATTAAAAACACAAAGGTTTTATGAACAGCAAACTCTATGTAAAGGCCTTTTAGTATGGAACTTTTTTATTGATAACTTGGCTTATGAATAAATATATGAACCGTTGCTGGCGCCGGCTCTGCTCTCTGCTCTGCCTCAGTTTCCCTCCTGGCACGGCCACCCCCAGCACCCCCAGTTACGGGCGCCCTCCCAGGCACCCGCAGAGGCCTCCCCAGCTCGGTGCATGCGGGAGCCGAGCAGGGTGCCGGGGCCACTGGGCGACGGGGTGATGGTGAAACCCCTGGGCCCCCCCATCCTGGTGGGCCCCCCCGTCCTGGTGGCACCCTGTCCTGGGCAGGGCTGTGCCTCGCAGGGGGTGCAGGAATGCAGGGGTGGGGGACGCGGGCAGGGATGGGGGGGGTGCAGCAGCAATGGGGGTCCCCCAGAGCTGTGGGGATGGGGGGGACAGGGCTGCAGCAGCGGGGGGGCTGCAGGCAGGAGAGCTGTGGGGCAGGGGGGGTGAAAGGTGGAGGGATGCAGGAGGGAGGAGGAGGAGGAGGAGGGAGGAAGGGGCTGCAGGAGCGATGCAGGAGAGGGGAGGGCGGGTGGATGGACGGAGGGTGCAGGCAGGAGGAGGCTGCCGATGGGGGGGAGGGGGGATGCAGGAGGGATGCAGGCAGGAGGAGGCTGCAGGCAGGAGGGATGCAGGTGGGGATGCAGACAAGGGGATGCAGGCAGGAGTGGTGCAGGTGGGAGGAACCTGCGGGGGGGGTGCAGGGGGGTGCAGGCAGGGGGGTGCAGGCAGGGGGTGCGGGGGGGTGCAGGCAGGGGGTGCAGGGGGGGTACAGGGGGGTGCAGGCAGGGAGGTGCAGGGGGTGCAGGCAGGGGGTACAGGGGGGGTACAGGGGGGTGCAGGCAGGGAGGTGCAGGGGGTGCAGGCAGGGGGTACAGGGGTGGTACAGGGGGGTACAGGGGGGTGCAGGCAGGGGGTACAGAGGGGTGCAGGGGTGCAGGCGGGGGGGCAGGGGGGTGCAGGCAGGGGGTACAGGGGGGTGCAGGCAGGGGGTGCAGGCAGGGGGTACAGGGGGGTGCAGGGGGGTGCAGGGGGGTGCAGGCGGGGGGTGCAGGCAGGGGGTGCAGGGGGGTGCAGGGGGGTGCAGGCAGGGGGTGCAGGCAGGGGGTGCAGGGGGGTGCAGGCAGGGGGTGCAGGGGGGTGCAGGCGGGGGGTGCAGGCAGGGGGTGCAGGCAGGGGGTGCAGGGGGTGCAGGGGGTGCAGGCAGGGGGTACAGGGGGGTGCAGGGGTGCAGGCAGGGGGTGCAGGCAGGGGGTGCAGGCGGGGGGTACAGGGGGGTGCAGGGGGGTGCAGGGGTGCAGGCAGGGGGTGCAGGCAGGGGGTGCAGGCAGGGGGTACAGGGGGGTGCAGGGGGTGCAGGCAGGGGGTGCAGGCAGGGGGTGCAGGGGGGTGCAGGCAGGGGGTGCAGGCAGGGGGTGCAGGGGGGTGCAGGGGGGTGCAGGGGGTGCAGGCAGGGGGAAGCCGCAGGCAGCGCTCGGGCCCGTCCCCAGCGGGGGGGGGGCAGTGGGGAGGGGGGGTCGGGCAGAGCGCTCCCACCCCACGTGGGGGCAGACGGACAGGCAGGGCTCGCACGCCATTGGCCGCGCCGCAGCCAACCAGAGGGTGACGGGATGCGGAGCCCGGCGCCCATTGGCTGGCGGGGAGCCCTTTTGTTCTCACCACCCGGCTGCCGTTGACCCCTCCCCTCGGCCGGCAGCGGCGGGGGGGCGGGGCTTGGAGGGGGCGGGGTACACGGCTGCGACGGGGCAGGGGGGCAGGAAGGGCCGCGGGGGGGCTGTAACGGGGGACGGGGGGGCCCGGGCGGCGGCCTCCTGCCCCCCCCCGGGCCGGGGCGCTCCGGGACGCTCCTCCCGGCCCCGCCCGCCCCGGCGCCCGCGGAGCTGAGACCGCGCAAACTCGTGTCGTGCGACGGAGCGGCGGAGCCGTGCTGCCCCCTGGCGGCCGCCCCGGGCCAGGGCTCCGGCCGGAGGCGGTGGGGGGGCGGGTGGTGTGGATGGACAGACGGACAAAGGGAGGGCAGGACGGCCGGGCTGGGCGAGTGGAGGGGCAGACGGGCGGATGCCGGACGGACGGACGGGCAGGTGCGGGGCGGGATGGGCAGACAGAGGGGTGGGCAGAGGGCTGGACGGACGGACGGACAGACGGGTGGACGGACAGACGGACAGCAGGGCGGGGTGCTGGGGGTGCTGGCGGGACTCATCCTGCGCCGGCCCCCGGGCAGGCGGGAGGGAGCCCCGGTGCTGGGCCACGGCTCCGCTGGGCTGGGGGGGGGCAAAGGCTGCGGGGACAGTGCTGGGGGGCACCCAGACACCCCTACACACGCTGGGCCTGATCCCGGCCCAGGCTGCGTCTCCCCGGCACTGGGGGGGGCACCCAGACCCCCCACCCACTGGGCCTGACCCCGGCCCAGGCTGCGTCTCCCCGGCACTGAGCACTCGCTCGCACACACAGCTGTGCCCAGCCACGGCCCCATCCTGCCCCCCCATGACCCCCCCCAGGAGGGGTGCACACCCACCCCTTCCCCTGCACCCCCAAATCAACAGCGGTGTCCCTGGCACGGAGGTGATGGTGACCTCGTGCTGCAGCCACTGCTTGTCCCTGCCGCCGTGCCGGGGCAGCCACGGTGTTGCCGCACCGAGGGGCTGTGGCTCAGCCAGGCCCCATGCGCGGCTGATGCCGGGCTCCCAGTGCCAAAGCGGCTCCGATGGCCTGGGCGCGGGCAAGGACAAATGGAGACGCTTTGGGGACAGCCGGGCAGTGGCATCACCGTGGGACATGCCGGGAAGCCACCTGGGGCAAAGCGGCAGGGAGCACTGTGGCACAGCGCGGCACGGTGCAACACAACACGATGTGGTACCATGAACCCGGCACAGCACAACCCAGCACAGCGCCCTGCGGTTCACCACACCGCCGTGCCGTACAGCCGGTGCCATGCAGCACGGCAGCGCTCGACAGCGAGCAGAGGGGCCGTGGGCCGGTGCTGGCACTGCTTTGGGCTGCCCAAGCACCCCCAGCTGCAGCTTGTCCTCCCCTGCCGCAGCCGGTGTCCTTGCGGTGCGGTGACACCCACCCCGAGCAGGCAGTGCACCCTGGCCCCGCTGCACACCCCCTTCCTGGGTGATGGATGTGCCGCCGTCCCCTCGGCAGTGGCAGCCATCCGTCATGCCCACAGTCACCCGCTCTCCTGGGGATGCTGAGTGCCGACGGGCGGGTGTGGATCTGCACAAGCCTGTGGCCACCACAGGCACCCCGAGGGCTTCGACGCGGGCTGGGTGCCCCCGAAGCGGATCCCACCTGCCATGATGGATGCTGGGTGCTTTGGTCCACGCACCGGTGAAGAGGAGGGGAGGAAGAGCGCCGGCCCGGCTGCAGACACCTGTGCAGGGGCCGGGCTCGGCAGAGGGTGCCAGGGAAGGGGGCGAGAGGAACCCGGCCTTTGGCAGAGAACCGACCCAGTGCCGGGAGGGTACAGCAGCCTGTGCCCGGCTGTGCCGCGTGGCTGATGGACGGGCTCCAGCGCATTTCCCCGGAGCCCCTGCACTGCCGCGGCATCGGACAGTGGTGAGTGGAGCCACGTTGGCAGCAGCCCCAGCAAAGGCCTCGTTGCAGCAGCACTGCCTGACCTTGGGTACTTCCATTAATTAGCGGGTGTCTCACTCCCCTCAGAAAGGAGGGCAGCGTGCGGCAGCACCACCGGCACAGCAGTGCCGCAGGGCCCGGCCGCAGCCGCACGCCAGTCTCGGGGGCATCACTCCCTCCCAGACACGCTCCTGGCAGCGGGCTCAGGCCGAGTGCAGGGCTGGGGGGGGGCGGACAGTGGGGCTCTGCAGCACAAGGCCCCCCCAGGCCAGTGGCACCAGCCCTGCTCCAGCTGCACGCTGGGCTGGGGGGGTCCCATCCAGCACACCTTTGGCCACAGCATGGGGCAGCTGTGGTACCACCGCACGCTTAAAGCTGGAGAGGCAGCTGTGCCACACTGGTTCTTCTAGCAGGGGCACAGCTCTGCCAAAAGCAGGCAGGGGCCAAGGGCAGCACCCATTGCCACCCCTTCCTTGGCACCTGAACAGTCCTTTTTAGCCCAAAAGCACCACCACAGCTTCAGCTCCTCGGAAGAGCGAGGAGCTGCCGCTGAGCTCCCCCCTCACCCACCAGACACAGCCCCGGGTGGAGTTTACTGCAGCGCTTTTTTATTTTCCTTACACAATGATGTGCTGTTGGGCATTACAATTTCTCAACTTTAGGATGACTTACAAATTTTGGTTTCCTACCGTCATGTGAGAACATTAAGGCAACGTACAAAAAAAAATTCTTACATAAATTAAACGATGCAGAAATTTACAGGTGTCAATGCAAAGTTTCAGCAACTCGTGTTGAGTAACTTCAGCCCTGTGACGGCGACTGGGAGACGGGGGGGAGGAGAATGAAGACTGGTTCGTAAGGCTCGGACGCGATATGTTTTCCCAACCTTGCTAGAACGGCAGCGACAGAAGTGAATTCTCGATGGACTCCTACCAGCCTCTACAGGAAATCTGGAATACTCCACACTGGATGTACGGCAAGTCTGACTCCAAATACCCTGTACGCACCGGTCCCGGCCCAGGGGGACGGGCCGCTGTCAGCATAGCGAGCGGTGGGAGCCCCACTCAGGCGCAGGCCCTCCTCCGAGGTGCGGCGCCACGCCAGCCCCGCGCCGGGAGCGGGTCGGTACAGGGTATTTCGCTCAGGCGTACACCGAGGGGACGGCTAACTCGGACAGAGGGTCAAATCGAGCGACGGCTCGACCATCCAGTGCTGACATTTGTCTAACATCAGGTACGGACTTTCCAAGGGCAAGTTTCTTTTGAAAGAAGGCTTATTCCAGTTTTACGAGGCTAGCATGAGGTGTATAGATTTGCCTGGGCAAACATACACTAGTGAGACAACTCATGCAGCAGGCGCAGCGCACCTGCCAGCAGTCCGTTTAGAAGCATTTACGGTGGACGATGGATGGGCCGGACTCATCGTACTCCTGCTTGCTGATCCACATCTGCTGGAAGGTGGAGAGCGAGGCCAGGATGGAGCCGCCGATCCAGACCGAGTATTTGCGCTCAGGTGGGGCGATGATCTGCAAGGAGAGCAAGCAGTGGTCAGAGCGGTCCAGCCTTCTCCCGCCTCCCACGTGCCCCCCCACCGTCCGCTCCAGGAGGAGGGAACGTTTCTTACCTTGATCTTCATCGTGCTGGGCGCCAGGGCTGTGATCTCCTTCTGCATCCTGTCAGCGATGCCGGGGTACATGGTGGTGCCTCCAGACAACACCGTGTTGGCATACAGGTCCTTCCTGATGTCCACATCACACTTCATGATGGAGTTGAAAGTGGTCTCGTGAATGCCGCAGGACTCCATGCCTGGGGAGAGGGGTTGCAGGCTCATTAGTACCCACGCCGCAGCTCGTTTTGGTCACACCAACCCCACAGCAGGGAGGCAACCCTGGGGGCACCGCCCTGGCCCACACCTACCCAGGAAGGAGGGCTGGAAGAGAGCTTCTGGACACCTGAACCTCTCGTTGCCGATGGTGATCACCTGGCCGTCGGGCAGCTCATAGCTCTTCTCCAGGGAGGAGGAAGAGGCAGCAGTGGCCATCTCCTGCTCGAAGTCCAGGGCGACGTAGCACAGCTTTTCCTTTATGTCACGGACAATTTCCCTTTCGGCCGTGGTGGTGAAGCTGTAGCCTCTTTCTGTCAGGATCTTCATGAGGTAGTCTGTCAGGTCACGGCCAGCCAAGTCCAGACGCAGGATGGCGTGGGGCAGAGCATAACCCTCGTAGATGGGCACGGTGTGGGTGACACCATCCCCGGAGTCCATAACAATACCAGTGGTACGACCGGAGGCGTACAGGGACAGCACAGCCTGGATAGCCACATACATGGCTGGGGTGTTGAAGGTTTCAAACATGATCTGGAAAGAGGACAAAAATCAATTAGCGCCAAGTAACGAGCTGGGTCACTCACACCCATGTTAGAACACACATGCTGACATGCAAAAAAAACCCATGTGTGAAGGAAAAGGCAAAGAATGCAGGCAGAAACACAAACAAAAGAAACCTGAGGCGTCAGGGAAGAAATGCCAGGAGTAGAGAGCCCTGAAAATGTCGGGAGAAAAAAAAAAGACAAACTCAGGTTTAAGATGCCATAACGAAAGAAGGTTTGTGAATGAGATGAGCGAGGGGTGGACACCAGGCGAGCGAGGGTACCTGCGTCATCTTCTCTCTGTTGGCCTTGGGGTTCAGGGGAGCCTCTGTGAGCAGCACGGGGTGCTCCTCGGGAGCCACACGCAGCTCGTTGTAGAAAGTGTGATGCCAGATTTTCTCCATGTCATCCCAGTTGGTGACGATGCCGTGCTCGATGGGGTACTTCAGGGTGAGGATCCCTCTCTTGCTCTGGGCCTCGTCCCCCACGTAGCTGTCCTTCTGCCCCATGCCCACCATCACGCCCTGGGAAGCCAAGGGTGAGTCAGCGCCCGCCCGGCGGCAGCACCGCCCCGGCCCGCCCTCCCCTCCTCTTCCTCCCGCCTACCTGGTGCCGGGGGCGCCCGACGATGGAGGGGAAAACGGCGCGGGGGGCGTCGTCCCCGGCGAAACCGGCCTTGCACATGCCGGAGCCGTTGTCGATGACGAGGGCGGCGATCTCCTCTTCCATGGCGGAGGCTCTGCGGTGGAGGGGCGGCCCGGTCAGCGCACCCGCCCCGGGAGGCCGCGCTGGCGGCGGGCCCGGCCCCCCCCGCCCTCCCTCCCTCCGCCGGGACGGACCCCGGCCCCCGCCCGCCCCTCGCGTTTGAATTTCCCGCGCTCTGACGTCACCCCTCGCCGCCGCCAATCGCGCCGCGCCCCCCCAACGGTCCGTTCAAACGGGCGAGACCATTCCACCACGGCGGGGGGGGCGGGGGGGGGAAGGAGGGGCACCGCTACAGCCCACACGGGCGCCGGCCAGGACCGAGCCCGCCACCCCCCCCGGGGACTGTAGGAGAAGGGGGCGGCAGGGGCGCGGGCCACGCCCCATGGCCGCCGGTGCCGCGGGGCCGGTGCTGGTACCTGTGCGGGGGAGGCTGCTCTCGGCGCTGGGGAGACGGTGCCGCCTGGTCCGCTGCCGCCGGCTGAGTGAGACCGTCCGGCTCCCAGCCCCGCGCTTTTATACCCAGGGGGCGACGGCCCCGCCCGCCCGGCCGAGAACATCGCCATATATGGAGATCTTTCAGAAACACGCGTTCTCATTGGCTGGCGCGGCCCCGGCCACGTGGGGCGGCTGCCGCCGGGCTGCCCCCGCCCCGCGGCACCCCGGAACCTGCATGGGGTGAGGGGGGGGGGGGGGGGGGCGGCGGCGACCCCCGGCCCCGGCGGGGACCCCCCCGGCCGCGCCGCCCGGCAGCACCCCCGGCAGCGCGGGGCACCCCCCGCCGAGCACCGGCCACCCCCCCCCGGGCGGCGCCCGGTTCCCCTCCGGTGGCGCCGGGCCCCCGCGGGCCTCGCCGGGCCTGGCCCCGCACCCCGAAGGTGGCACCGCGCCCCCCCCCCCCCCCCGCCCCGGGCGGCACCGGGCACCCCCCGGGCAGCACGTGCACGGCCTCAGGCAGCACGTGCACCCCCCTCACGGCATGTGCACCCCCACCCACAGCACCCGGCACCCCCAGGCAGCACCCAGCACCCCCACCCGCTGCACCGGCCACCCCCCGGGCAGCACCTGCGCCCCCACCCACCGCACCTGCACCCCACCGGCAGCACCGGCCGCCCCTCGGGACCGGGCACCCCCGGTGCCCACCGCCCCGCCGGCCGCACCGCCCAGCCCAGCGCCCCGCACCCCGGCTCGCCCCCAGCTGCACCCCCAGACTCCGGCAGCGCCGTTCCCCGCCAGCCCCGTGCACCCCCGGCAGCGCCCCGCACCCGTTGCACCCCCATAGGTAACCCCACGTATCCTATAGGTTACGCGCTGGCGCGGGCGTCCCACAGCTATAAGCACCCCTGACCCCCCGTCCGCGCTCCCGCCAGCTCCTATAGGCAGGCCGTGCCTCCGGTGCAGCACCCCGCGCCCCGCAGGCAGCACCCCGCGCCCCAGCAGCGCCGTCCCACCCGCAGCACCGCGCAGCCAGCGCCGGGCGCCCCAAAACGCTCTGCCCCGGCTCCAGTGCTGCCGCACACCCGCTGACGGTGCCGACACCCCACAGAACGGTGCCGTGCACCCTACGGATGGCACCCTGCCTGGGGACGGCATCCCCCACGGGCACCCCCCGGCTGCACCGCCCCACCCAGAGCGTCTCCCCAGGGAGAACCCCACCAGCGTAGCTGGCACCCCCGTCCCGGCAGCCCCCGGCAGCCTGGGGCCTTCGGTGCGTCCCAGCCCCCCTGCTTTGTCAGGGGTGCCACCGCCTGTGCACCCCGCGCTGCTGCTGGGTGTCATGGGCACGGCTCACACCAGCGCACCATGCTGGAGACCCGTGTGCTGTGCCAGGTAGCCACGCGCCATGTCAGATAGCCACGCACTATGCCAGAGACCCATGTGCCGTGCCGGAGGCCCCTGCGCCGTGCCAGATAGCCACACGCCATGTGAGATAGCCACGTGCTATGCTGGAGACCCATGTGCCATGCCGGAGGCCCCTGCGCCATGTCAGATAGCCACGCATTATGCCGGAGACCCATGTGCCGTGCCGGAGGCCCCTGCACCGTGCCAGGTAGCCACACGCCATGTCAGATAGCCACGTGCTATGCTGGAGACCTATGTGCCGTGCCGGAGGCCCCTGCGCCATGTCAGATAGCCACGCGCTATGCCGGAGACCCATGTGCCATGCCAGAGGCCCCTGCGCCGTGCCAGGTAGCCACACGCCATGTCAGATAGCCACGTGCTATGCCGGAGACCCACGTGCCGTGGTGGCAGCTCCTGAGCCCCCAGCCCCTCCGTGCTGGTTGGGAGTGTTGAGGCGTGATGGCCTTGCCATCACCCGCGTCTGTGCCAGGAGCAGCCGGCAGCGGAAGCTCATCAGCTTCCGAGGGATTCCCAGCACCGCTCGGGGACAAAACACCGCACGCCCAGGCCTTCCCTGGCAGGCCCCGGTGCCGCCGCCAGCTGAGCCTGGCCGGGCATTGTGGCGGGGTGTCAGCGGTGCAGCGGCAGCAGGCCGGGGGTGCCGGGGTGCGGGACAGGGTGGTGCTGGCGCTGGGTGGGTGGCAGAGGGATGGGGGGTCCTGTGCGGGTCCCGGCACAGCTCGAGGGGTCTCACGTCCCCCCGTGCCAGCGCCGAGCGGCCGGCCTGGCCCAGCGTCCCGGTGGGCCGCGGAGGGCTGGGGCCGGCGGCCGGTGGGCACCGGCACCGGGGGCTGGGGGCTGCCTCAGGGGGGCTGCGGGGTGACAGCCGCAGCCCCCAGCCCCATCCCGGGGCGCGGGGCCCGGCCGGACCCCCCGCTCGGGCGCAGGGCGGTGGGCTCCCCGGCGGCGGCAGCCCCTGCCCGGGGCTCCGGACCCCCCCGGGGCCACCGACACTGGGGGGGTCCCGCGCAGGAGACAGCGGGGGACGAAGGCGACGCTGCGGGGCGGGATCCCGCGGGGCGAAGGGACGCCGGGGGCTGCGGGGGGGGCCCGGGGCGGTGCCGGGGGGGCCCGGGGCGGTGTCGGGGCTCTGCCCCGGCGCTTCCTCCTGCCCAAAGAAGGCCGCCCCGGCGGCCGGTGAGGAAGGGCCGGGCAGGGCCGGGCAGGGCCGGGGCGGCCCCGGGGGGGCCCCCGCCATGCGGGGCGGGCGCAGGCAGCGCGTCGCGGCCGTATTAGGAGCGATCGGGCCGGTGGCAGCGGGACGCCCGGCCCCGACACCGCCCCGCACCGCCGCGGGGACCTTCGCCCGGGACGGGGGGAGGAGGAGGAGGGGGGGGACGGGAGGAGGAGGAGGAGGAGGAGGAGGAAGGCGCCGCGCCCCTCCCCGCTGCCCGTGGCCGCGGTGATGCGGGTGTGTCCCGTCCCCCCCCCGCCTGTGCGCAGCCTCCGTCGCCGCGGTGACACACAGTCATCGTCCCCTCCCGTCGCCATGGTGACGGGCGGGTGCTGGCGCGGGGAGGGGTGATGGGGTGACGGGGTGGGGTCCCCCGGGGGGTACGGCCGAGCACCGCCCCCCCATACCCCTCCTGCCCCCCCCCCCTCCTGACCCCCCCGTTCCCCCCCCAAACCCCGACCCCCCCCAAGCCCTGCCCCCCCCGGGCTGTTGGGGCACGGCTGAGCCCCCCCCCGACCCCCCCAGGGCCAGGACCACGCTGGGGGCCGGGGGCCCCCCCGGCCGGGGAGCCCAGCACCCCCCATCCCTCCCGGGAAGGGTGTTGGATCGAAACCGGGGTGGGGCCACCCTCCGCGGCTCCCTGCGATGCCCGGGCGGGAGGGGCTGTCACGAGTGTGTCAGGTCTCAGCCGCCAGCCCCAGCGGGGAGCGGGGCTGGGAGTGTGCGCGGGGAGGGGGCCAGCTGTCCCCAAGCCGGGAGGGACACAGGGACAGGCTGTGGCTTCGGGGCAGGGCCCAGGCGGACCCCCCCCCCCCCCCCGAAGGGAACCTGACCCCCACTGCGGGGGGGCCCGGCACATATAAATGCAGCTCCCGGCTGCTCTGCCAGGCAGGTGCCGGTGTGCACCCACCGAGAGCCGGCACTGCCAGACCCCGGGGAGCCCACGTCCCCCCAGGCCCCCCCCAGCCCCCTCGAGCCCCCCAGCACCTGCAGGACCCTGACCCACTTATCCCCCCCCGGCCCGAAAGCCGACCCGTATCCGTTTCGGCCAGGGTCAGTTACACCGCACCGGGCAGTGCGGCCGCAGCTCGGGTAACGCAGCGGCTGGGGGGCCGCAGCACCCCCCGACGTGGTAAGAGAGAGCCCGGCCATGAAAAAGTCATGAGGCAACCAATCCCTGGGACCTATTTTCGGGAACAATAACCGGGCGCCGCACTGACACCGGAGCCGCAGGTCCGGGGGGAAGGCAGCAGCGGGAGCCATCGCGGCCGGGGCCTCGCTGCGGCACAGCAGCATCACCGGCGCATGGCCACTCTCCGGCGCAGGGGCTGGCACCGGGTGTCCGAGTGCTTTGGGGCGCAGGCGGTGGCGGGGCCCCGTGCCAGCGCGGGCAGAGCCCGTCCCCATGTCCCTGCGGTGGAGCGTGGCCGAGGCCGGGGGTCCCTGCGGCTGTGCCTGCCCCGCTCGGGGGGTCCCTGTGGCTGGGCTGGGGGGAAGGTGCCTGCAGGGCAGGAGTGGGGACTGTCCCCTGCACCCCTGTCCCCTTTCGTCCCCTGGGAAGGCAGCCCAGCCATACTGCTGTCATGAGCTTCAGGCAGCCTCAGCCCCGTGGAACGGAGGACCTCGCACCCCGGGCGATGGGGGGGCCCAGCCATCGCTCCAGCGGGCCGGGGCGGCCGTGACCCCGAGCCACAGCAGCAGGAGGGATTTGGGGCCACAGGACAGATGGAGGCCAAGGGCCCCAAAGCAGGATAAAAGGTTTAAACTAATCAAAATGCCTGGCTAATTGGTAAGGCGCTTAGGGGCTGGCCGGGAGGCGGCGCGGCTGGAGGTGACCTGCTGCTGAATCCGAGGGGCCGGTAACCTTAGCCCGCCGGGAACAGATACGCTGGCCCGCGCCCGGATCGGGTTCCCACCCAAGTTTTCCACCCGTGGCTCCGCGGCGCGAAGGGCGAGAGCCAGGGCTGCGGCGACGGAGGGTGGTGGTGCGGCCGCGCGCCTCGAGGAGCCGTCCGGGGGCTGCCACGGTGTCCCCTCGCCCGGGGTCTCGGCGAAAGCCCCGCCGCAGGTTACGGCCACCCCGGTGCCCGCCGCAATCTGGCCGGACTAATCCTACCTGCAGCTAATTAAACGGGCTGCGGCCCCCGGCCCACCCCCGGCACCCCCCCGCCGTGCCACACCGAGCCGTGCCGAGCCGCCCCGCGGGGCCAGTGCAGCAGCGGCGCCGGGGCAGCGCAGACGTCCCCGTGGGCACAGCTGGCCGGCCCCGCCGCGACGCCCAGGCTTGGCAGGGCCGGGGAGCCCCCGCCGCCCCCCCGGGGGCCGCCCCGCGCCAGCGGAAGATGCCAACGAATGGGATCCACCAGGTCCTGAAGATCCAGTTCGGGCTGATCAACTGCGAGAGCCGGTACCTGACGGCGGAGAGCTTCGGCTACAAGGTGAACGCCTCGGCGCCCAGCCTGAAGCGCAAGCAGATCTGGACGCTGGAGCAGGATGAAGCTGACAGCTCCGTCGTCTTCCTCAAGAGCCACCTGGGCCGGTACCTGGGTGCCGACAAGGACGGGAAGGTGCGGTGCGAGGCCGAGCAGCCGGGCCGGGATGAACGCTTCAGCATCATCACCCAGTCGGACGGGCGCTGGGCGCTGCAGTCGGCTCCGCACCGGCGTTTCTTCGGGGGCCGGGAGGACCGGCTCTCCTGCTTCGCCCCCAGCGTGACGGAGGGCGAGCTCTGGACCGTGCACTTGGCCATGCACCCCCAGGCCAACCTGCTGAGCGTCAGCCGCCGCCGCTACGCCCACCTCAGCGCCCACGAGGACGAAATCGCCACCGACAGCAACCTGCCCTGGGGGGTGGACGCCCTCATCACCCTCTGCTTCCAGGACAAGAAGTACAGCCTGCGCACCGCCGATGAGCGCTACCTGCGCTGCGACGGCACGCTGGTCCCCGAGCCCGGCGCCCGCACCGGCTACACCCTTGAGTTCAAGGCGGGCAAGCTGGCTTTCAAGGACTGTGATGGCAAATACCTGGCGCCCACGGGGCCCACCGGCACCCTCAAGTCCGGCCGCAGCTCCAAGCCAGGCAAAGACGAACTCTTCGACCTGGAGGAGAGCCACCCCCAGGTGGTCTTCACGGCGGCCAACGGCAGATACGTCTCCATCCGGCAGGGTAAGGGCTGCCCGCACCCCGCTGCCTGCTCCCTGCCCGCCTCGGGAGCCCCGGCTGTCGCCGGGGATCGGCTCAGCCGAAAGCTCCCACAGCCGCGGAGGGCTCTGTGGGAGCACCCCTGGGACCCCCGCCACGGGAGGGGACCCGACAATAACAACGAGGGGGAGGCTGCAGCCGGCGGGGCCAGGGTGGGAGCAGCAGTGGGGCTGCGCAGAGCTCCGCAGGTGTGTGTGGGTGCGCAGGGCTCCGTGGGCGCGCGTAGGGGTGCGCCTGTACACGTGCGTGTGCGTGTGAGCAGGGCTCCGTGCATGCAGCCCATACGTGTTTGTGCGTGGACGATGCTGTGTGCACAGGCGTGCGCGCAGCCTGTTCGTGTGTGCATGCGTGCAGGGCTCTTCCCAGCACAGTGCGTGCACGCGTGTTTGTGTGTGCACGGCTCTGCAGTGCTGCACACGTGCACATACGTGTAGGGCTCAGCTCAGTGGGCACGCGTGGGGCTCTCTGCGCAGCCGTGGGGGCACGCGCGCACGTGTGTGTCCTCCCGTGGCATGGGGCTGAGCCCGGCAGCCCAGGGCAGGCAGCTGCAGGCAGGAGGGGATGGGCAGAGCCCTGCCTGCGGCCAGACCCCGCAGCAGGGAGCCGGGCACGGGCCAGCGGATGGGATCGCGGCCTCTGGAGCCCGTGGGGGTCCCCGAGGGGCCCCCATCGCCCGGGCAGCGGTGGCTGTGCCATGACCCCGGCTGCCCTGCCGTCCCCCGGGCACCGGGAACATGCCTGCCCCTGTGCCAAGCGGCTTAGGGCCGGGTGACGGTGGCACGCAGGCTATAAATAGGGGGTTTGTGCGCTGCGGGGCTAACCAGATGGATTCGGCAGCAATCAGATTAACCAGCCCAATTAGCATGATTGTTCGCAGAAGGATTTACTGCTGTCGGGGAGGGGCCGGGGGAGGGAGAGCGCAGCCATGGCTCATCTGCGCACGTGGCCGGAGCGGGGCTGGTGCCGACGGCCACTCCCGCCCGCAGGCGTCAACGTCTCGGCGAACCAGGACGAGGAGCTGAACCACGAGACCTTCCAGCTCCAGATCGACAGTGACACCAACAAGTGCAGCCTGCACACCAACACCGGCAGCTACTGGACCCTCGTGGCCCATGGGGGCATCCAGGCTGTGGCCACCGAAGTGTGAGTGCGGCCGTGCCGCAGCGTGGGGCTGGGAAGGGGGTCTAGGGGGGACAGGCTGCCCCAGCTCATGCTCTCCCTCCGCCACCAGCGCTGCCAACACCATGTTCGACATCGAGTGGCGCGGGCGGCGCGTGGCCCTGCGCGCCAGCAACGGCCGGTACGTCTGCACCAAGAGGAACGGGCAGCTGGCAGCCGTCAGTGACACCGTGGGTAAGTGCCAGGGGTGGCCGGGGGGTCCCGGCCTTGGCCCCCCACCCCAGGGTGCTCAGGGCCGGGCTCCCGCACAGGGGAGGATGAGGAGTTCACCCTGAAGCTGATCAACCGCCCGATGCTGGTGCTGCGGGGTGAGCACGGCTTCGTCTGTTACCACCGCGGCTCCAACCTGCTCGACTCCAACCGCTCTGTCTATGATGTCTTCCACATCAGTTTCAGTGATGGCGCCTACCAGATCCGAGGTGGGCGATGGGGTGGGGGGCTACCAGGGCAGGGGGCTGCCGGGGGTCCGGCCAGGCCCCGGTGATGTCCCCGGGGACTCTCCGCAGGCCAGGGGGGCAAGTTCTGGTACGTGGCGAGCAGCGGGTCGGTGTGCAGCGATGGGGACCTCTCTGAGGACTTCTTCTTCGAGTTCCGGGAACGAGGACGCGTCGCCATCAAAGGGAAGAACGGCCGGTACCTGCGTGGGGACCCAGCCGGCACCCTGCGCGCCGACAGCGAGTCCGTGCTGCGGGCCACGCTCTGGGAGTACTGACCTGCCTGGCACCAGCTGCCCACCGCAGCGTCCCCCAGCCCGCCCCACTCCCAGGTTGGCCGGGGGCACTAGCTCGTCCCCAGGCAAAGGATGGCGGTGGAGCCAGTGGTGGCACCATCCATGGCAGGGGTGTCCCCGACCCCCCTCGACTCATGGCATTAAAGTCAGCCTGGATCACACCAGGGCAGCGCCTCATACTCCTTTCCCTCCTACAGTCCCCCAAGGGCAGGGGTGCCCGCGCCCCGAGGGCTCCTCAGGTGAAGCCCCGGAATCCCCCCGTCCCCCTCCCTGTGCTCAGCCCGGGAGCCCCCACACGCTGGGAAAGGGCTGATCCTGTCTGGGCATCCTGGCCCTGTCACCGCTGGGGGACGCAGGGACCCCCGGGCTGCCGAAGGCAGAGCTGCCAGGCAGTGGTCGCAGGGCCCTGGGGTGCCGCACGGCAAAGCGAACCTGCTGCAGGCAGGACCCCTCCGGGCTGCGCAGGGAGCTGGAGCCCAGAGGGGCTGGGATGCCCACGGACCTTCCGCCAGGCTAGGGGAGCAGGAGGGGGCTGCAAGTGGGCTATAGGGGAGGGCCCCAGCGGAGGCTCCCCGTGCAGCGCCAGCAGGCACGAGAGGAGAGGGGTTGCCAGGGCTGCAGACCTCCGGGTGGGCAGGGTGACATGGGGCAAGGAAGATGCAGTGCTTCCAACACCGAGCGCGGGGTATGGCCCTGCGGCTGCAGCTGGCAGCATCACCCTAAATGTGGTGGGGCCACGGGGGCTGGCGGTGGCAGCCCCCCAGGGAGCTGGCAGGGCCCTACTGGGAGATGGAAAGGAAAAGAGACGGGCACTCGCTGAGCGGCACGATCGTTTTCATGGCAGACGACAGATTTACAGACAGTGGAGCGGTGCGGGGAAGGACTGGGCCAAAACACGCTGCACCACCACAGAAATACAAGATCATTTATAGAAACAACGGGGGAGCGGAAAACCCCCTCCCCTGCCCAGCAGAAAACGGGGTTCCCCCGGGCGGGCGCCCGCTGGGCACCCTGGCACAGCACCCTGTTTGTCCTGATCCTGAAAGGCAAGGCGGCACGGGGGCACAGCCCACAGCCGGCACGGCGCCGGGAGAGCGCTAAACTACCACGGCTAGAACGATCCACAAGACAGCATGGCTCCGGGGGCTGCCCGCCGGCGTGGCCGGGCTTGGGGGGGCGGCAGGGCCGGGCCGAGCCAGCCCAGAAGCCCCCGCTCTGCCACCGGACGGCTCTTGGAGAGACGCCGCCGGAGCCCCGTAACCCTCCGGTGCTGCCGACAACACGACCACGAAACACGCACACACACACATCCCCCCACCCAGACCACCGCCGCGGCATCCCTGCCCTCGCCGCCAGCCCTCCCGCCCGGGCCCGCTCCTCCTCCGGTGGGGGTCTCTCCCCGCTGCTGGCCCGGTGGGCACCCACCCCGGCCCGCGGGGCTCGGGGCCCCCGGGGCACACTGGCCGCCCCCCTGCTCACAGGAGAACAAGGCTGGGGTTGCGGAGCTGCCTGTAGATGTGCAGGAGCTTCTCTGCCGTCGCGGCTCCCTCCTCGCCGAGGGGCGGCTGGTCACGCAGGGTCTGCGCCTCCTTCAGCAGCATCTGCGCAAGGAGATGGAGGTTGAGAGACACACGTCGGCTCGGGGCTGCGGCGGCAGGTCCCGACGGCATGCACCCCATGGGGAGGGAACTGGGGCGCAGTGGGTGCCCACCACGCCTGGCACGGGCTTGCGGCTCACCTCGTGGTTGGCCTGGATCTGGCGCAGGTACTGCATGCGGAGGTCGGGGGGTCCGGAGCCCTGTGCCGCCTGCTCCAGCACCAGCGCCTGCGGGGAGCAGAAAGCTCTGCTGGGGTGGGCACCGGGAGAGCCGGCTGCGGCAGCACCCAGCCCCGGGGAGCCCCGACACGGCACCGGGCAGAATGCAGGTCTCCACCTGGCAGCCACGCTGCCCTGCTTTCCCCAGCCTGGCACCATGCTTGCCGGCACCGAAGCACCTCCGGGAAGGCTGCCAGCCCCCACGTGCCACAGGGGCCCCGCTCTGTTTAGCTGCCAAACTGACCGGGGCCGTTCCCGGGGCAGACAGCAGGCACCTCCCGGCGCTCCGTGGCCCAAATGCCCAGAGCCAAGGCCGGGGCTCGGGAAGGGAGCGGGGTCCGTGATGGCTCCCAATGCCGGGCTGGTCTACCACACGGTGGTGCCAGAGAAACCCTCCCAGAGCACCCAGCTGTGGCCCCAGGCTTTGGCACAGGGGTTTTGGCTTGCTTAGGGTCCCCCCTGCCCTCCAGGGCCACGGCTGCTGGGGCCAGCGGCACGGCCCCGCGTACCTGGATGCGCCGGATGACGGCGTGGTGCATCCTGCACATGTCGGCCAGGGTGGGGCTCTCCATCAGGATCTCCACGGCCTGGATGGGGCCCGCTGGGCTGAGGTCGTTCATGGCCACCTGGGACAGGCAGCACATCCTCACTGCAATCATTGCCGGGCAGGAGAGGGGGCGAGGGCGGCCTCAGGACCCCTCCCCATGGGCACAGGGCTCCCCAAGAGGCTCTCCGCCCCCATCCCTACTCCCCGCATCCCCCCAACCCATTTGCCCTCCAGCCTGGTACAGGCAAACGCAGCAGAGATGCTGCCAGCCCGGCTGGGTGCATCAGACCCCTTGCCCAGCCACTCTGAGCAGCATTTGCCCCTGGCCCCGCCCCGGTGGCCATCAGGCCCCAGGAGAGCGCTCGCCCGCTCCTCCAACCCGGCTGGGAGTGGTGGCAGAGGTGGGTACCGCAGCCAGGAGAGTGGCCGCCAGTCTTGCCCGGTGCCGCTGAGGGCGAGTGGATGCCCGTTCCCTGACGGGACGCAGGCTGCCACCCGACGGGATTTAATCCGTCAGGCTTAGCCCAAGCAGAATTAATGCTGTCGCTAATCACATCGGCAATATTAGTGCTCTCAAGCGTGAATCAACCTGAGCCAGGTCGTTGCCAGCACGCAGGCGGCAGGGCCCCTCGGCACAGGGTCAACCAGCTGCAGTGGGAGAGCCGGGCAGCAATCAGCATTTCTCCTTTGTGCTTAGAAGGGGATTTTCACGTTAAAGGGGGACGAGCTGCAGCAGATCAGATTTACACCCCAATCCAGCTACGTCTTCCCCTCACTTTGCAGAGCCAGCCAAAGCAGCAGGGAAAGCCCATTTCTTCCTACAGCTGAGCCCGACACCAGGTCGGGGCACGGCGAGTATCTGACGTTACTGCAACTCAGTGGGGCTGGGCAAGAGATGGGCAGGAGCAGGAGCCACACCACCCCAGCGGAAAGGCAGCAGCAAAGAGCACCCAAAAGGATCCTGAGGATCAGCAAAGGGATGCTGGGAGGGGAGTGGGCATCTGCATTTGCCCTCACAAAGCCAGCGTGCCGTGCCGGGACACAGCAGCAGCCCACTGCCCTGCCTGGCAGGGAAATGAGATCATCTGGGGGACACATACCTGCCCGGAGAGGGAGGGAAGTGGCCACAGCCTTTGGGAAGTCCCAGGTTGGCAGAAAGGGGACCAGTGACGCAGCCCATCCAGCCCAGCACACAAGCCCCAGCCCCACAGTATAGGCAACCAGCAGACCCCAAGCAGCACCCAGGCATCCAGACCCACAGAGGACAGCCTGGGGTCAGCACAGCAAGGCCATACATCACCCAGCTCCCCGGCACCAGCGAGGGGCTGCGGGACAGAGCCAGCTCCACAGGATGGGGACACGGGCAGTTTCTCTGCAGGGCTAACCCATTCCTTGCCTCTCGGACAAGCAGCTGCACCTCGCCTCCGTCCGGCGCCGCGCCGCGCACTGATGCCACCTCCCCGCTGCTCAGCGCCTCGGCCCCGGAGTTCTCAGCCAGCAGCCAGCGCAGCGTGGCGCAGCTCAGTGGGATATCTGGGGACGAAAGGAGAGAAAGCAGAGCTTGTGACGCTGCTGAACGTCCTCCCTGCGGCTCAGCAGCCCCACTCAGGCTGGAGCGACGCAGGATGGAGTGGCGTGTGCCTGGTGCAGCCCCTGCGAGGCCAAGGCTGACGCGGGGGCCATTCCCCTCTCTGCTGAGACAAGCTGAGCTCGGGCATGCAACCGCCATTGCGTCCACGTGGCAGCCTCATGGGCAGACACGTGCTGGGGTGGTGACTGCGCGGGGTCACGCAGCCCTCCTTGCCCAAGGAAGGGGCTGGTGGCCGCCCCAGCCTGCATGCACGGGCTGTGACAGTGCCATCCGGCCCCTCCTGGGATGGCCACAAGCCGGGATTCAAGCGCCTGTCCCCAGGGAGATACCTCAGGAGCTCCCAGGATGCTCCTCTCCAGGGACCCACCTGAGCTGGAGGTTTTCAGCGCGTTTTTCAGCAGCTCCGAGGACACCCTGATGGATGCTGCCGAGGGGGGCAGGTTTCTCTCTCCCGGGGTGTGCGGCAGCTCGCCGGCTTTCGCCCCCTCAGGCTCAGTCTGCTCCCGGGACACTTTGAGGAAGGTCTCCACAGGGTCTGGGGGGGCAGGGGGGGCAGCCGCCAGCGGGGAGGCATCTGGCCCAGGGGGGCTGCTCTCAAAACGGAGGCACTGGAGCATGTCAATGGTGCATTCGCTGAGGGGCAGGCAGATCCCCTCTCTGTCCGGTGAGAGGATGGGCGAGTCGTCCGGCAGGAGGTCGTCCAGGGCCTCGGAGGAGTCGGAGCCGCTGCCCAAAATATCCCGTAAACTGTAGTAGAGGGCACAGGAGATGGTCAGAGGCAGGTCCAGCTTGGCATCCGCAGCGGAGCTGAGGGGCAGCGTCAGCTCCCTCTTGTTCCCAGGGAGGAGCTGGTCGATGGGGAAGGTGAAGGTGGTGGCCGAATCCACAGACTCCTCCTCTAAGGCACAAGGGCTGGCCAGGAGCTGAACGCAGAGGGTCCAGCCCTCCTCCAGGCTGTACTCGCTGCAGTTCTCCAGCAGACAGGAGATGGTGACGGTATCTTGGAGCAGGAGGCAGCTCCAGTTGGCAGTGACAGTGCAAGCAATGGGCTTCTGGCCTTCTTGGCTGGACAGCAAAGCCGCGCTCACATTCATCACCTGGTTCAGGCTGGCCAGGGCTCGGTTCTTCTGGTCCACCGCCTTCTTCAGGAAGGAAACCCTGCAAGGACAAAGCATCGCCGCTGAAATAGCAAGAGGGACGGCAGCCGGGACGCCGGGTCAGTGACGGGAGCATGGCAGAGGCCAGCACCAAAGGCTGCTGCAGGAAGGGCACTGCGCCGTGGCGGCAGATGAGCCAAGCAGCCCCTGGCATGAGCCCGGCGCCCTGAGTCACCCCAGGAACTCCCCGGCTCCCTCTCCAAGGCAGATAGGAACCATGCTGCCTGCGGGGCCACTCTGCCCACGAGGCCAATCAGCTGAGCTGACCCTGAGGAGCAGCTCCGGCCAGCCAGACCCCGGGAATCCCCCTGTGAAAAGAGAGGGACTTGTCCACGTCCCCTCCCCACACGCAGATGGCCGCAGAGGCCAGAGGCATGCGCCTGCCCTGCCTGTTACTGCGGACTTGGCAAGCATGGCAGGGCGTCTGGGAGCGCCTGGCACCCTGCCTCTCCCACCTTCTGCCGCCGAGGCTGTAAACACCAGCCCGCCCGCAGTGCCTATCGAGGTCGGGGGGGGCTTCCCAGCCAGGCTCCTGCACTCCGCAAAGGTAAACGTTGGCGTGGTTACTGCCAGAGACCTCACAGCCGATGCACAAAAGCCCCGCTCGGCGCTCATAAACCTGGCAGCTCGCAGAGTAAAAGCACGAGCACGCGGCACTGAGCAGCCCTCTGCCCTTTACCTTTCCGAGGTGTTGCCTATTCCGGACAGCAGCTCCTTAATCCTCCGTCCGGCCTCGGCGGGTGTCAGCTCCACATCAGCGTCCTCGGGGCTGCATAAGTCACAGGTCATGAGGCGGCCCTTGGCAGACAAGGCCAGCAGCTCCGATTCACCTACGGGCAGAGATGTGGACAGGTCAGACAACGAGGGGCAGCGGGGGGGCCGGGAAGGCAGCCGGGGCTTCCCTGATGGCTGTGGGGGTGGATGCAGTGGGACGGGGGAGCACACGACAGCACTGCCTGCCCCAAGACAGCGGGAGCTGGAGGTATCGCCTCCGTCTGCAGAGGGGTACGACGGAGACAGGACACGGACCACGACAGCATGCCCACCACGCACACAGCTCCCTGAGAAGGGGTGGCCCCACGGAAGGGAAATGCCACCCCTCCTGCCTGTCCTGTCCCTGCAGCTCCTGCTCGCTGACAGCCCCGCTGCCCCAGCCATGCTTCCCGGAGCTGGACGCCCCCAAGCCAAGGCCAGCAGCAGCTGGGGGAGGTGCTGGGGGGGGGCCGCAGCGCCCCAGGAGACAGCGCTGCCATGCAGGGTCCCCGGCGGCGAGACGCATGCAGCTCCGCAGGCAGTGAGCGGGGCCAGATGCAGGCAGGGCTGCCTGCCTTGCTCTCGCCTGGTTGCCCCAGGACCCTCTCCTCGCTCGCCTGCCTGTTCTGGCCCCGTTTGCTCCTCGTGCTGCCCCACGCAAGGGGCTCAGCTATGGCTACGAGATGCTTTCCCCCCCATCTAGGCCCTCTGCTCCCTTCCTCCACTTCTGAGGGCGAGCACCGCACCTTGCTCTGTGCCCAGGCCATGGTCAGGCACTGCATGCTGCCCTTGCTGGAGGGGAGCGGTTAGCACCCAAGCTGTGGGGCTGGAGAGAGCAGTGCGTGCAGGCTCCGAGCGGCCACGCAGGAGCCCCCAGTCCGGACAGCGGCACGCCTGAACCCCCTTTCTGGAGTGAGCACCATCCCAGCTCGCTCAGGGCTCCCCGCAGGCTGCCCTCCGCACGGGGAGCCCAAAGGGGCAGGCAGGGCTGCTGCGAACATCCCGTGGGAACCTGTGCGGACCGGCCGCTTCCTGCGATGCCGAGCAGAGAGGAACCGCGAGCGGGCGGGGAAGAGCCGGAGCTGTGAGAACGCCTCGCGTTCAGCCCGAGTCGGCATGCTCGACAGAAACGACTTACAAAAACGAGGGGAGTCAACAAGAACAGATGGAGGACGGAGCCCAATCTGGACTGTAAGGAGGGGTGGAGACGTACGGGCTGGAATAGGCAGCTATCCTGCCCCGCTCCACCCCAAGACCCAGCGCACGCCCCGCTGCCGGCAGTACCTTCTGACGCCCGAGAAGACAAGGAAAGAGCCACAACGCTACAGATACTTAAACTGGCCGGAGACAGGACGGGAGGCAGGACACCGGCACAGCTCTCCGCGTCCTCAGGGTCAGAGGAATCGCCAACCCAGTCCAGGTCGACGGCGGAGATGTCCGAGTGTGTGCTGTAATACATCCGGCTGCCGCTGCCGCAGGCGGCGCAGAGAATGGGCCCACGCAAGTAGTACTCCCTGAGCTCCGGCACCGTCGCCTCCTCCCTCTGATCTGCCTTGACGGCCACCATCTTCCCGTAGTGGCCCACGGCCACCACGCAGTCACAACCAGCGTCTCCGAAGAGCTGCTCGTCCTCGGCATCCTCCGCTGCCCTCCGCTCCGTTCTCAAGGCCCCAATGAAGACGATAGGCTCTTCCAAATGATGGAGGATCTTCACGGGGGAGTCTTGGTTTGAAACGTCATGGCAGCCGTCGACAGCTGGCAAAGAGCTGAGGGCCTTCAGTGGCACGGAGCAGAGCTGTCCGTCCGGGAAGCCGCAGAGGATCATAGGAGACTCCAGCATGGCAGCATCGATCCCGAAGAGCAGGCTGAAGAGGGGCTCTTCCAGCACGAAGCCCCCTGAGCACCACAG
This sequence comes from Gavia stellata, assembly GCF_030936135.1. Lineage (NCBI taxonomy): Eukaryota > Metazoa > Chordata > Aves > Gaviiformes > Gaviidae > Gavia > Gavia stellata. The sequence continues at coordinate 13,185,218 of NC_082615.1, read as the reverse complement.
CCCCTCCCCGGACCCCATGGTGCCTGGGGAGGATGCGCAGCACAGGACGGGCAGGAAGTGGGAGGGCGGGCCGTCCCCCTCGTCCTGGGGCTGGGGGCCGGGGCAGAAGCCCACCTCGCTGACCTGCCGATATGGGGGACTCTCCTGCTCGGGGTGCGGAAGCTCGTGCAGTTTCATCCACCATTTGCTGTGAGCCTGGGACAAGGTGATGACGAAGTTGTTGAGCAGAGTGAACATGCACAGACTGGAGTCTGGGAAGATGCAGGCATCCGAGTCCACAGGGAAGACGCCGGAAGGGCAATTGCTTTCTTGGCCGTCACCATCCGTCTGCTCCATTAACCTTCAAGCAAACAGGGAAGAGGTCTCAGCCAAGCCGTGGGGCGAAGCCAGCGCTTCCCTTGGCCGCCTCTTACCCTGGCCCTCGGAAACAGGCTCCCTGCAGCACAGCTTTTAGCATCTGCTGCAAGAGCGGTGATCTGGAGAGAGCCAGAGCTTCAAAACGCGTAATGCTTCCCGTGCCTGAGGGAGGACGGGCAGGGACAGGGCAGCGGCGGAAGCCCAACGCATGACCCCAGCCGCGAGAAGCAGCCCCGGGACTCCAGGGCTAATGGCACGGGGCTGGCTTGTGTCCCCAGGGGTGACAGCCAGCTCACCTGCTCTGCTGGTCCAGGGAGACGCAGTAAATGCCGCTGTGGGCACAGAGGATGTAGAGCTGCCGGGGCTGGGGCAGCAGCTCCACATGCCACACCTGGTCGGGGCACCGGTACACAGCCTGGGTGGAAAAGCAAAAAGAAATGTCACCTTCCTACGGCACCCAGAGGGGTGGTGGGGACAGGGCTGCTCGCCGCAGGTGCGAGTGCCAAGGGAGCCACGGTGCCCACGCTGCCAGGCTGGGCAGAGCCCTGCTCACCCGTGCGGGGTAAAGAAAGAAACGGCTCGTTGGGCAACACTCCCTCCCAGGCAACCCCAACACAACTGCAAATTAAAGTGGTTATTTCCTGCAAACGGAGATTATAAGCAATTTCCAGGAATAAATCTATTCCTGGGGAGCACCGCAGCTTGCAGACCCAGCTGGGCTTTCCTGGGCGAGGGGCAGCCGCCCTCGGTGAACAGCGGCAGGGGGTCGGGAGAATGGCTGCATGTAACGACGCAGCCCGTCGCTCCCGCTCCCAAAGGGGAAGGAAAATAGCGATCAGAAAGTCGGTATGTGATCTACTTTCCCGAGAAGGAGTGCAGTGTAGGAGGCAAATCCTGATATTACAGCGATGGCTTTCTTAGAAATGATAATAAGAACAAATTAAAAAAAGAAGCCATGTATAACTCAACACGACGACTGCTGTTAGTCACAGCAAAGACAATGGCGAAACCCTTTGTAGGTGAGAAATGAAAGAGACATCACTTCGCTCAGGGAGTAAAAAAAACCTTTCTGGTTTAATTAAATGTTTGTCTTGCAAGTTTAAGAGAGGGGCCATGCGGCAGCACCCCCCACCCCCCGAAGGGGCCTTGGAGCCGGGTAAGGGGGTCTGGTGCTGCTCCTGAGGTTAGTTTGCAGATGAGGAACTCCGACGGAGGGACCCCAGGAAGGACTCTGGCCCCAGACTGCGTGACCGGTGAAAGGGGACATGACTGGTGTCCCTGCCACCTTCGCCCTGTCCCTGGACACCGGCCCCGCGGGACACTGGCCCCAGAGCACCCTCCCGGCACAGGGGACGCGGGACGAAGCCCCTCGCCCTGCCAGGCCGCTCACCTTCAGCACCTTCCCCTCCTGGTCGTAGACGTAGACGAACTCGCTGCCGTTGGAGAGGTAGATCTCGTTCTCGTGGCACAGCACCCGGGGCTTGCCCGCCACCAGCCCCCCCACCGGGCAGCAGAAGCCGGCCAGGTAGTCCACCCTGTGGCCCACGTGTGCCATGGTGCCGGGAGGGGCGCGGTGCCAGCCTGGGGGTGCGGGGACGGGGGTCAGCGCTGGGGGGGTCACCCACGCTCAAGCAGGCACCGAGGGGGAAGGGGATGGGGCCCCTCCGTGAGCACCCTGGGTGCAGGCTGAGCCTGGTGGCCCCCCCCCAGGGCCACTGACAGCCCCAGGCGCGCGGTGATCCAGCCCCCCCCAGCCCTGACTGAGCCCCACACCGCAGGCCCAACCCCATGCCCGCCCCCCATACTGCAGGCCTAGACCCTCATCCCCCCCCAGGCCCAGCCCCACAACCCCATCCCCCCGCAAACATCAACCCCCAACCCCCTAGTCCCCATCCCAGCCCCCCCCATTCCCACAGCCCCCAGACCCGCCCCGCAGGCCCAGCCCCCACCGCCCGACCCCCCCAAACTCTCCCCTCAGCCCCCCCAGCCCGCCCCACACCTCGGCCCCCCACCTGCTCCGCCCCCCCGGGCTCTCTCGCTCCCCCCTCCACCCCACACTTCACAACCCCCCGCCCCCCCTCCCCCCGTCATCGCCTCCCGGTGGGACTGCGGGTACCGGGCGGGGGGCGCGGGCGGCTTCGCTTTACGGCTGCGCGGCGGCCGCCGCAATGGGCGGGGAGTTTACGACAGGCCGTAAAGCCTCGATGGGCGGCCCTAGGCTGGAGGGGCGGGGAGGGGTCGCACCCCCCGGGGTCGGTACCGGGAGGACTCGGGGGGGTGAGGGCCCGCCCCGGGGGCGCAGAGAGGAGCGAGGCGATGCTGGCGGTTGAGGCTTTATTAATGGCGAGCGGGGGCTGGGTTGGGGCCCCCCCCGGGGGGGCAGAGGCCTGCCCCGCAGCACAGGCCTGCTCCTGCCCCACGGCTGCCCCGTGGGTGCGGGCACGACCCCGCCGCTGGGTTGGGCCCCTCCCCAGCTTGACTGAGGGCCCTCAGGCTGATGCCCGCCGTGCTGGGCCCCCCTCGGTGCCGGGGCCGGTACTGGGGCGGCTACTGCGGGGTGTTGGGGGGCCTGCGGGCGGGCTGGGGCAGCCCCCGGCGGCGCGGGGGGGCTCCGGGGCCGCGGGCCCGGCTCAGCTGGTCCACGAAGGCCTCCACCTCGGCGAAGCGTGCCGACAGCCGCCCCAGCTGCTCCTTCAGGGCGCTGAAGTCCCGGTACAGATCGTCCAGGGCCCCCGACAGCGACCGGATCCTGCCCGGGGGAGAGGGGTGAGGGCGCAGGACCCCCGCCAAGCCCCCCCCCACCCACCAAGGGGCATCGCCGGCCCCCGCCGCCCCCTCACCTCCCGTAGTCGGGCAGCACAGTCTGGTGGTCGAAGAGCAGCAGGTTCCTCATCTGGGAGGTGATGGCGAACTTCCAGTTGTCCAGCACCAGCGTCAGGTTGGCGCAGCCCTTCACCGGCGTTCTCTCGGCTGCGGGGATCCGAGGGGACAGGCTGGCCGGGGCAGGACCCCGAGCGGCCCCAGGAGCCCGGCCGCGGGCAGGACCCCAGCACCCTTCTGGCCCCACACCCGGGGGCAGCTGCCTGCCGTCAGGCCGGCGTCGGGCAGGGAAGCTCTGGCCTTGCCGGTATCCCAGCACCGGCAGCTCCTGCGCGGCGGGGAGGGGGTCCCGAGCGGCGGGGGGTTACCGTCTGCTCCGTGGTCCCACGCCACCGGCCGCCGCTTCACCTTAGCGGCGCAGCCCAGAGCCGCGAGGAGCAGGAGGGGCAGAAGTCGCGACATGGCGCTGCTGCGGGAGAGCGCGGTGAGAAAGGCCCCGGCCAGCTCCTGGCTGCAGGCAGGAGGGAGCCAGGGCACCGCGTCCCCAACGGCCCCGGCACAGGGACCCCGAGGCTGGGTGGCTGTGGGGTGTCGCGGCCCTGACGGCCAGGCTGGGCACGTGGGACCTGGTGCCGTCAGAGCCCCTTCTGCCTCCTACCTGCGCTGAGGTCCCAGCCGGCGCGGACAAGGCAGCCGCTTGCCGGGCTCGGCTCCCCCGGCTCTGGCTCCGTGTGGCTCCTGCCTTCCTTTTTCAACGCGCTGGTCTGGCGCCGGGCCCGGCCGCACGCGGCTCCGGCGCTGATTGCAAACAGACTGCCCGGCTGCAGCAGAGCCACGGGTAGGGGACGGTGTGTTGAGTGGCCGGTGATGGGGCGCAGGGTTCCCCCAGGAGAGCTGAGTGTCCCGGCACGGCGCAGCCCCCACGCGGCTAACGGAGCGCAGGAGGCATGGCGCTGGCTCTCGTTTCAGGTGCTTTTATTCAACGTTACTCGCAGACCCTACGCCCGGGTCAGTCCAGTCCAGGCACCGCACACCGCTGCAACCCCAAACACCAACAAACCGAGGGGAAAAGCAAACTGCAGCCCACGAGCCCTGCAGCGGGGCCGGGCGGCTGCTCCACTAACGCCGGCGGGACGAAGCTTTCGGCAGTGCCCAGGCAGGTGCTCGCCAGCAGCAGCGAGGGGCAAGGGAGGCCGTCAGGCACACGGGTGCCGGGGGTCCCTGCCACGCTGCCCACCCTGTGATGCATGCACAGGGTCCCTGCTTGCCCCACTGCCCGGCTGGAGAAGTCAGGGGCAATGCTGTCCTGGCACAGGAGGGGGCCTCACGCCTGCCTCCTACGAGGAGGGCACGGGGCAGTGCTGGAGCCACTGCCCCGGGGGTTTAACTAAGGCCCAAACCCGCAGCACCAGGGCATGGGGGTCTCCAGGATGGGGCAGGGGGTCAGAGGCCCTGCAAGAGGAGGACTGAGCCCCCGGGGCACCGCAAGCATCTACCTGCCCCCTCCCCAGCCAGGGTCTAAAGGGGGGAACGAGCAGCAAGAGGGCGGCCTGACCCCCAGCTCCGGCTCCGCACCGGGGAGTACGCGCTCAGAAGGGATGTGGGCACGGGCGAAGGCGCCAGCTGGGGGGGCAGCTCTCTGGCAGTGCCGGGGCACGCGGGAGGCGAGGTGGGTGCTGAGTTAACGTGGCTCCCCCCACACGGCCTCGCTCCAGAGGAGGGGATGAGCTGCTGTGCAAGGCGCCTCGCACCTTCCCCGGGAACCGAACTGCTCTCTGCGGGGTGAGACGGCACACGGGGCAGGGGACACACTGCTCCCGCAGCCCCCGTGGTGAACGGGCAGGATGCGGGGTGCACCCAACCGGCAGCCAAACACACGCCAGCCCCGGCGCACACAGCCGGGTGCCGAAGCATCTCTGGCGCACGAGAGAGAGCAAGCGCGGCTCGGCACTGTACGTGCCGTGGGAGCGGTGCCAAGCCCAGAGCTGGCACATGCCCACCCCTTGCCCGGTGCCAAGGGGGGGCCCGTCCTGCTCCGGGAGCGCTGCCAGCGTGCGGGGCCCAGCCTGGCAGAGCTGCCGTCTGGCCCAGCACTGTTAACAGTCGTCTGCTCGCCCTGCCTGGGTCGTTTAGCGTGAAAGCTGTCAGCACCCGGGCACCCACGGCTGGCGGCAGCAACCCACGCAGGCAGGGAAAGGGGAGCAAAGCTGCAGGCAGAGAGATGCCACGGCCTCCCTGTCACCTCCGCTATGCCGGGAGGCTGCTTTGGGCAGGCAAGCGGGCAGGGAGGGAGGGGCCCTGGTTGGCCACAGCCCCCCCGAGCCCCCAGCGCTCACCCAGGAGCAGGCTAGGATAGCAGCTGCGGGTGGCGGGGGGAGAGCCCAGCCCCGCTAGGCGCAGGCTGAAGTTAAGCGTTGGTTTCCCAGGCTGGGGGCCAGCGTCAAAATAAAGCCAGGGCGCTTGGCTCCTGCTGCGACTATGCGGCTGCCCCTGAAAGGGAGCGAGGAGTAACTGGGGAGGGCTGGAGCCACCCCAGCCCCTGCCCGGCTCCACACCCTGGGGTGCCTGATGGCGGGAAGCGGAAGGGAGGACGGGGAAGGGAGAAGCACCACTCCTGCTGCTCGAGGGTTTGCTCTGTATTGGAGTCTGCCACCGCGCCGGCCGGCGTGGCTAGGTCCGGGGCAGGCTGCACATCTCGCAGTGGTCCGTGCCCGGCTGGTTCATGAAGGTGCAGTGCTGGCAGGCCCACATGGCCGCTGACACGGCGTGTGTCGAGCCACCCATGGCACCGTACTCCTGTAGTCCTGAGATCTGGACACCGACTGTGCCTGCAAGAGAAAGAGCCCAGTCAGAGCAGGGGGGGAAGTGCTGGGACCAGGCAGGTCCCCTGCCTAACCCCAGAGCAAGGTTCCTGTCCTGACCCAGGCAGGAGGGTCCCTGCCGAGATGCTGCCCTCACCCCTGAGGCTGGCACCCCGGGGAGGCTCGCAGGTGGTGGCAGATCTCAGCCCCCCACGGCTCAGCACCGCAGATCCCACATTGCAGCCCTCCAGCCCAGCCCCACTTCCCACTTGGTGCAGTGAGGATTGCTCGGGACCAAGGAATACCCTTCCTCCCGCCTGAGCCTCCAGCAGCCTCCGCGGCAGCTTGAGAGCACAGCCGCCGGCCGGCTCAGCCCAGCCCTGGCCCTAGGGACACGGGACCCCCTCCCAGAGGGACCCCTTTTCTTACTGCAGAGCTGCTCGATGGTGGCCCACTGCTCTGATTTTTTCCAGGTCTGTGCGAGCTCCTCATTCTTGGTCCTCACGGCTTCCAGCAACAAGCTGATGCTGTCCTGGAAGCCATAAGAGGGAAATCGGTGTTGGACACTCCTCCGGTGCCCAGGCTGGAGCTGTGACCAGGGAATTGCCTCCCTGCCCTCCTCCACCAGCCAGAGCAAGACAGAGCTGCGAGTCTGAGCTGCTGCCCCTTTCTACAAGGCCCGTTGAGTTGCCCCCGTGAGGTTCACCAGCAGGGAGCAAGATGCAGTTTATCCATTCTGCTCTCCCCAGCATTCAGACGTACCCCTAAAACCCAAATGCTTCCTTTTCCTCTTCTTAGAGGAGATTATCACCTAACCAGGCTGCAGCTGACCGCTGCGCTGCCCCGTGTGGGAGAGCATGCCGGCACCGCGGGCTGAGCCTGACTCCCGGGGCTGCAAACCCACTGTGCCAGAGCGTGCTGGCACCCGGTCCCGGCCACGCACGCAGCCCCGGCCTGATCTCCAGCTGCCCAGCGTCAGCCCGGCTGCCCCACACATGCGCAGTCCTCGGCACGCTCGAAGCCTCTGGCAAACACATGGCCCTTTCCGCTGGCGTGCTGCTTACACCAGGAAGGTCCGGCGGTGCAGATGTGAACCCAGGGCCTGGGCAGCCGCCAAGCCCCCAGCGCCCGGCCAAGAGAGGCAGAGCTGTATAGCCAGGAAGTCGTTGGCCTCACCGAGATTTGGGGGCTCTGATCTCGTTATCGTTACAACAGGAATTTCTGATTCTGAGATATTTTTAAAAATGTTTCCAGCTCTCAGAGCTGCAGCCAAGTTGGCTCTGTCCGGTCTGTGACCGTGCTAACAACCACCACCCGCTCAGTGCTCTGAGCAGCGTGTTGAGAGCTCTTGGCCTAGTCGGGGGCTTTGGTTTCAATTTTTAAACCCTCTGCGACAGCTCAGCCTGGAAGAAGAGGCGTTGGGCCAGCTGCACGGCCTGCCCTGCACAGGCACCCAGCCGGGGGACGTGCCCAGGGGTGGCAGGCTGGGTCGCTTGGTCCCGGGAGGAGCTCAGGGCCCCGGGGACGGCGACGCTGACACGACCCTTTCCTCCTCCCCATTACGTACCCGCAGGGGCATGACCTCGTTCGTGACCAGGAAGAGGAGCAGATGGAAATCGGAAATGATGTCTAGGAAAACGGAGGAAGTATTTTGGGACAGGTACGTGGCCAAGCTGTGGAAGTCCTAGAGAGAGGGGACAGTAATAAAGAGAAGTCACTTCCCCCCCCAGGCAATACCTTTATTTTCCTATCTGCATCCACTAACACAGAGCGTAACATTCCTGTCTCTTTTGGGCATCGGCTGCAATCTGCAGAGGTCCTCCCAAAATCAGATGCCAGGCTGGCTGACTGAGTTGCAGCTAACAACTTGCAAAGAAAAGGATCTTTGAGCCCACACTAGCTCCCCTATCCGAGCACCTGGACAACCCCAGCATGTACAGAGCTGGAGACCCGGGAGATGCTGAGCAGAGGCCAGTCAGCTGGCCTCCTTCCCCGTCCTCTTCACTTTCTCTGCTCTTGAACCCAGGGTGTCCTCAGAAACGAGGACCAAAGCTGTCGCTGAACAGCTGACCTCTCCCGCTCTGCCGACAGAGCCACAAAGGGCAGCAACCCTTCTCTCATGATGACTTCTGGAGGAAGTCTCTGACATCTTTGGCACGGCCTCCTTACAGAAACGAGCTGTTGCTGCTTTAAAGCAACTCGAGCCTTCTGCACGCTGGCAACACCCAGCGAGAGCCTCGAGCTGTCGGGCAGCTGCCTCTGCTCAACACTATGGGCCTCTTGCAGTAAAAGGTCTCTGCATTTTAAAAATCAGTCCAGGAAGAGAAGTCAGCCCTCTCAGAGCTGAAGCAACAACCCTCGTCCCGCTCCTGTCTGCAGGGAGAAGTGGGTGCTGTGCTGCCACCATGGGGCTGGAGCCCCCCCCCCGACCTCGTTGGTGCTGCCTGGGAGGCGTCAGCCCCGGCACAAAGCACGGAGCCGCGGTCCCCACCACGGAGCAGGCGAGGAGCAAGGCATCCAGCCAGCTGATTGGCATGCAGACGCTGCTCCGTGCAGGAAGGTGTTTGGCAAGCGCTGGACTGAACCGCAAAGGGGTGATTTAAGGGCACAATGGCAGCCGTCCCTTTGCGGATATTAGTAAGTGCAAGGGAGGCAGGCAACCAATCGGTATGAAACACAGCTTTGGTACGAATCACTCCTTACCTGAGTTTCTCCCAGCACATCACGGTTCTCGATGGGGAATGGATTTTGAGAAATAGAAAAAGTGTAGACTGGATCCTTGGGGAAAGTTGTAGTAATCTAAAAATCCAAGAAAGGACGATCAGAGCGCTGACAGCAGGAAAGGCAAGTGGGATACGGGAAGCAAGGCTCCTGATGGGGGACGGCAGCCACGGATACACATTGGAGCTCAGCCAGGAAGACAGCAAGGCAATTACAGCAGGGATCTTCTGACGGCTTTAACATTTAAAGTGATATTCCAACCAGCACACCCCTTAGCTCCTGGCAATCGTTTCTAATGAAGCTGGAGGGAGATGTACTGAGCTCGGTCCTGACAAGAGCACAGCACGATGCCGTGGAGAGCATCCCTCTCTGCAAAGGTCACCGGGACGTGGCAGCTCCCAGCACAGCTCTGCCCCGTGCCAGGCAGCTGATGCTGGGAGTGTCACCCTAGGGGTCACCTTAACACCAAGGGGTGACAGGGGAGAGCGTGGCCCCCGCGTCTGGCCACGGGGTAGCCAGGGGACCGTACTGCTCCATTTGGGGCTGGAACGGGTCCCAAGAAAACACCTTTGCACTTCATCGAACAGAGTCACCCCATGCTCTGGGTGCACTCACCCTGCCTCCTCCCTGCACCCTGTGCCAAAGGGATGGGGAACGGGGCAACACAACGTTGTGCCCACGTTACTGAGCTCACCAGCCAGTGTTTGGGCCAGCTTCTAACATTTAAACCAGTCCTGAGTCTGGGGGATTTAAAGCTTTCGTGTCAGTCAGTGACTGCTGGGCCCTGTTGGCAAGGCCCTTCGTAAACAGAGATGCAGAAATACCTGCCAGGACAGTATTAACTGGAATAATGCTTTTTTTAAAAAAAAAAAAAAGACAAAACAAGATGCTTCAGAAATACACCTTTTCAGACTGCTCCTAAATGCATGTTCCATCAATCCGTTTTCATCTTAATTACACCCCAGGTAGCCCAGAAACAGAAGCCTTTATTACTTGAGTAATAAATATGCTCCAGCGCTGCTGACTGGCGTGGGGCGTTGGAGAGCCCCGCACAATGGGCCCGTTGTTCCGGGCACGACATTTCTCTGTGCGAGTCACACGTCCCAGCGTCAGCCTGAGTGCCGCTCTGATAAGCGATACGCACAGCAGATAGTAAACGGGGAAGAAGGACGAGCCAGTGGAAGCCTCCGGGCTGCCAGCTTCCCTGTGCCCGCAGGACACTGCCTGTGCCAGGGGCAGCTGGACCAGACCAGTCGCTCCGGGTGGATTTAATTGTTATTGGCACCACCTCTAACTCCAGTAATATCATCTGTCATCCAAATTATTTGCTTTCCTGCCTTCCACACCATAACAGTTTCCTTTCAAGCCAAAGGGCAGAGCTGTGCCCCAGTGCCTGGCAGCGCTTGCTCACGGGCAGGCAGCAGCCCTGCTCCAGCCAAACTGTGCTGCAGCGTGAACTCCCTCCCCCAAAAAAAGGCATTTCTGTACAACCAACCTGGTCTGCTGAGTCACTAAAAGGAGCTGGATTCTTAATTGCTGCTAAGAGACAGACAACTGGAGCTCTCTAATTAGCTCCCCGTGAGGCAGCGCCCGGCACATGTATCCATGGGGCTGGCTGCTTCCCCTGCTGCGTGGCTACGTGCCAGTTCAGAGCCGTGATAAGACACCAGGCAGTGCCTTCCCAGGAAGCAAGTGTGTTCCCTGGCACCACGCCGATCCCAAGGAGCACTGCAGTTACCCCAGAGCACACCAACCTCTGTGCTAGAAACGCCTGGCAGCAGAGGGAAAAGGAGAAAGAAAACCTGTCCTATGAATCACCTCCAATGCGAATTTTAGAGGTGGGTTAAGAACTTCGCTCCGCCCTGACCATCTTCTGCTGCAAGCAAACAAGTGCAACAAATACTTACATCTATGATTAGGTACTCAACCGGGAGCGGGCGAGCCAGCTGCGTGATCTCATTGCCAAACTTGTCTATGTCCTGAAAGAAGAAAAGTCTTATTACTCCTCAGCGTGGAAGTGGCGTGAAGCCTAAGGGATCCTGCCCTGGAGATGCCTGCACAGGAGCCTGGGGATCCTCAGCTCTGGCAGATCGCTAAGGCTGTAGAAAAGAACCTGCTTGTATGTGTCTGGGTGCTGCAGAGCTGCCCAATTCCCTGCAGCTCCTCAGAGCTAGAGATCTCTGTAACTCCATAAGCCAGGCCTTCTGTTTCCTCGTGAGTCAAGGGGACGTGTGGTCACAAACCACCTTGGTCTTCTCTGCCTCAGTCATCACCACCAGAGAGATGCCCGGCATTATCTAAGAAGTGTAAATGCCATTTTAGGAGCAGCACTGCCTTAAAAGGGAGGGACAGCGCCACATCTGCTTCCTCAGCCAAGGCAAACCTGACTTTCTGCAAAACCAGCCACGAGTTTCTCATCCAGCTTTCGCTTGGGAATTGGAAATCCAGGCACTTTCTCATACGCAGACCTGAAGAGCCAGCATATCACAACGCATAAACTTGTTTTGCTTTGCCAGACGAATTGAACATAAAGTTTAATTATGGAGAAAAACGGCCAGCATATGTTCATTAATCATAAAATGACAATTAGATGTGATTTATGTCAAACATGCCGAGTTCAAACACAGCTTCAGAAATAAATTCATGAGAACTGACACGTTTCATTAAAGATTCTGTAAGAGGGGGTTGTATTTTCTACCTAAATCATCACTTAACATGTTATAAATCATTCATTGAACCCCGTATAAATCATACGCCCATAATTTCCAATCAGGGACCTTACATTAAAGTTTACATTTACTGAGCTCTCAGAAGTCCCAGTGGCTGCAGGCAGACCCAGAGCCGCCGCATGCCAGCGGAGACATCACCCCGACACCTCGGTGGTTTGGGGGAGCTCGGCGAGAGGCCGTGACCCCCGCGGGGTTTTGGGCGGCATTCCTCAGGCCGAGCCAGCGAGCACCGTGCATCAGGACGAGCTGCCCACGGCTGACACCCTCCTCTCCCCAGCCGTATTTTCTCCCGGAGTATGCCACTCCCCCGCTATCAGCATTTCTCGGTTACGCTAGTATTTACACAGCACAAATATGCGGTGCGGCAGCCAGCACCCCGCTCTCACGCTCTGCTTTCCCGGTACACCCAGACGGACATCGCCCGAGCAGGCTCCGGCATGCTGCTCCCCTCCAGGCAACAGCCCCCCTTCCCGAGACCCCTCCCCAAGCATCCTCTGTCCCTAGGAACGGTTCCCTTTGTAAAAAATCTACCTTCCAGTCTTTGAAGCTCCTTTTAAAAGCAATTCCGATAAGGATCTTTTCTCCTTGAACATGACAGGTTGTTGGCCCTGTGGTTATTTCAGCAACAAGCCTGGTGGCTCGCGGCCTCAGATCTCTCTGGCTCTGACAGGAGCAGGAGGAGACGTGGAGCCTTTTCAGGGAGATCACAGGACCTGAAAGCTAACCTGCTCCTAGATCTCGGCGATACCGCAAGAGTCAGGAATCCAATCCAATCAGACCAAATCAGCTTCCCAAACACAATCCTGCCCCTGCAAGAAAGAACCTGCAACAACTCACACATAATTAGCCCATCTGGAATTCATTTTCAAATCTAATTAAGTTCTAATATGCAGAAACATTTTTCCAGCACCTGTTCGCTTTAATCTCCGCCTCTGGGGATTTCCATGTTAAATGCCTTCTTTTTAATGTCATGCTGCTGAGGCCTTCAAGACATGCACTAGGCTGTTGCTACCAAACTGGAACCTCACTTCCCCCCAAGTCAAGGACATGTCCCGACCCTGTCCCTCCCCAGAGAGAAAAGCCCCCCGCCAATGCCGGCACTTTTCTCCAACCCCCATGCACCATTTTATTAGGCAATTATGTTTTAAAGGCCTTAACCAACATCAAGCTGGGAGAATTGCTGGGAGAAAGACGTCTTCATCCTGCACTTGGCAGTCGCCGGCAGCGCCTCTCAGCACATTACTGCTGCAGCCCCGGAGCCTGAGACCCCCAAAGTCAAACGCCCACATGCTGCACGCAGCGGCAACCGCTCCAAAGGGAAGCCAGGAAGGGGTTAACGAAGGCGCAAGTATTTGGCTCCTGGACAAAAATCAAGCAGCAAGGCCTGGAGGATCTGGACAATGAATCATCCCGAAGAGTCAGGCGCTGCGATTAGAGCCTTTCAAACCACTGTTCGGAGGCAGAAGCTGCAAACAGATGAGGACAAACAGGGAAAAGGATGGCCGCGCCCACAGGGAGCGCAGCCGGCCGCGTCGCACACCTCTGCGGCACTGCAGGACGGCTGCAGCGGGAAAGGCTTCTGGGTGGCTTTGGCATTTCCGAGACAAGGCTGAGGGGAGCAGCCAAGCGAGGAGCCCGGGCAGCTGTCAGCCAGGAGGGAGGCTCCGGCTCCATGTCCCAGGGCTGGACAGCCGTTAGCATCCCATGCCGTTAGCATCCCATACCGTTACTCCTCCCCAGGGGTTCACTCTGCTGAAGGTACCGTGGAGCTGAGCAGCTGTCTGTCCCTTCTGTGTGTTAATAAAGCCCAGCCTTGCTCTTCCCTCCGCTGATTTCCAAGAGCTTTACCGGACAGTCCTGCCCCCTTGCACAGATAGAGCAGCTGACGCACAGAAACGAAGTGACTTTTCTAAGAGCAAGTGATAGGTCAGTGAGAGTTGAAACCCTTCTCAGGAGACTCCTCGTGAGCTAATCAAGCATCCTCCTCCCCAGAGCAGCTGGGACATTTAAGGCTAAGAAGGCTTTTCCAGTCCCACATGAACCATTGGTAGGAGGCCAGGCAGGGGAAGTCCCTCGCTGTTAGTGAAAACTCCCCGCAGAAGTCGCCACGCAGCCTGGCTATCGTGTTTTCCCTGCGAAGAGGATTTCAAAGCGAACGGGCGGAAGCAACGCGTGCCACACTGGGGAGAGCCTGGCGCAGAGGTCCCGTTCGGATCTAATCAAAGCAGTGCCCTGGCTCAGGGCTCTCCCGGGGCCAGATGGGACCACAGGTAACAGATGACAAGCCAAGGCCCAGACACCGCCTCAGCCGTTGTAAATGCAAAAAGCACCCGCAGGACTCTACGGGGGCAAAGGGCTCTTTCACAACACCGGTGCCATTGGAAAGGGCTTTTGTCTTACACCATCCCAAAGAAACTCGTGGGAATATTAAGGCAGCTGTAAAATGCAATTAATTGCAAGGATGACACCTTCATGTTTGCACTGAGCTGAGGCAAATACCTGTGATAAGAGACAAAGCCAGCCAGTCCCAAAATCCAATTATTCAAGTGTTTCAAAGGGTCCATAAAACACAGCAATCTCCTTCCCCTATTTGGTGGGAGGCTGAGGTGCCCATGAAGCTAAGCAGAGCACGCAGGTCTCCGGGGAGCAGTTAGGCAATGCTGCAGCACCGCGAAGTTACGGGCTCGGCAGACGGAGTGCAGGGAGCAGGCGGACAGCAGGCACAGGGTACAGGCAGCCCAACGGGAGGGATCACACCCGGCTGGGGCACTGAGCACCAGTTGCAAGCAACTTCAGCTCTGAATAATCAACCCATGGTTTGGAAGGTACATTCTTAGTGAAATCAGAATCAATACGGTTATTTTCTAGAACCAGATGGACAAAGGAAACTACTCGAGGGCAGAAGACAGGGAATGGAAAATGCCCATGTGTAATATTCAACTGGGCTCCCCCTCACCCAGCTGAGAAACAGGGTGAAGCGGCCGTTGCAACATCGTCATCTTCACCCACAAAGAGAGCGGTTACCCCGACTTGTGTGTCAGTGCCTTGACAAGGGCGACTCCTTCATGAGTTTCCTTGCACTGAACTCGCCAAGAAGCACATGCGGATTGTGCAACACTCGAATTGGAAACCGCACTGCGCTGTGATGCTTCACAGACAACCCAGGAGGCGAAGGGGGATGCTTGCTTCCTTCTGGCTAATCTTACCTGGAGAGGCATCTCAGAGCAAAGTAACTTGTGCTCATGGTCCCCAAAGCCCTTGACTTTCATGCTGGAGCAGAACTCCAGCCTTCACAAGCCAGGAAAGCAATGGCCACATGTAGAAAGCGCATACTGCCAATTCCACTGGGGTGGTTCCTCTAAGCAGCAGGGCTAGTGGCCAACATAAAGAGAATGGTAAAGAAATACAGAAATCACAAGGCTAGAGGCTCAGGAAAAACGCCTCGCCTCCTGAGGCAGGACAACGCTGGTGCCATCAGTTTTCCTATTTCCATGGAAGAAAAGCCCATCTATGCTAACACCATCGAGGTGAGTCACGTTCAGGCAGGAACAGCTGCAGCCCCAGGGGACGCGGCAGCCCCTGCTCCTACTCCACAAACACAAAACGTGGTACAAACTGTGGAAAAACAGCCTGCTGACCAAAGACAGCCGTTCCTCTCCAGGCACCTCGTCGCCTGTGCAGTGAAATCCCCAAAGCTGCAGCTCTCCTGCCCTCAGCGCAGGTTCCTCACACCCTTCCTGCGCCTGCAGCATTACCAGTCCAGATGCGTTTTTTAAACAGTCATCGCTGAAATAACAACACCTACTGCGAGCGGAGGTACAAGACATCTTCTCTGAACAACGTGACTGAAGTACAGCTGTTGGCTTACACTTCACTAGAGATGCAAACAGCAGCACCTTCTCCAATTCGCAAAGCCGAAGGTGAATCTACTGCCTCACCCTGCTGTAAACAGACACGAGAGTTCAACAGATTTTGCCTTGCATCTGGATGCATAGTTCTTCTATAAATACATCCATACTACACAAACATTGGCCTTCCGGTTCTCATCTAATTAGAATAAATTTGTATAGCTCCTTTCATCCTAAAGGGCTTTTCAAATGAATACTTGCTTATTACATAGAAATATATATATATGGACTTTTCCTCTCTACCAGTGATGGCTTCTCGGTCCGAGACGTAGTGCAGCAACTACTCAAACGTGCAGCTTTCTGCCCAAAGTTAGCTGGGGGGGGCAGCACAGAGGGGAACCCCCACATCGAGGACTGGGGAGAAAGCTGCTTGGCTCCTGCAGTTTCAGCAGAGAAAGGGGGAGCAGGACGCTGGACCACGAAGCAGCTGTTCTCTGCTGCGAGGCCAAGCACTGGACTCCGGCTCCTCATACTGCCTTTAACCAATGCTTTGACACCATTGTTGTCACCAACCCAGTAACTATGAGGTAGTGTCTCTGACCTCAAGCCTCGCACATTTAATGAGACCCCAAAGGTTTTCAAAGCCAGGAGTGACTAAGCTTTCCATTGATTTAAGAACATTCCAAAAAAATTAAGAGATCCTACAGCCAAACACGTTTAAGGCTGAAGGACAATTACACCCGCCAGCACAGTCCTCAAGCCTTTCTTGAGCACATCATGAAAAAGGCAATTACGGATAGAAGTTATAAAACATATGAAATAAGCTGCAGCCCGACCCAGTGAATCAGTGGTTCATGGAAATTTCCACAGAAGGCTGGAGCCATCAGTTAGCATTTTGTTTATCTCCCTGCTTCAGATTACAAATGGGAGTGAAGACCTTATGGGAACACCCACTGGCTTCCTGCTACTCCGAACACCCAGGGTGGCCCACATGTGGGACACAGACCTACGGGACCTCCTGCAAGGCTGCACCCTGACTGTGGCACAGCACGGGCTCCTCCGGAGCAGGACCGCAGCACGCCAGGAGATGATCTCATCTTCACATTCAGGGCCAACCCTTGCACAAGCGAGCTCCGCTGTATCTAAATCAGACCTGGCTTATCAGCTCCTAAGAGCAAGCTGTCGGCATGCTAAGGAAAAAGGCACGGATTCCATCTACCTTTCCGAGAGGGCAGATTCCTCTCAAGCACTGAATTTCACCAAGAGGTGGTCCTCATTTTCAGGTGGTGTCAAGACAAGCCTGAAGTTCAGCATTAAGGGGTGGAGGGGGAAGACGGAGTCTCACGGGCTAATTGACCCAGGCCAGCACTTCCCGGTCTCAGGTTCAGGGCATACAAGAGCATTCCGACCAGCTCCATTTCTGTTGCTGGTGCACAATACGCTCATTTCGGTTGTCCCAAATGAAGGTAGCTTTGCTTATCCTACACTCCTTAACAGACAGCTTTAATACAGGTGGCAGGAGCGCTGTAGGCTCAGCGGGCTGTGAATAGCAGACACAGACAAGAATGAGATAACTAACTTGGGTGATGGATGGCTAATTAGTTGGCAAGCAGTGCCATTAATTAATTCCTCTGTCCTTGCTCACGGGGCACCAACATACACAAGTTTGAGAAGCAGGGCTATTAGCCTCTGCAGAGATCCTGTCCCCAAGTTTCTAACTCGGCCCTGCAGATGCAGGGGAGCTGAAGATCTCCAGAACCAACTGTCAAGGGAATAATGACAGTCCATTCATCACTAACGAACTACTGAAAACTGCAGCAGACAGGTTGGCAGTGCTCTCGCATGATACTTCAAGCAAGAGTATTTTGGATCCGCTCTGGATGCATGTATCCGCCACTGCTCCTCAGGACCAGTTTTGGGAACTTACTGTCTGACCCAAGAACAGGACCGGGGCGCAGGCAGCAACCCCAGTACTAGAGAGGAAAGCCAGGGGCACACGCCGGTCCTGCCCTTGCTCCGAAAGCCTTCGCACCTTCCTTTTGTTGCAGAGAAGCACGCGCAGGGCTGTCTGTCGCTGCATGAGCTACACTATCTTTTGTTGCATCTGCTGCCCAGTTGATGCCTGTAAGCGTGTCATACACGAACGAATCCCTGGCATTGCATAAGGAGCCCACCGCTCTCACCGTGCCATTTGTGCTAGCACGCATCATATGGTTGTGCAGTGGAGGAAGCTCAGCTCAGCTGGGGATTAAAATCAACGGAGAAGCGTGGCAAATACTGCCAACAAATATGGAAGAGGAGGTGAATTCAGAGCACTTGCTATGGGCGCTTGGTGGATTGCTGCAGACCTCATTTAGAAGCTGGATAGCCAATGGCTACTGCTGCACTGGAAACCATAACAGCACGTTTACGAGGGGGAAATGGAGCTTATGCAATTACTTTGCAGACATGTGGTGAATGGTTACTACTGAAAATAGTTCAGACCTCAAAGACATCCTTTCCTGAGCTGGCCATACCGATTTCCAGACACGCGGCAGAGCTGTTTTTGCAGCTCCCCCCACCCACAAGCACACAGCCCTTACCTTATAGAAGACATCAGGCACGTACTGCTCACTGCTGGACTCCTTGGCATAGCCCAGCTCCGGCGCATCTCGGCAGGGCAGCAAACACTCATCTCGAACCAGCGCCATGCACTGATTTGAGACCTGGTACCCCTCAAAGTGGACCTGGTTGTCGGGACCACCTGGAAGAGAAAAGGCTGGTTAAAAAAACCCACCCGAGAGTGATTTGCCCAGTGTAACTCAGAGAGGCACGACTCAAAGAGCAACGTTAAACATGACGAGTCTTGCTAACAGCGAAGAATGGTGAGAAGAAACCGCTGGTGCTGCTGCATGGGAAGTACTTCTAGGCAAGAATCCCCTCTAAGCTCCACGTTTATTTAGTAACCCACGTTTTCACAGCTAGCCTAACAGGACAGGCCCCTGGAGTGACAGCAAGAGTGCTCTGCCAGGAGCTTGAAGGAGGCGAAGCCGCCCTTTTGGAAGGCTCCTGATAGCATCACCCTCCCACTACCCTGCAGGTATCTTCTCTCTTTCAAAACAAAAACCAGGCACACAGCTCCTGTGAGCCTGTTTCATTTCCAAGGAACCATGAGCTGCAGATTCAGGGCTGGTCACCCGGTAATGTCAGGCACAGAAGAAAAAGTGTTTTCTCAGCCTGTAATGGATGGCTTGGTGGAAATCTGACATGGAAAGTGGAAATTAAGACCCTGGCTCACTGATAGATCACATGCTTGGCGCTTTAATTTGGATAATGTAAGCAACATCAGTTCATATGTCATTAGAATACAACTGGAAAGAGAAGATACAGACAGATGGTAGGAAAACGTTACTATTTCCAAACCTAGGAATTCAGGAGGGGATAGGAATTAATCCATGTAGAGGATTTAAAGGCAAAGTTGATGCAAACTATCCAAATATATTTATATGGCACAAAAGGAAGGAATCAAGTGTTTAAATAGAAACCTGATGGGCTGATTTAACAGAAGAGAATGAAATTATCTGGAACAGAAAAGAGGAAATATTCGTTTTCTACCCTTTGATCTCTAACCTCAATCACTCACTGCTCCAGAACAAACACTCCTAGAAATTAAACATAGACCAAGACACAGGGAAGGCCTGAACAAAGCTAGCCATCATTTTCTCAGTAAAACACCTTGTTTAAAAAAAATTAATATAATAAATAAATAAATAAAAGAGCGAGATACACATCTATCTTTAATGAAAGATGGATGCGTTTAGCAGTCTGGAATGTACAGGCAGCTGTCTGATTGCATGGGCCTGTTAACAGAAAGAGAACGTTTTCACTGAAAAAGGCTCCGGGAACACTTACAAAACCTGGGCTCAGAGGAGGCAATATAATATCACACTTTCAGTTTTTACATTGGATGCTATTTGGAATTCATGCGGTTTTTTCATTGTGTTAAATAGACCCAGAACCCAGCGTATCTGCTCCAGGGAAATTTTAAATGAATACATGTGTCATCCCGTGGAGAACAGCAGATTGAACTTCTAACACTACAACTCTCCCAGCAGATGCCAACATCTCCCCTCGCAGCCCGGGCAGCGCAAACTATTCCACAGTGCCTCTGGAGACTTGCTGTGAAAATGGCTAAAATCAGAGGTGACAAAAGCAAAGCATTTTGCAGGCTTCTCTGTTTTATTCAGGCAAACAAAAAACGCTTCCATGCACGGAAGAGCACAGCATCCTACGTAAGGGTTTCCCTGACAGCGACACAAGGGAGATAAAGGTCCCTCCTTTATGCTGAACCAGCCAGAGTAACTTTCGGGATCCGGATTGCCACGGTTCTGCACTGCCGCTTTCAGGCAACAGAATTTGGAGCTTAAAGATTCGAAACAGAAAAGCGAGCAACAGTTATTCCCCTGGCTGCAGGCAAAAAATGCTTTTGGGATCAGAGAGGTGGATGCTCCAGGCCTGAGCCTCAATTAAGTTTCCTGCAGGGGACAGGGTAAATAATTGCAGAGAAGATAGCACAAAGAACAAAAAAGTATTTTACTTGATAGAGCAAGGCAAAACCCTTGTTAAATAGGACAGATGGGGACCAGGACATCTGACTTCTTCTGGCAGAGCTGCAGAACTTCTTCTATTAACAAAAGATAATTCATGTGTAACCAAGAGAGCCGGAGCAAGCCGAGGCCAGTTTATACCTGTAGCCACAACTGTGACAAACTTGGATCCAAAATGACCATCTGGAGAAAGGCGACAGATGTTGGGCTGCTGGTTCTGAAAGTTTCCAGCTGTGATGCACTCTTCTGCACTTAGATAATACGTGTCCTGAGGGAAGAGCAGAAACGTCAATAAAAAGGACAACGCAATGTAGCCTAGACCTATTTCCCTGGTCTGCAGCCAAAGAAAGCTACCAACACCCTAGTAAAACATGCTTTCGTAGAAAGTTGCTGCAGAGACTGGGAAAAGAATGCGACATGTCAGCTCCCCAGCCCTGAGCCTGGCTCTCGCCAGAAGGACCGTCCCACTTCCAGTTCCACCCACCTTTACACACCTTTTTTTTTTTTTTTTTTTTAAAACGGAGTTTCATTTTCCAAATAAGGATATCATTGATTTTAGAATTACAGGAAGCTGAGAAGGTCAAAGTTGGAGCCACGTATATCTCACAAAGCCCAGCCCATAGGAACATCTCCTGATTGAGTCACTTTTGCTCACTGAGTTTGCACCTCACACCACCCCATTCCCTCCACTCTACTAAATTCTTTTCAAACCACGAGCACCATTTTCTTAAAGCAGAGTGGGTGAAGGACTGCAGGCAGCTTCGCATACTATCTGAACAGCTTCAACCCCCTAAGAGTGCGCTTCGAGCTCAAGCTCCTTTTCCTTCAGAAGCTCCTGAAAAACCCAATTTCACAAGAATTCCAGCATCACCTCCAGCCCTGTGCTGCCCTGGCTCAGTAGTCTGCTTGGCACAGCCAGCGTTTATGCGATTACACAAACTCTCAGTACCAGCAGCTGTAATTAGCTGCACGCTTGAATCTCACCTTGTTTCTGCTGTATCGAACAGTCCCTTTCCGTGTGTCTTCAGAGACCAGATCAGTAAATATCCAGCCAACCTATAAAGAAGTGTTATGGAGAAAGTTGCTTTAAGAAAAAAAAAAAAAAACACACACACAAAAACCATCCCAAACCAGAAAAGAGCTTATACATTTTCTCCTAGCAGGACAAGATGTTCTTGGCTCCTCGCACGGCCCTGCTGTATGCTGCCTGAAGGAAATGGCTCTCCCAGCTGTGCCGGGCTCATTGAATCCCATTTCCAGGAGCAGCATGCCAGCTGGCCGGCCGGGGGCACCTGCAGCTTTATGTTTCACTATGGAATATTTTTTCATGGAAAGATCTGGAGGCTGCAAGAGGCCTCTCAGCTGCTACCTCCTCCCACCCACAGCAAAAAGCATTTCCTATCGAGCATTGAGAGCAAAGCAGCATCAGGAGTGCCAGCAGATGACAAAGCAGCTCACATGATCTCATTTTGAAGCTCGCGGTCACTAGTTAAGATAAAGCTCATATGTTCCCACCGGAGTATGATTCATTTCAAATCAGAGTCTGCTCCAATCCAAAAAACACATTCCTGCTTTCTGCATTGTTTGCACATAGGAGTATAGATGTGTACACACACACCGCTGCGTGAACCCTTCTACACATGTGCTAAAAACAGCTCTGATCAGCCCCCTCGTGACCAGCTCCCACAGCGTTAACCCTTCAGGGGAAGAACTGCTGATGCAGATTCCTAGCAGAGCCCAGACAGACAAAAATCTGCAACCAGCAGTAAGTTAAGTGTTAAGTCACATTGATTAAAAATATCTGATGTGAGAAGCAGAGGAAAAGCATGGAAATAAATAACACACACAGAAGCTTTGCTTCAGACACTGGCAAAAGGCTCAAGATCTTATCTTCAGAGAACAAAAGACCTCACCACAGATGTTTATAGTCTACCATACTGAGCCTTCTCTGATTTGTGTTTTCTTTAGCAAGTCAAATCTTGTTTGTGTACTTCTCATTCCTGGCATTCACACGATACCAAAAGATTTCCCAAACCGGAAAATATCAGTACAGGTTTGAGAGATGTCAGCAAACCAGTGGATCTCAACACCCATAGCTCCTGATCGGATGCCTGGCAGGCTGCGGGCGCGAGGCGAGCAGAGGACTGAGGCTCAGCTGCTGGGGGAGCTGTACCTCAAAACCAATGCACGGATTAACTCGCCACAGCCTGCCTGAGCAGCACCAAGAGACAGGGAACCACAGAGGAGAATAAAAAACAAGCAGGAGCCTCTGCTCCTGGAAGTGGAGCACAGGTTCTGTCAAAAGGAAGAACAAACTCGGAAGGCAGCTCCAGCTACGTCTGCGCCAAATCAGCACTCACCGGCAAGATGCTACCAGGAATGGCTCCTATCTGAGGAGAAATAAAGGGAAAACTGTGTTTCTGCTTCTTTGCCACTCCCTTTGATGTCATTCATGACAGAGGACTGCTGACTTCAGCTGCACAGCCCTGCTAATGCTTGTGCTCAAGAAAATGCTCTCGTTTTGTTTTTCATACCTAAAAGCATAAGAGCTACCGACACTTAAACTAGATTTCAGGTATGCCCAAACGGACTTGAATAACCCTGTGGAGCTGAAGAGAACTGCCGACGACTTTCTTCATTGCCATACAAAGACGCATGAGATCCGACAACATCCTAACCTTTCTCAGTCCAAGCTTTGCAGCAATCTCATCCACAACCTCGGCTTTTGGATCTTCCAGGATCTCCAGGCTGTTCTGTGTACCAATCTGCAGCAAAGAAAAACTTGCTAGTAAGACAGAACAGGAAAAACCATAGTACACTTAGCCATTGTCAGGAGTGAGGCAGAGGACGGAAGCAGAGGTCTAGATTTCCCCTTTGGCATTAGCACTGACCGGTTTCACCCTGGAGACGACCTCTACTCACAGACCCATCCTGTCGGAGCTCTTCTGCTAAGTTTGCAAACTACTTCGGGGTTTATGAATGAAAGACTCAGCATCTACAAACAGGCCACCGCTGTTTCCGAACACTTTGGAAAAGGCAAGAGATTATATAATTTTTCCAAAGCTTTGTGTTCAAACTGCCAGTTTTGTACCGCTGTTTCCTTTGTTTGCATCTTTGAGCGGCAGAGAGGCAGAAATCCAGTGAATCCAAGAGCCCACGCCCAGGCCGTCCCCCCACGCTCTGGAAAGCACGACTCCATCTGGGTGCGTTTCAGAGGCAAGCTTTCTCGTGTGGGGAGATGCCGTGTCAAGTAGCACAGCAGAGACTGCTTGCCAGGAGAGCAAAAGCGTCTTTGCTTTTACCGTGCACAACTAGAAGCATATGAACTTCCAAAGCAGGGGCTTAACAGCGATATTGAAACAACAGCGGGCATGGCTCTGCTCATATTGGAAAGAAAGGGAAGAACTTCTAAAAGGCTTGCAATTCTGCTCTCATACACACAGTCCCAAAGATCCATTTGTTCTTTTTCCACTGACAAATCTGTTGCATCTTACTCTAGCAACCCTGCAGAAATCATCAGGAGGAAGAAAACAAATGACCCCCCCACGATATGTTTGTATAGATAGTGTCTGCACTTAGAATAGTGACTTTGATCAGCGGTGAAGAAGCCAGTAGGCAAACTCAACTTCCAGCCGAACCTTGTGTTGTGGGCAGAGTGGCTTTTTGATCTCCGTTTTCAGCTCTCCGACACCGAACTCAGCTTTTGGTTTCCCCGGGGGGCCAGGCTCGGCGGGACCCGCTCTGGCTGCAGCCTCCCGGGACTCGGCGGTGCCGAGCGCGGTGCTGCACGGTGCCGTGCACCATCTAGCGGGGACTCCCGGCTGCTCCGAGGCATCGAACCTCATCCTTGGCCTCTCGATCAAGGCAGCAGACTTCATTTTTGTCTAATTAAGCCGCTTAAATTTTCCCAGAGAGCTGATAAGAAATTGAAGCAAGGGCTGCAACCTTTTTTTCCTAGTACGGAATTTGTTCTCAAGCTCTTCCGTACCATAACCTTGGAAATCCAGTGATCAAGGAAACATATCAAATGAAATCTACTGTTATGAAGTCTCTCTAGCTTTAAATCATCTGAGCACAGAGTAATGTAAAAGAAAGTATAAAAATAACACAAAGCAAATCTGGGTTTTAAAATTCTTTCAGTGGCAATAACTGTCAGTGACATTAAAGACATAAATCACATTATCTTTTTCCATGGGACCATTTTCCTTATGGAGCTGCAGTCAGAAATATCATGTGAGGTTTCCCAAACAAAAAAGTGTTTCTGTGTTCCCCGATTATCTTTACGAGTCGACACTGACGCCACGGCACCCAGCTTTTACCTGTGGGGGTTCATAGATGGCAGCAACCTCCGCCCGGATCCCCAGAGGGATGTCTTTGTGCTCTGTGTACCGGCCGTACAGATACCCAAGATGCTGGTTTCCTGTCTTCCGCCAGAAGTCTAGGAAGCGATCTGCAATTGTGTGGTTCTCAAACATGATGTTGTCAACATGCCTGTATTTCTGTTTGACAAAGTTCAAGCGTCAGGCCATCCTCGACTAGGTCTGTTTACTTTGCCTATCGCCAATACCACACCACCCCTTACAGCTGAATCCTGCCAGAGCCGGGACAGGGAAAGCTAGCTGGCTTCCTCGCTCTCCCCTCTGCTGCAGCTTCCCCCTTCAGCACCGCTCCCCTGCCCAGCAAGCAGAACCCACCACGGGCTGGAGCGTGGGGAAGCGCCGAGCACCCCCAGCACCCCATTAGCTTGGCTTTTTTACTAGGGCCCTTACCCCAAGAGCCTTTGCAACTAGAAAAAGACACTGAAATTTAAGAGGAAACAAGAAGAAACAGTGGGTGGCCTTTTGGATCCTGTGAGGAAAAAGAGTGGAGATTCATCGCTAGTGGTGCCAGCTCAGATGTCCTCCAAGTTAAGAGGAAACTGCTGAACGAGACACATTTTGGAGTCCCGTTCTGCAAGGACTGAAGACCTTAACAGCCATTTCCCCCACAACTGCCAATACGCAAAGGCTTCTTGCTCCAAGTTGGCTGTTCTTGAAGTCATCTCTCCAAAAATAAAAGTCAAGTCCCTTCTCAGCTGTAGGCACAAGGGCTCCTGCGAGCTCTGTCTCACCTGTCTATTGAGAGTGATGGCACTTGGCTGACACTTTGTGCAAATGCCTTCTGGCCAAGGAGGGTGCCCTTCGCAGCCCGATTTGATCTTGCAGCTGATGTTTTCCAGAGCAACAAATTTCCCCCTGCAAGAAGGAAAAGAGAAGGCTGCTGTTATCACAGTAAATGCTTTTGAGTCTCAAAAAAAGCACAAGTGGCTAGAAATATCACAGAGGATGCAAGGCAGAGGAGACACGGCGACACCAATGCTTTGCATCTTCAGAGGATCTCAAAGCGCCCTGCAAACTCCCTCGGGGGGATGCTCCGCTCCTTCGGTCCCCGAGTAACCTCTGCTGCCCACTTAGCGAGGGAGGTCAAGAGGCTGACATGTGCTCCCTGACTCAGCTCTTAAGCAGATATTTGAGCAAGAGCAGAGACAGAAAACTCACAGGACCCTGCTTAAATAATTTATGCAGCACGTGGGGAGTAATAGATTATACCACTAGGGCAAATTAGAGCCCCTTTCATGTGCACAAGGCTTCCTGCAAAGGGAACTTCCCTCAAATGAAAGTATTACAGATCTGAGCCGCACCTCACAAAGACATTAAAAAAATCCCGACGGCATTTAGGAATAGGAGGGAGAAGGTTACACCTCTGCATAACTTATTTAAAAGAGCTGCATTTCAGAACGCGGTGGCTTCCCTGACATCACTGAAGAGGACTTTAGATCCTTCGCTGAACACATGTGCCACAGCGAGGCAGAAAGAAATAAACACTTCTTTCAGCGCTTCCTCTGCTCAGCACTTATCTGGCCTGTGTCACCACAGCGTCCTCCACCCCATCGCCGGGCAGGACACCTTCTTTTTCAGTTAGTGGGCGGTAAACTCCGGCACCACAACAAGAAAGGGTTTCATTAAGAACACACAGAGCATGGGACAGAGCAGAATCAGGCCCTGAGGAATGTTACGCTCGTCCTTCTGTCCTATTCATGTCTGTAGGTAAGAAAAGCCATTGGTGAATAAAAGCTCCCCAGATCCATCACAGTCTCAGTGCCTCTCCGTGAGGTTTGAGATCCAGGCTTGGAGCTTGGTCTAATCAGGAAACCTCTCTCCTTCCATCTGGCCTTCTCCCCCCATCAGTAGTGTTTCCTGGAAGCAATTACATTGCCACAGCAAAAAACAAAAAGAAAAAGACAGATTTAATCTTTTTTTTTCCTTGCCTTTTCTTTTTTGTTTTTCCTTTTCTTTTTTTAACATGTTGTTTTCTCCTCAGTTTGCCATTCAATAGTTGCATCCAACACTACTCCGGTGAGATCTGTCTGTACTTTCACTTGTATTTTAAAAAGAACAACTAGATTCCCTTAAACACACAGATTTTCTTACTTGTCTGCCCCTCCGGTCAGCTTCCTGATGTAGGCATGGAACGACATATGCTTCACAGGAGGTTCCAGATGGTTTAAATAATCCTCATCAAAAGGCTGCCAAAAACACCACACAAAGAAAAGCCAGGTCAGACACCTGTCTGAAAAGACATTGATCACTAAACAAATGGATGTTCTAGAGTCTACCCCACTGGCTCTCAACGTGGAAACAATCAAGAAAATTTAGGCTCATTTTCAAGGCGGCTACTACTGTGATAGAAACAGTGGGGCTTTACAACAGCGAGTTTTATTATCGCCTCCTACTTTTATAACAGATTGGCTCCACAAATCAGAACGAGCCTCAAAGGCAAAACGCTTTTTCCTTTCAATATCTAATGACAAACAAAAAGCCCAGCTGCTCAAACAAGACCAAAGAACTTCCAGAGCACACGGCGGGGAAGCGGGGGAACAGCCATCCTGGCTCGCAGTGACTTTTGAGGAATCACTGCTTCATGCTGTAAATTATACAGCTTAGCGCATTTGTAGGCACTACCAAAGCTGCCTTCAACCTGAATAATACGTGGTCAAACTGGGAAGTGCTGGGATCCACGAGAGAGGAGATGAAACAAGTAGATCCAGGCAAGAGCAAAGAG
This sequence comes from Gavia stellata, assembly GCF_030936135.1. Taxonomy (NCBI): domain Eukaryota; kingdom Metazoa; phylum Chordata; class Aves; order Gaviiformes; family Gaviidae; genus Gavia; species Gavia stellata. The sequence continues at coordinate 13,158,255 of NC_082615.1, read as the reverse complement.
GGAGGAAAACTGGAGCTTTTCTAAAGCACTTTCTGTTAAACCCATCACTGCAGAAAAACAGAGCATGAACCAGAATAAACCCAGGGTCACGAAGGCCTAGAGCTTCGGCGATCCTGGATGCGAGCCAGCACCTTTGACAGTGCACGGCAGGATTCTGACCCAGAGCTGCCATCTCTACGTGGGCAGCGCTCCAAGGAAAAGCGATCATACTGGAAGAAACTGAATCCAAGAGGACATGCTTTTGTGTGGCTTCTAGAGCACCTTCTTGAGGCTCTTACCTCCAGCGGTACACAATGCACACATTTACCCAAGGGGCCATGGCGACACCTACGCAAAGAGAAAGAGAAATAGCGTTAAATCTTATTTAATAATGGAAAAGTCAGACTGTAAAAGTTGCTCTAGACTAACAGTTTTGGTGTGGAAGACCTGTACAATCATATGGCTCTGAGCAACTCTCCACCCACTAGGGAATATTACAGAGGGGTCACCGCAAGATAATTTCACATAAAGAGACAGCTTCAGGTTAAATCTGAGAGTCCCACGTCAAGATCAAGCCCTCCTAACGTCCGTGTCACTGGCAAGTGGCTCTGCTCTCTGAACAGCCACGTGAACCAATGTCAGATCACAGCTTCTCAAGTTTTACAACCCCGCGTTGAGGTTGCGTTTCAATTCAAAGAATTTTAAACCTACGTCACAGGACTGGCCTGTGTGGTTTTAATAAAAAGACAACCAAAACATTCATCCTTTATCAGTCACTAGAGGATGGTCTGGAACAAACAGGGAAGCATGTGTTTATCGGACAGATAAAGACCTGCTGTGTAAAGTTACAAAACAGAGGGGAAAACATCTCCTTTAGAGGCAATCGCTTTAAAACCCCCCCAAACAACAAAAAATTCCCCCCACACCTCTGCCCCAGCACTAGGTCAGTGCTAGTTTTCAAAGGAAGGCCTCTAGAGAGGAGCATGGATCTTGGCTCTTGTAAAGACAAAATGGATGGGATCCAGTTGCAGCATTGCTTTTAACAAAGTATTGTGGCAGATAATGGACATAAAGGACCACTAAAGACTGCTAATGCACTCAGCCGAACGCCAGCATCCCTTCGTGTTTAGATTGATATGCACACACAAATACAGGAACAAGCCCAGACACACTCTTTTTATCATAAATATCCACCGCTGTGCTTTGGCTCCCTGCTAAGAACAATACCTTCATTTATTCTTTTGAAAAATGTGGTCAAGTTAAAGACAATGTTTTTGCCACGGAGTGGTAGGTTTTGCCTTTATTGTTTCAGTAATGTGACATTTCCCTCATTTATCATCAGCCTGAAAAGGTTAGATAGGATTTTCCACGTAAAGGCTAGGTCTCTCCAAACTTCCTTGCTGCTGCAGCACTAAAGATAAACCATATGGAAGACAACACAATGGGGAAGGGCAAGCTATTCTGTTTGAGAAAGAATTCCTGGTCGCCTTCAAAATTTTCACTCAAGCCCTTTCAGAAGTTACTTTGCAGAGGGGTCCAGCCCCAAGCCAACAATCAGTACAGGCATCAGGCCAGGAGCCAACTGGGACGTCGTTAACGATGAGCAATAAAAACCAACCATACAGACAGAGGACATTTTAGTAGCATCAGTGTAGATTTATGGTGGTATTAAGCCACCATTGTATTACTACTTTTACAAAAAAATATGAGCTGCTTTGTTTACCTAAGCCTCTTGCAGCGAGGAGCTTTGGCAAAGTTAGACTTTGTTGCATTTCTGCGAGCAAAACGGACTCCTGTTTTCACAGAAAGGTTAGAAAGGCACGTGATGGAAAGGAAGCCAAAAACCAAGCAGGCAGAGACCCAAGTCCCACTTCCACATCTTTGCCATTGGATACTTCCACTCACGTCTTTGGTTTTCCCCTCACTTCTTTGTTTTTCCTTTATAAGGAGCGGCTGGATCTGAAGACACAGAAGTGCTCCTGCTTGGGACATCCTAGGCGAGGTGCCACATGCACCCATCGCAGTGCCAAAGACAGCGCTGCACAGTTGTGTCGGCTCTGCCCGAGCAGGGAGAGACTGCGCAGCAGCCAGAAAAGGTGACAGAGCTCAGGTCTCCGCTCTGACAGAGGGGCTGCCCACGATGTAAAACACGAATCCGACCTCGATGCTCACCCACCGCTGGCTGGGTGATGCTGAGGCAGCAGCTCTGGCTGAAAGTGCGTTTCCCCGTCCGCGCCTCTCCTGCGAGATGGAGAGCGGGCCCTGCCGCCCCGCAGGCCCGTCACCTCGGGACCCAAACAACGGGGAGCTACATATTGAGACCATATGGAACAGAAGCTACTGCAGACAGCAGGCCCCTGCTTATTAAGCAATATGCCACACACAGAGCATAACCTAGTATTTCTGCATAGCACCGGCTGCCAGGACATCCCGGGGAACAATTCAAAGTATTCATTTTAATCTAGAGAACTCCAAATGTTTTAGGAGCACAAAATATACGATCACAAGTCCCATAGCAGGGGCCACCTTGATCAGAACAATAGATGCTCTGAATGAGTCCTTCCTGGCAAAGACCCTGGGATTTTGGTATCTGCTTCCTTCCTCAGCTCACCAGAGCTCGATTTAACCTTCCAGGACAATGGCAAGGGCTGTTTTCCCTTGTGAACGTTTCAAAGGCAGTGAGGGATAGAGCAGTGGCTCAGACGGCAGTTCCCATACCACACTTCCTGGCCGCCGGTTTCAGACAAGACATTACGAGCTCCGGTGAGGCACAGACGCATCGGCAGAAACAAAGTCCACCCATACTTACAGCTGCTGGTCTCGATTTCGGTAAATTTTCCCATCCTGTTTGATCAGATACTGGTCGATCTCATCTTCCACCACCTGGGGGGCCCCCACAGGCCGCAAGCCTTGGGAGACAGAGGTGTCCATGGTCTCTGAGGAGGAGCCCGCCGGGCTCGAGGGGTAGAGAAACAGCATATCGCCATGCCTGTGGGTGTGGAAAAACAACACACAGGTATCAGCAGTTGCTTCTGGGTAGCAAAGCTCCCGGACCACGGAGGAGCATGTAATTTATCACAAACTATAAACAGACTCGCAAACGTGGCACTCTGAGGCCATTCCATTAGCCATCTCTTTCTGCTGCTTTGGTCATTCGCACAACAAATGCAAATCTCTTCATCAGGGGCCAAGGGAAAAAGATGAAGAAAAAGGCGAAAGGAGCCTAGGGAGAGAAGTAACAGCTCCAGCAGGGAAAAGGACTCGTGCGGATCCCTCAAGTCACAGCCTTCCCAAGGCAGCTGCCAGCGCTGGCACATTCAAGTGACAAGCTGCATGTGGTGGTAACAGCTCTTGTATTTTTAACCAGTTTAACATTATTCTTGACATGAACAGAATGAAGACATTCCCAACCAAACGTGAAGCGATTGCACCATTTGGCACCTCTGATCTCCCGAGGTGCCTGGCTACTGAAGGCAGGAACCCTCGCCTCTGTCAGGGGACTATCAGACTCTGGCATTGATGCAGAAAAAAAGGATAGTGCGAGTGAAAGCAGGGATGGGGGAGCTTGCTGCAGGCTGTAAAAGAGCAAACAGGAGGCCTGTTGCTGCCTGACCACAACAAGCAAACACAACGCAGGAAGCGACCTAAGAAATGGCTGCCGCAGCCTCGCACGTAGTCATTTCGATCACCCCCATCTCGGCACGTCAGTCAAGCTTGCCCCTTCAAGTAGCAGGCGAGTGACAGCTGAAAGCTTAGGACTGCTGTAACGTGATGCTGCCTGCTGCCGCCCAGTTCGGAGGGAAGAGTTCAGGCAAGCTCAGAGAAGAGGCACCCCGTTGGACACAGCCCCCCCGGCGCCCACAGCGCTCTCTGTCAGGACTCACTTGATTTTCAGTAAGTTGAGGGATTTGTTTTGCGACGCTGTGATCTCTCCTGTCCTGTTTCTATTGGTGTAGACAGAAAACCCATTATTCCTGAAACCAAATTCTTTTGCAACCTGAAAGAGAGAGAAGAATGAGAGGGTTTAAGATACCTCACACCCCTCGTCAGATGCTGAAAGCTGCTCAGAACTAGCGCTAAGTCCAGGGAACTTCTATTGCAAAACTTTAGCTGAATTCACCTGCATTTCTGAAGAGCACGGGATAACTGAGAAAAACACAAGCAATATATTAAAAAAAGCAACTTAAACAGAATGTGTCTCTCACTCACACAACACAAATGCAGTATTTTATCTAAATATAGGCAAGCCCAGTTATGACTAGAAGGGGGAAACTATCCTCTCCATTATCCCCGTTCTTTTGCTCCAGCCTTGCCAGCACACAACAGCCAAGTCATTCTCATCTTCCTGTGGCCAGAATTCCTTGGTCCAGACCTTCATCCTTTTCTGCCCTCAGCTCCGCTCTCGCCCACCAGTTGCTACATGAGTTTCACTCAAGCTCTTCCTGCTGTTTCCCTTTTTGTTTCCCTCCACTTGCCTCTTTTCTCCTGATGGAACTTACCCTCACAATAACCACCTCTCAGTCTCCAGGCAGGTTTTTCCCTGCTCATCCTCTCACCAGTTCAGTTTAAGGCTGCTTTATTCTTAATCAGTCAAACGCCTCTTCACAGCAAGAGCAATTTTCACATTTGGCCACTTAAAAATATCATCGGTTTAAAAGTGGCGTTAAAAGTTTCTCTAGATGACAAGCTTCTTCCTAAATTCCTAAGTCAACAGCCTTTATTTTTATTAAATACATCCCTTTGCAGCTTTGGTAGGGCTCAGAGACAGTGACTGCACACAGGACAAATCTAACAAGCCACAAACACAACTGTCACACGAGCAAAGTCATGGGAAGCAGGTTCTCTGCTGCCAGCTTCGCTGCGTTTTGTAGCGGCAAGCGATCTGTTGTTTGAATGGACGCATGACTTTCAAACGGTTTACCTCCTGCGTTACGCCTGCCGCAGTTCAATGTTAGCTCGTCAGGCCACAGACTTCACCAATTTTGGGGGGGGAGACAAATTCCACAATACATTAACAAAAGGCTTGAGCTAGTTCTTAATGTGATTCTAACCCGAATGCACCTGAGAGTTTACTTTTTTAGTACTCTTACCTAGGATGTGCTCCAAGAGACAGAACCATGATTACCGAGGCCCTTACCGCTCTGAAACGTGCTTTCTTGCACACTTCTTTTGCAGCTTCTCTGGAGTCATCACGGAGGAGATGTTAATCGCAAACACAGAAGCAGCAATCTGATGCCTCTTTAATTACAGCTATCTAGCTAAATATGAAATCCACCATATGGATTAACATTTCAGCATTAAAATCTACAGCTATTAATACGCACAGATCTTAGGTGGTAAAATCTGCAACTTTTCTCTTTCAAGTAAGCCCTCTATTAGGAAAGAAACCCAAACATTTCTTATATTCAGCTCAGCAAGAGGATATAGTTTTCCTCAGATCAACAGGCAATTTTAATAAGTGCCAATGCTTTTGTTCTGACGGTAACTCGTTGCAAGCACGATTGTTCCACGCTGCCTCGGGTAATATGAACCCTTGAAACCGAGCAGCTTGTTTTGCACAGGTTCCAGAGATTTTGAAAGCAACGCTTTTTCCCTTGGGTGAGGCTGTTCGGAGACTGCAGCGGGTGTCTCTGAACCAGCCCTGAAATCCGTCAGGATTTTTGCTTGGTCAGGTGGGGATCACTGTTGTGGTCTGGGCCCAACCTTCGAACAAAGCAAATGACTCACAAACACCAGCAGGTTTCAGTCTGCTCCCCTTCCCCCTCGCAGGAGGAAAGGAAATCTAGCTGACTAAAAGAATGGCCCTTCAGGCACAGGAACACAAAGTACTTCTCTTATGAAGCAAAGAAATCCTAATCTGAGGGTTCCAGGTTCCAGTGGAGTTCCAGGAGGGAAGGAAATGGAGAACTGCTCACTCTTAAGTAGCAAACTTTAAACATTGAGCAGTTGCATCAGACCAAAGAACAAGCTACAGCCAACTCCAAATCCGACAACCCCAACACTCAGTGTGTTCTCCTCATCTCAGGGTGGAAACCTTTCCCAGGAGACCCTGGAGGCTCTCACATCGCCTTAAGATCTCACCTTAATCCCTTCCTTGCCCTCTCCAAAACCGTATTGGAAAACCAACGGCGCACAAAGCACGTTCAAATGTTACTCAAAGCACAAATCAAGCAGCTGCGCTTCAACTGGCTCACGCCTGAAGAGGCCAGTCCCTTGCAGCAGGCTTTGACTATCAAACAGCTTTCCTGTGTCGCTGTCAGCCTCTGCTTCCCCAGCTGCCATTTCTTTGGGAGAACACTAAAAACGTGTCCTCCCCCAGGAAAGCTCCCACCCCAGGAAACTCCAGCTGAAAAGCTGAGTAAGTTTTCTTCTTTCATTTTGTTATTTTCCCTCCGGAACAGCAATGAGAAAACTGGTTTTGGCTACGCCAATAAAAATGCCGTTTTCCGCAAGGCACGCCGGTCCTCGCTGCCGTCAGCACATTTGCCCAGCGAGGTGAAGTGCGTGTCTCCCATGAGACAGAGCCGCAGCGCAGGCTGAGCCGCAGCAGCCCGGCCTCGTCCCGCAGGCGAGCGGGGAAGGCGCAGAGAGGCTCGGGGTACCTTCTTGAGGAACGTCGCCACCGTTTCTCGCTTCGTGGCCGTGATGCGCTTCACCCCTTCCGGCGACTGCACGCGGATTATCTGCGGGGTTAAGAGGACAGCCCGAGTTAGTGACGGGGGGACTGAGCCCACCCTGTGCTCGCAGCCTCCTGAAGCCACGCTGAAGTTTCACGCACGCGACGCAGACCATCCCCACCGCTCCTCCCTCCTGCTTTTAACGCTGCTCTTCATCAGGGAGTTCAAATGCACAAGGAAGTAATTTGCTCGCGGCAGGGCAGCACTGGACTGATGTTTGCATGCCGCAGGATGAATTACCCTAATGCACGAGGCACGGCAAGAAGCTGGCACCGAGAAAAAGGCTAACGCTGCTTATTTTGTCAAAGCTCTGACCTCAGATGCGGAATTAAACTTTCAGAAGGAGGGTGAATCAGAGCTTCCACCACCTGAGCGATTTATTCGGTGCCTACACACAAACACTGGCCTAACTGGTGCTAATGGGCACCTGCGCCGTCGTTATGTTTCAACCCACGTTACTGACGTGCAGTAACGCTAATGAAAAGAAGAGAAGAGCCACAAGGCTCAGGCTATTCCCGTGAGACACTGGAGAGCAGTTTTGCTGCAGCCTGAAGTCGGAGATGGGAAAAACTGGTAGTTTTTGCGGGGAAAAGCCAGGCACAATTCTTTAGGTACTGGCAGGGAAGTGGCGAACGTACATGTCGGCGGCCTCGTGCTGCCGGGGACGAGAGAAGGGACTCGAGTTGCTCCAAGGAGCACGGTCACCCGCCGACACCTAACGCAGAGCCACGATCAGGACGGCAGCATGTGTGCTGACAGGAGGGACACGGGAGGAGGCGGGAGGCTGCCGCCGTCCCGGCGTTACCCCGCAGGAGCCCCTTTACGCTCTCCCAGCTTTCAGCACGGGAGCAAGCCCGGCCTGAAGCGAGCGGGAGACCTTTACGGTACCGGCGAGCCCCTTCGCCCCATCCCGGCCAAGATCGGGCACCTTCCCCCCCGGCATCCCCGCCCGGGGCTGGGCGGGACCCGGTCCCAAATCCCACACGCTCCGAGGGGGCACTTTCCTGGGGCAAAACCACGGGGAATCCGTCCACGGCACCGCTCCGGGGGGCTGCCCGCCTCCGACACCGCCGGGCCCGTCCTCGGCCGGGCCCGGCCCCGGGAGTGCTGCGCTCCCGGCCGGCTCCCGGCGGGACGCCCCGTCTCCAGAGGCCGGCGCGGCCCCGGGGCGGCCCGGTGCGGTCCTGCCGGGCGGGGTGAGCGCGGCCCGGCCCCGCCGCCCCACAGGAATCTGCTGCCTCATCGCCCCTCCCCCCGGCCGCCGCCGCCCGGCCCCACTCACGATCGTCTCCGCCATGGTGCCGCCCGCCGGGGCCCGGGGCTCGCCGCGCCGCCCAGCTACCGGCCCGGCTCGCTGCGGCCCAGCCCGCTCCGCTCCGCTCCGCCTCGCCCGGCCCGACCCGCTCCTGCCCGCCGCCTCCCGGACCCGGCCCGCCGCCTGCGCCGCCGCCGCCCGGGCCCCGCGCCCCGGCACCCGCGTTCCGCCGCGCGAAGGTTCCGGGGCCGGGCGGGGCGGTGCCAGCGCCGCAGTTGTCCCCCGCGCCGCCTCGGTGCCACCGCCGCAGTTGTCCCCCGCGCTGCCTCGGTGCCACCGCCACAGCCGTCCCTCCCCCGCCACTGCTCTGCGTGCCCCTTCGTTCCGCCCACAACCCGGCCCCCCTCCGGCTGTACCCGCTGCGGGGCCCGGCCCGGGTGTGGGGCCCCCCGGTGCCCCCTCGATCCCTGCACGGGGCTCGGGGTCCCATCGGCCGGGCAGCGGGATGGGGGCTCTGCCGGGGCCTGCCCCCCCACTCGCCCCGACCCCCCGTGCCTCCTGCTGCGCCCTCGCTGCCGGCCCCGCCAGCAGGACGGCGGGCACGGCCGCTGCAGCAGGGCCGGGCCGGATCGGGCCCAGCTGTGGGGCCGGGAGCCGCAGCCCTATTTAAGCGCCGGCCACAGCCCCTCACATGATGGGAGTGTGACTGCCTGAGCCGTCAGCGGGATGGCGCTGAGCGGAGCGTGGCTCTCCCGGCCCCGGGGGGCGGCCGGCGGTGGGGAGAGCAGCCGGCTGCTGCCCCAGGTAACCCCCCGCACCTGCATCCCTGGGGGTCTCCATAGGGGCGAAACTGGGGGTCCCTCTTAGGGGCAGGGGCTCTGGGAGAGCACCCCATGCTCCCCATCTACTCAGCCCCCGGGGTCTCTGTGAGGGGCAGGGTTACAGCGTGGGGGGGGGCTGTGGGGCACCCCACACAGGGCGCTCTTGCAGGGGGGGTGCATGGTGGCTCCAGGAGCCTGTGACAGCCTCGGGGTGGGGGTTATGTGGGCTAAGGAGGGGGGTTCTGGGGGTCTGCTGGGGCTGCGAGCGGCTCGTCTGTCCGTCCAGGCATCCAGGCTGGTGGAGCTGCCCTACTCCTCCTCCGATGACGATGACAGCTCGCTGGCCGGGGACACGGACCTTCCTGTGGCCGAGCGGGACCCTGGGCCGTGGTGCCCTGTCCCCACCAAGCCGGGCACCTTCAGCCAGTGTGTGCGGTACCTGGCCTTCCTCTGGAACCTCCTCTTCCTCCTGCTGGGCCTGCTGGCCCTGGCCGTGGGGGTGTGGGGGCTGCTGGCCAAGGGCTCGCTGGGGGGGGAGCGCCCAGCCCCACTGGGCTCCGACCCCATGCTGCTCTTCGTGCTGGCGGGGCTGGGGGCCGGCACCGTCTCGCTGGCCGGCTGCCTGGGTGCCCTCCGCTCCAGCCCCTGCCTGCTGCGCTTCTTCGTGGGGTCCGTGCTCGCCTTCGTGGGGCTGGAGGTGCTGGGGGGGCTGCTGCTGCTGGCGGCACGGCACCGGCTGCGGGACGCCCTGCGGGACACCCTGCTCCTCTGCCTCCTACGCTACCAGGAGGAGCCCGACCTGCGGTTCCTGGTGGACGAGGTGCAGCGGAGCCTGCGGTGCTGCGGCCTCGGCTCTTACCGCGACTGGGAGACCAACCCGTGAGTCGGGGTGCCGGGGGGTGTAGCGGCAGGGGGGTCTGTCCCTGCACCGGGAAGGTGCCTGAAGCCGGCAGCTCTGCTTGTTCATCCCCTGCTTGTTCCTACTTGTTGCAGGTACTTCAACTGCAGTGCCCCGGGAGTGCAGGCGTGCAGCGTCCCTGCCTCCTGCTGCCTGGACCCCTGGCAGAACGGCACCGTCGCCAATGCCCAGTGCGCCTTCGGGGCCCTGCGCCTGGGGGACGTGGCGGCCAGCAGCGTCGTGCACCTGGGGGGCTGCGTGGCCCAGCTCAGCGTCTGGCTCCGCGGCCAGGCGGGCGGCATCGTGGCTGGCGCGGCCGTGCTGGTGCTGGTTGAGGCCGCCGGCGTGCTCATGGCACTGAAGGTGCTCAGAGACATCGCGCCTGTCGGGGCACGGGATTGAGGGTGTGCTGGCTGCCACCCAGGGTGGGGGACACCGTGGGGTCGGGGATGTGTGTGTGTGGGGGGGCTGATCCAGCCCAAAATAAACCTCATCAGAAGCCTGAACCCCACCCATGTCCTGTCCATCCCACCCTGCAGCTTGGGGAGATGCTTTCCACCCGCATCCCTGCCAACCCCAGACCACGACACCAGGCTCCCACGCTCGTTCTGGGTTTTAATGAGCATTTCTCCAGGCTGAGCCCCGCCGTGCGGACGGGGCAGCTTCTACCTACGCAACACTACGGGGTGGGTGACGGTGGCCGCAGCCTGCCTAGATGATGCCATACTGAGCCAGCTCGTGCAGCTCCAGGTGGCTGAAGGCTTCCCAGGGACAGATGACGGTGATGTCTGGGGAGAGGAGAAAGGCTGCGTCAGCACAACCCCCCCCCCCCCCCCGCCCTGCTGCGGGCAGCTGTGCCTGCAGTGAGCCCCACTCCCCCCCGCTGCCAAGGGGGGACGGGACCCCCGTACCTGTTCCCAGCCCCTCCATTCCTGGGATGTCGTCGCCGAACCTGCAAGGAGAGAGGACATCTGCCCTGACCCCCCCCGGCCAGCCCCCACCCACCGCAGGCTGGCACGTAGGGCCATGTCCCCTCCGACCCTGCACCGCGGCCCTGCCTCACTCACCCCTGCACCCCCTTTTTGGGGGGCTTGCTTTTGAACTGCCTTGTCTGCCTCTGCTTGAATTTGGGTGGTCCCTTCCGGGGGGTGGCGGGTCCCCCGGTCACCCTCGTGGCTGATTTGATCTCTGGCTTGGGGAGCTCCAGGCTCATGGCTGTGCCGGGGCTGGCAGCCTGCTCTGGCTCACGGTTGTCCCTGCGGGTCCGGTGCTGGCACGGGATGGCTCCTCACACCTGGTGGAGGAGAGACACGGGGGATCACCGGCTTCTCCTACCCCCCATGGGCACCCTGCGCCCCTGCTCCCACCCTGTCCTGCCCCAGGGCCCCTCGGCTGTCGCTGATCGGCTTTCCAGGCTGCCTCGGAGGAGAGCCCCCTGCCCGCAACCTTGACTTAGCCCAGCTCAGAGCCTGCTAATCCCCTTACCCTGAAGGCAGGGAAGGGCGTCCCCGGGGGCAGCAGAGCCGCTGCCTCCCCTTGGGGCTGTTCCTCCAGCCCTTGCTCCCCACCCCAGTGTGGCTGTGACACCCACAAAGCCCTTCGCCGGCACTGCCGGGAGCCCCCACCATGGCTCACCCCAGGGTCTGTGCCGAGCCGCGTGTGCCGCGGTGGGTTGGCATTGGCATGGGAGCGAGGCGTCCCTCAGGGCTTGTTTGCAGTGGGATGGGTTTCAGGGATGGTGGGCGCCCCGGGCTGTGGACCCCTCGGGACCCGTGCTGGGGTGCGGGCAGCTGTGGTGGCAGGGGAGGGCAGCAGCCAGGGCGGACATCGCAGGGCAGCACAGGGGCTCTGTCCCACCGCGGTCGTGCCTCCTCCAGGCACAGCAGCCATGCCATGGGCCGGGTGCAGGAGTTTGTGGCACAAGAGATGGCTCTGGCATTGGTGCCAGGGGGTTTGGCCCCGCTGTGGAGCCCAGCGCCTGAGCACGGACCCTGGGCAAGAAGGACGTGGCCCGGAGAGATGCCAGAGACCCGCTCCCAGTTGCAGGAGGCAACAGCAGGCTCCTGCCTGGAGCAAAGCAACGCCCTGCCCCGGGAGCCCCGGTGCCACCGAGACTGGATCCCAAACCACCCATAGAGCAGAGCCCCCGACTTACGCAGCCGCCGCGGTCCCCGAGGCCAGCGCTGCTCCGTGGGAGACTCTCCGTCCCGCTCCTGCCAGTGCACGTCCTATAGATGCTCTGGGTGGCTTTTAGGGGAGGGCAGATTTATCCTGCCCTGGGGTAATAGGATTATTTATGTCCCTTCTTTTCAAAGGGGTAATCTGATGTCATTCCCCCCCCTTCCACCCTGGTGGGGCGGGGGGGGGGTGGATGGGGAGGGGGTGTCCAGATTAGTGCCGCTGGGACTGATGGTGTCAGGACGGGCAGCAAACCACCCGTGGGGGATCCTGCCTCCTCTCCCTAAACCACCGAGGTGTCTCTCTCCCAGGGGACCCCCACTCCCCGAGAGAACACCCCTGTGCCCCTCAATCCCAGGGGCAGGGATGGGCCCCCCAGCCTGCCTGGGACCATGGTCCTGCAAGCTGGGAACCAAACACCCTTTGTGGGTTGACCCCAAAAGGGCAAGGCAGTAATGCAGGCAGCCGCAGGCAGGCTGTGCTGGGAAATACCGGCAGCAGAGCCTGCGTGACTGAAACCACCGGGACGTGCCAGGCTTTCAGCCCGTGCTTGGTGCCGAGCACGATCTGGCCCCCAGCGTGAGGGCTGCCCGGTACTGCTGCCAGGGCTCCTGCCTGCAGACGCTGCCAGATTCCACCCTGGCTCCGGTGGAGGTCCTGGCACAAGGGCTGCCCTCCGAGCCTTGTCCCTGCTGGTGCCACCGCGGATGCCGGCACCCAGGGGACAGCCCGAGCCCTGCCTGGGCATTGCAGGCCAAAATCTGGGAGAAGAAGGGCTGGGCAGCCCCTGCCAGCCCTGCCCAGCAGCCCCACTGCCCGTGGGACGGTATCGCTCTAAAGCTTCCCTTAATCCCAACACTAAAGCAATTACAAAAAGGAATAATCTCAGTACACTTTAATTGAACTTCAGCCCCTGCCACTAATTGCAATTAGTTGAACTCCAACAAATAGGATTACAGGAATCCGGGAGCGTTTTCGACGAAGCCGGCAGAACCAGCTACTTCTCTGGTAAAGAGCAGGGCCCTGGTGTTAATTGCTGCTTCCAGCCTGGGTTTCATTAGCGAGTGCTGCTCAAGGGCTTCGTGGCTCCTCGAGGAGCTCGTCCCAGGACGGGGGCTCTGCGGGGGTCTCGATGGCCAGGAGCCTGCGAGTCCCCCAGCCCAGCCGGGTGGGATGGAGGGGGCGATGTGCTGGGCCAAATTTATGGGATTTTAAGATGGAGGCAAAGGCAACTGAGGAAGAAAAGGCACTGTGAAGAACAGCCTGCCGGGCTGTGACCTCGGTGCCGGAGCTGGGGCCAGTGCCCTTGCCAGGAGGCTGCTGGGCCCCACGTGCTCGGGGACACACGCTTCCCGCACCTCCTCGGGGAAGGGGCCGGCAGCCCCTGGTGCCTCCCCTGCAAGCCCTTCACGTGGAGAAGCCCCTAAGAGGCTTATGGCACAGGTGGGGAGGGGGGTCTGGTGCAGCGGCGGGGTGTGGGGGGGTCCGGCACGGCACCCCAGCCCTCCCCAATCACCAGGTCATGGCCAAGCCGCTGAAGGCGCTTAAAATCCAAGCTGGGGAGTGCAAGGACGAGGCAAGAACAGCGGTGTGGGGAGGGCTCGGTGTGGGGGGGATGCACCAGCCTGTCCTTGGCAGGGATTTTCCATCCCCGGGGGAGTGCAGCATCCGTCTGCTGGGAAATCCGGGGCTCAGGACACACGTGAGCCGCTGCCTGTCCCCAAGGGCAGGTTTCCCCATAGACAAGAAGTGAGACATGACCTGGGCACCGCCTGTATTGAAACGCAGGTGGATCCCGTGCACAATGCCATGCAGGTCCCCAGGGGGGGCTCGGACCATCCCCAGCCCACTGTCCCCGGAGCTCAACACACAAATAATAAATAGTTTAAATAAGCTGAGTCCAGATCCCACCATCCAACCTGGAGCGGAGGCTCCTGGGGGGTGTCACCTGCCGGTTTTTGGGGGCCAGGGGAGGATCAGTCCTTCTCCATGCGCAGCTTGATCTCCATCTTGAGGATCATTTTAATGTTCTCGTCCTCCACGTGCTCCTCCACGGCCGCCAAGGCCCGCGCGCCGCCGTCCCGGTACTGCTCCAGCAGCTCCTCCACGTACCCAACCCAGACGCAGCTGGGACAGCCGGTCCCGCAGCAGTGCGTGGGGGGGGGGGGAATTGGGGGGGCGGCAGGAGGGAGCCCCCCCTCGCCCTGGGGGCTGCCCGTCCCACCGTCACTCCCTGGGGTGTCCGAGGGGCCGCCGGCCTTTGGCAGGGTGTCCGAAAGCTCCCGAAAGCTGGAGGTGTTGGCGGGGTGGGGGTGCGGGGCCCGGTCCCTGAGCACCCCCCCACAGCTGCCGGCGCCGTCCGGGGGCTCCTGAGGACCATGACCCCACGCTGACACTGGTGTGGGGGGAAACGTGGGGGCACGTGCCCACTGCACGCCCCCCCGGCCAGAGAACCCCCACCTGCCCCACAGCACCCTGCTCCCAGTGTACCCCCCCCCATCCACCACAACAGCTCACACAGCCCCAGCAGCACCCCCTGCCCCCCCATCCCCAGCTGCCCCCCATTCTCCCAGCTCCCCCATCTCATCCCCAGCACCCCTTTGTCCCCCACAGCTCCCCCCCATCCCCAGCACCCCCCATCCCTCCCCTCAGCACCCCCCCCCATCCCCAGCACCCCCCATCCCTCCCCTCAGCTCCCCCCCATCCCCAGCACCCCCCATCCCTCCCCTCAGTGCCCCCCCATCCCCAGCACCCCCCATCCCTCCCCTCAGCTCCCCCCCATCCCCAGCACCCCCCATCCCTCCCCTCAGCTCCCCCCCCATCCCCAGCACCCCTTGGCCACCCAGGTCCCCCACCCCATCCCCTCCTGCCCCCCCAGGTCCCCCTCCATCAGCCCCTTCTCCCGTGGGGCCCTCCCGGCCCCCCCCAATACAAACCCCCCCCGTCGCGCCCCCGCCAGGCCGCGCGCCCCCCGCAGCAACATCCGGTCGCAGCGTCCTGGCCACGGTCACGGCCCCGCCCGAGAGGCAGCTCTTCCGTCCAATGGCAGCCCAGCGCGGCCAGTTAATGAGGGTTTGGCGGCCGGGCGGAGCCAATAGGGAGCGGCGGGCGGGGCCAGGGCGGTGGGGCTCGGAGGGAAGCCGGAAGTGGCGGCGGGGCGGCCGCGTGAGGAGCGGCGGAGCCATGGGCCGGGGGCCGGGGCCGGGGCCGGGCCGGGGCCGGGGCCAGAGACCAGGACAGAGATCGGGACAGGGAGCGGGACAGGGAGCGGCACCGGGGCGGGGCCCGGCCGCCCCGCGCCCCGGCAGGTCAGTGCCCAGGGGATCCGGTCGGGATCGGGCCTGGCTGGCTCCCGGTTTGCGGCCTGGTCCCACGCGGGGTCTAGGGGTCCCCAAGGTCGGCTGGGCCCTGGCGGGGTCCCCGCTTCCGTAAGCTGGATCCCAGTGTCCCCCGCTGTGCAGATCCCGGTGTCCCACCGTGTCCGGGTCCGCTGGTGCCTCACTAGGTCCAGGAGCTCCGGTATCCTGCCCTGCCCGTGTCCCCGTGTCCCGTCGTGCCTGGGTCTCGGTGCCCAGGTCGCTGTGTCTCACTGTTCCCGTGTCCCACCATGCCAGAGCCCTGGTGTCTCGCCGTGCCCGGGTCCCGGTGCTTCAGGGCAGGCCTCACACCATGTTCATTCTGTCCCAGGAAGAAGAAGGTGGACAACATGAAGCCCAAGCATCCCGACGAGCAGGAGATCCCCTTCCGCCTGCAGGAGCTCATCAGGAGCCGTGAGGCCATGAAGCGCCCCGACACCGGGAAGAGGCAGGCGGCAGGTGGGGTGCAGAGCTGGCCCGAGCAGGGTTCCCCGGGGCCTGGCTGAGGAGCCTGCGGAGCCGTGGTGCAGCTGGAGGCGGCCGGATCCTGCAGTGGGGCATCCTGCTCCCCCCTGTGATGTCCCATCCCTGCCCTGCCAGGGGGAGGGAACTCCTAGATTGTCACTGCTGCAGTAATGTCACCCGTCTCTCCTAGAGAAGAAGCAGCAGCCCAAGTCAAACGGCCGCGAGGCCCAGGGAGACATCCCTGTGCCCAAGTTCAGGAGGGGGAAGGGGGAGTCAGAGCGCTCCTACATCTGCCGCATGGAGCAGGAGGTGCAGCGCGTCCTGTTCCTCACCAAGAACCAGCTGCAGCGGGAGCCTGAGAAGGAGGCGATGGCACCAGAGAAGTCCAAGAGAAAGAAAGAGTGAGAGCAAAGCCACCATGGCTGCCGGGGCTGGACTGGGTCAGCTCAGGCCTGTGCCCCAGCCCGGTTCTGGGTGCGTGGCGGGTGCTTCGCCGGTGCTTTAGCGCAGGTCCGGCATCCGGCAGCGACTTGGGGTGGGGGTGGAGCACTGTGGGCCTCATTTCCATTGGGCCAAATCTCTGGGACTGGAGCCACAGACCTGCTTCACCCTCCTGCTACTGGGCTGGAGCTGGGGGGAGGGCTGTGGGGCCCCAGGTTTTGGGGGGGATCCTGTGGGGTAGGAACTCACTTACTTGCTCCCTGTATGGTCACAAGCCCTGGCCGTAACGCAGCTCTTCAGGTTTCAGAATAAGAAGCTGGAAAAAGCTCGGAAGAAGAAGGAGGAGAAGAAGGAGGCCATGCTGGAGAAGAGCCTGTTCCAAGGTGGGTCTGGTGCAGTGGGGTGGCTGGAGTGACCCCCTACCCCAGCAGCGCGCGGAGAGGTGGGGCTGAGCTGGAGCAGCGTGTTCCGGGGAGCTCCTGCCTGACACCGGTGCCTGCTTCTCTCTCTTAGACATGGTGGCGTTCGGTGAAGTGGTTACGCAGCCGCCCACCATCACCTCGCGGCCCAGGGGCCGGGGCCCCGCAGAGCAGGTGAGCTGCGGGGGGCGATGTCTCCCGCCCCTCGTTCGTGTTCTTGGGTACCTTCAGGTCTGAGCTTGACCGGGATCGTCTCACCTCCCTTGGGCTGGAAATCAGGCCTAGAGGGCAGCGGTGGCCTCGGCCTCCTGGTGACAGTTCCTTGGAGCCTGGTCCTGGCTTTTTCATCCTTCACGTTCCGTGACCTGTCCCATCTCTGCGCGCAGGCTGGACGGAAGCGGCTCCTCCTGACTTCTCGCCTGGGCCAGAGCCAGGCGTCCCCAGTGTCCTCGGCAGCACCGGTGTCGATGGCTCGCCGGCGCATCGTGGAGGAGGAGAGAGCACGCGTCATCCAGGCCTACCGGGACATCCGGAGGCGCAAACAGCAGCAGCGAGAGGTGGCGTGGGGCAGCGCCCAGGCCGGCCGCAGGGTCCCCCGCTGAGCCCAGCCTGGAGGAGCTGGGCCTCCCTGATCCTGGCGAGGGTGTGCAGGCAGCCTGCAGGCAATACGGGACCCCAGGACTCCAGGGGGACAGTTGCCCTGACCCTGCTCTTCTGTTGCCATTGCTGAGCCCTGGGGCTCCCCACAGCCCCGCACCTCAGCTCGGGGCACCCCGTGGGCTCGGCGCTGGAGCTGGGAGCCCTGCAGTGCCATGGACCTGCTTGTAGTAAAAGTGCCGTTGAGTTCTGATGGTGTGAGCGCGTCTGTGCCTCCCCGACCTGCCCGGCTTCCTTCCTGCGTGGCGGCCGGGAATGGACACTGCTGTGCTGGTGTGTGCGCGGCTGTGCCGGGTAGTGTGCCGGCAGGCATGCCGGCAGATGGCAGTCCTGGTCCGCAGCGGGCATGTCACTGGCCCTGGCAGGACCCTCGTTGCTCAGCCTTGCGGGAGACCCCAGTGTCTGGCCGTGACCCCTCTGGCTACCACCCCAGCTCCCGGTTGGCGGAGAGGGAGCTGAGCCCCAGGGACGTGGAGCGTCCCGCAGCCCCCCAGGACTCACCAGCATGGTGTCACTTTCCTCCATCGTCACCGCTTAGGGACATTGCGTGAGCCCTTAGTCCACAGCCACGCTCACCCCTGCCCTCGGTGTCACCACCCAACCTGGCACTGCCCACATCCCTGCCTGTCCCTGGCAGACACCCCAGTCATGGTGACTGCGGTGCCCTCCCTGCTGCCAGGGATGCTGCCACAGCCCCGTCACTGTACCCACACCAAGCCTGTGCCATCCGGCACAGCCGTGAAGCCCCACACAGACCTGGCACACACCCCATCAGGGCTGACAGCCCCCCACGTCCCAGCCCTTGGGAGGGGTCCAGGGCGCTGCTCCCGGCACAGCACAGCCCATGTCTGCCCGTGGGGCCGGCACAGCGGCTTCACCTGTGCGCGACAAAGGCAGCGCTGTTCGGCGGCCCTGTGCCGTGGCCCCTGCACAAAGCGTTGCCTGTTGGAGTGGGGCCGGCCCCGGCTCTGCGGCCGGCGCTGACGGCAGCCGGTGGGATCCCGGGCTTCCGGAGGGGCTGGGGCCGGACATGGGGAGCAGAGCCACCGGCAGCTCTGGTGTCCCTTGCCAGAGCTGAGTGGGGACAGTCTTTGCTTCTCATTTTTGGGGTGACTGTGCTGTCCCTGGGGCTGTCACCTCCTTCATTGCACCCTGGGAAGGCAGGGCTCTGCAGTACTGTGCCTGGGGACCGTGGTGGCCCATTCGTGGTTGGGGGGCAGCCGCTGCCCACACCAGCCCAGCTCAGCCTGACCCAGGGACAGCTTGCAGGTGGATGTTCCTGGGGGGTGGGCACATGCTGGGGCTCCGCCGTGCCATGCCGTGCCGTGTGGTGCCAGCGGCCAGGAGGAGGGTGTGCTGTGGTGGCAGCAGCCCTGGGGACCTCGAGTGCCTGGTGCTGCCTGGAGACGTCCCTGCTGCTGGCTGGCACCAGGTAAACATGGGTGACGCAGTGCAGCCCCGGGGGGCACGGCCAGATCCTGCTGCAAACAACTGGCTCCCTTCGGGGCTACGCCTGCAATGCCATGTCCCCACAGCCGGGAGCGTGGGCACGTGCCGGCTGGCAAGGGCACGGCCGGGACATCATGCGTGCCAAACTCTTGCTTGTGCATCCCTCGTGCAGGCACCACGGCCGTGCACAGTGCTCGTGCCTGCAGCCATGGGCAGCCCCACCGCCGCCGGCCTGGCTCCGGCTCAAGGAGACCAGGTCACCCGCCTGCCCCCACGGAGCCATTTCAGCCCCTGAATAATTCACAGCACTGCTGGCTGTGGCCACAGGCTTCCTGCCCGGCAGGAGAAATCGCTGCGGAGGGGAAAGGCAATCGGAGGAGGAGAAACCGCCCCCGACCTTGGCACGTCCTCTGTGCCGTGCCATTTCCCGCCAGGCAGCCCATCTGCCTGCGGGCTGCCGGTCCCGCGCTGCCTGCCCTGCCGAGGGTGCCAGCTCCCGGCCCAGCAGCCCCATCTGTGTGCCTGGCCCCGGCACATGCTGCCACGGTGGGGGACAGGGAGCAGGGAGTGGGCCTGGGGGATGCTGAGGGCCCTGCCCTGAGCCCCCCTTGCTCCCCGCTGCCCCCCAGGAGCGGGATGTGGGTCTGAGCCTGTGGCTGGGGATGGGGGAGCAGCCGGCGGCACGGCTGGGTACCCTCTCCCCATCACGGGGCCGCCTGCTACAGCACCGCGTAGGAAAAACCACCTTTATTGGGTCTGACCTGAAAAAAAGGGGAAAGAGGAAGAACAACAGAGAAAGCCACGAGGAGGGCGAGGGGCGCAGCTCCCTCCCTGCTCCCCGGGAGGGGTCCCCGAGTCCCAAGGGGGAAGGCACCAAGAAGGTGGCTGGAGCCACGGGGGGTGAGGTCCCCAGCCCCAGCAAGGCACTGATCCCCCAGACCCCAAGCAGCCCCCCCTTCCCTGGCAATACGGAAACTGAGGCACAGTGGGAGCCAGGGCTGGGGAGAGCTTTGCGTCACCTTGTGCCCTGCGGCGGGATGGTACCGGCTCAGCTCCGTGCCTGTGATGTCCCTGGGGCTGGCGAGGGTCAGCATGGAACTGGGGGCTCAGCGCCGGGGGGAGCCCCGGGCAGGAGTCCCACCGGCTCCCCGGCTTCTCAGCAGCAGATGGTCTCTGGCCCGGAAGGGATGCAGTGTCCGTGTGTCACGATGGCAGCGAGGGGATGACTCGGGGTGGTCCCATGGGAGCTGGTCCTTGCAGCAGGGCTGGCAGCAGGGACGCGGGGGTCCAGGTAGAGCTGGCAGCTTGTGGGTGCCGCGGCCAGGCGGGACAGGCAGGCAGGAGCGCTGGCTCCGGGACCACATCCAGGCATCCCCTGCACAGGAACCGGCTCCGGCTGCCGGACGGGGTGGGATGTACACAGCGGGGCGGGATGAGGCTTGGAGAGACCTCAGGAGCGGGATGGTGGGGCCGCGGCTGTGCCGGCACCGCGGGGTCCATGCCATGGGGGCTTCACCACCGGTTCCTGCTGTATGGGGACTGCACCTGCGGGCAGAGCGGTGTGGTGCTGGGGTGGTGTGGCAGCAGCAGGGCTGTGGCACAGGCTGGCAGCCAGAGTGCCGGACAGAGCCATCCCTGTCCCTGCCCTCCCACGGGAGATGCTGCGGTAGTGACAGACTTTGCCCCCAGCCGCGGGCTGGACCTCGGTGCCCGCTCCCCCGACCGCCGTGTTGCACATTAACCCACCTGGCAGCTCCTGCCATCCTGCTGGGCGCCGGCGTGCCGGGCCTGCACCGCAAAGGCGTCCTCGGCTCGTAGCGTGGAGCTGGCGCTGCCGGCCACCGGGCTGGCGGTGGAGGCGCGGGGCAGGATCACGTCGTAGGGGCCTTCGGTCTGCGGGGCAGAGGAGGGGGGGCTGCAGAGGCACCGGGAGCACCCCCAGCCCCGCGGGGTCCCGGGGCAGGAAGGCGAGGGGTGACTCCCCCAGGCACCCTGTTACAGCAGTCCTTGGGACGTGGGGGCCCGGGGAGCCCCCACACCCTGCTCCCCATCCCGGCCGCTCCGGTTGAAAGCCCGTCCATCAGGCCGAGAGCCCGGCTGGCCAGTGGTGCCGCGCGGCGTCGCACTTACCGGCCCCTTGTGCATCAGAGCCATCTCGGTGGGCTGGTAGACGCTGGTCAGCAGCTGCCCGTTGTAGCCACTGTACGGGGACACCGGCTTCTTGGCTGCAAAGAGACGGGGACGGTGAAGGGGGCGGCTTGCACGGCCACCCCCACCCCACCGGGGAGCCGGTCCTCCTTAGCAGGTTTAATGAGCTGACTCAGCAGCCGGCTTACTCCGCGCCTTTCCCGGGGGACGGGAGGGATGTCCCTGGGGTTTGCATCACCGTGCTCCCGGCACAGCCCCTGCCTGGCCGGGGTTTGTTATTGTAGGGTCTCTCGGGAGGCAGGGTGACGCGGGTGCTGCTCGGGAGCGCCCACCCTGCCCCGTGGGCTGCAGACACCTTTGCTGGGGCAGGGCTGGTGCTCGCCTGCTGGTCCCCATTGGGGCAGCCAACACCTTCCCATGTTATTGTAGGGTCTCGCGAGCAGAGCCGCTTCCCCGGGGCGGAGGGCTGGGAGCCGCGGGCACCCCGTGCCGGGGAGGGAGCACCCCAGCAGCTGCTGAGCTCAACCCAAACTGGTAGACCCAGCCCAGCGAGTTTTCGGGAGCCACAACAACGGCAGGCGTCGATCCCAGGCGGGTCGCGGCCAGACGTCTCGCCGCCTGCCCACCGCTGCCAGCCCCGGTGCCGGTGCCCGCCGCCAGCCCCGTCGTGGGGCAAGAGGGTCCCCGGTGAGCCGCGGCGCCTACCGAAGGAGGGCTCATCCATGGAGAAGGCTTTGTTCTCCACAAACATGCTCTGCGACTTCTGCTCCTTGAGGATGGTCTCGTAGCCCACCCCGCGCGTGGGGTAGACGTCGTCCTCGAAGGCCTGCTCAGGGCCCCGCCGCGTCACGTGCGTCACCTCGGGGATGACGTAGAGGAGGAGGAAGGTGCAGGCGTTGGAGACCAGCGCGATGGCCAGCGTGGGGTCGTCCCAGCCAGGCTTCTCGCCCGCGCGCTGGTTCCCGTAGAGGTACATAGCCGTCCACGCCACCCAGATTGCCATGGAGAGGCCAGTAGTGGCCAGGATGAAGGCGCCGTGCTTGCGCCAGCGGCCGTAGCGGCCACAGAGGGCCGGCCAGGCAGTGCCGAAGGCGGCCACCAGCAGGAACATGACGTAGATGAGCGCCATGACGAAGTCAGCGTCCGCCAGCCGGCAAGGGTCCGGGGAGCTGCCCTCCTGCCGCGCTACCGTGATGATGAGCCACTCGGCGTTGATGATGACCTCCACCAAGGCGAGGAGCAGGGCCGCTGCCAGCGTCACCCAGCCCCGCGGGCCCCGGTTCCTCCGCGCCAAGAAGTTGAGGGCCACGGCATGCGCCAGCAGGCAGGAGAAGCAGATGCCGAAGAGGACGCCGAAGAGGAAGCGGCGGGAGGTGCAGGTGGAGAAATCCGGCCCCACGATGAAGTCAAACGTCAGGCAAAAGAGCCCGAAGGTGCCCAGAAGAAAGAAGACCTGCGTGGCCACCAGGCTCTTCTTCTGGGAGTCCTGCACGAAGGGCAGGCTGGCCACCAGGACGATGGTGAGCACGAAGCTGGTCACCACGCCGAGGCTGGCCACGGCCTCCAGCACGATGCCCCAGGCCGCCGAGAGGTCGCAGAGGTTGTAGTAGAGGGAGGAGAGGTCCTTGCCGCAGCCCGAGGGAGGGGTGGTCTGCCCGCCGGCCGTGGGGAGCAGGGACAGCAGCACGCAGGCGGCCGCTGGCGGCACCGCCGCAGCACCCATCCTGCACCGTGGTGCAGGCGCTGAGCGGCGCATCCAGGGACCCTGTGGGACAGAGGGGACATTAGGAAGCAGGGACTGGGGCCGCGGCTCAGCTCCTGGTGCTGCCTGTGCCGTCTCCAGGGCTCGGAGCATCTCTGCCCACAGCCCCTGGCTGGGCATCCCTCCTGCCGGGCCACAGCGAGCAATCGGGTCCCGGGGAGCCCTGTCTGTGCCAGCACAGCCGAGCCCACCCCAGCGTGGCCCAAAGCAGCCCCAGACGGGACCGGGCAGACACACGTCCCCCGTCGGCTCCTTGCCTGGAGGCCGGAGGCAGCCGGGGGGGCTCAGCCCTCTCCGCACCCCACACGCTCCCTCCTGATACTGGATTTCTCTGAGCACGGCCGGCTCTGGGGCTGCGCCGATCCCTTCCTCCAGTGCCGAGAGCAGGCAGCACCGTGCCCGCTGGCTTCCCCCGGGAACACCGAACGCAGGCCCGGGCCGGATGGCAGAGGTAACACCTGGGGACGGGGCTGTCCCCTCGGCTCGTCCCCCTGTGCCAGCGCGTTCCCCTTTCCACTTCTGCCCAATTCCCTCTTCTGGCTCCGGGCACCGACCCAGCGCAGGTCCCGTGTCCGGCGCTGCCGGCCGCTGGCACGCACGCAGCCGCAGCCTGGCACGCCACGCCACGGCACGGGCATGGGACGGCACGGGGGTCCCTGTCCCCACTCCTGCGGCCCCGGGGAGCTTGGGGTGGGCACGGGGAAGAGGAGGCAGCGAGGAAGCTGCAGCCCCGCTGCTGCGGGGTGGGGGGAAACCCGGCGGGAGACCTCCGGCAAGGTGACCCCGGGCTGGAGCGGGAGCGGTGCCCGGGGCCGGGACCCCCCCGCTCCCCCGAGGGGCACCCGGAGCACGGGCAGCCCCCGCCCCGCCCCCGGGGCTGCCGGTCCGGTATGGGGACAGGGACCCCCGGCCCCGGGCTGGGACCGAGCCCCCGCGGGTCCTACCGGCTCCACCGCGCCCGGCCCGGCCGGTCCCCCCCCGCCCCTCCCCGGCGGCTCCGGCCCGGTCCCCCGCCCCCCCGGCCCGGTTCCCACGCCCCTCCCGGCCAGGACGGGCCCGGTTCCCCGGCGCTGCCGACCGGTACCGGACCCCAAACTTGGCCAGAGCCGCCCCCAACTCTCCGCCCAGACGAGCCCGCGGGGGCGGACGGGTCCGCGTCCGGGTCCGGGTCCCGGGTCCCGACCCGTTCCCGTTACGGTTCCCTGTCCCCCCCGGCCCCGCTCACCGGCTCCAGCGCCCGGTGCCCGGCCGCTCCCCACGCTCCGCCGTGCCGCGCCGTGCCGTGCCGTGCCGCGCCGGCGGGCGAGCCCCGGTCCCGCGGCACCGTGCGCGCCTGCCCGGCCCGGCCCCTCCCCGAGGTGCGGCTCTGCCCGGGGAGCGCGCCCGGGGCCGGCCGGGACCTGCCCCGCCGCCGCGGGCGGGGGGACCGAGCCGGGCCGGGGTCCCGCACCGGGCGGGGGTACCTGCCCCGGGGGCACGGAGGGGGCTGGGGGGGGACGGTGCGGGAGCTGGGCCAGAGCCCGGGCTGGCGGGGGGTCAGCACGGGAGCCCACCTGGCCATCAGTGGAATGAGTCTGTGGGGTCTCAGCCCGGGGGAGCGGGGTCAGCCTGGCCCTGCTGAGCTTGGGGGGGCCTCAGGGGCCAGGGGATGGGGCGGGGGGCTGTGCCGGGGCAGCATCACCCACACGGGGCCTTGTGCTGATCTCCGCTCGCTGCTGGGCCGGCGGCACCCGGCTGGTGGGTGGGCTCCCGGGGGGGAGCCGGGCTCCGCGGGCCGCCCCGCCGTGTAAGGATACGCCAGCTCCCGCCGGGAAGCCCCGAGGTGCAGGCCCGGAGGGGCCTCCCGGAGGAATGTCAGCTGACGGCTAAAGCCGGAGCCCTTGGCAGGGCGGCAGGGCCCCAGAAAAGCCCTTCCCGCGAGGGGCCGGGGGCCCAGGGCAGCCCCGGCCCGGGGGCAGCGGATGGGGCTCGGTGGTCCCTGTCCCGGCGGGGGTGGCCGTGCACCCTGGAGCTGGGCATGGGCACCCTGCAGTCACCCCGTCCCTGGGGCTCAAGGACGGGGAAAAGCCCCAGGAGACTCGGGGTGCCCTGGGGGACCTGGGGCCCTGCCAGCCCCGGGGGAGGTTTCCAGGCAGGCGCTGCTATTTTGGGAGGGTGAAGCAAGAGGGTGAAGGATGCAGACAAAAGTTCAACGTGCCTCTGGCAGGTCCTCCCCCAGCCCGGCCCGGGCCGGGATGAAAACAATCCGAGGAGAAAGGGAGGCAGAGCCGGAGCTGGCAGCACCCGCAGCACGAGGACCGGCACCCGCCGGAGCCCGCGGGGAGGAGACGGCGTGTCTGGGCTGCGTGCTGCACCCGCTGCCACTGTCCCTCCGGCGCTGGGGCCACCCGCCCTCCTGCCCTTCTTCTTCCTAAAGAGCGTTTGGCTTCAGGATGGCGTTTGGGGGAGGATCGTCTCTCCCTGCCAGGGGCACGTGCACGCGCGTGTGCTCTCGCATGGGTGCTGGAGCAGGGCGGCACGGACAGAGGAGCTCTGCAGTGGCCTCTGGTGCCTCAGTTTCCCCAGGGAGTCGAGGTTCAGACTCGCAAGGCCTGGCAGTAGCCCTCGCTCTCCGGCAAAGGCTCAGCCTTGGATACCCAGTGCCGGGAGCGCAGGCCGGCTGCCCTGCCGCGCTGGCGCTGACCCGGGCCCGGGCTGCGGAGAGGCCGCACTGCATGCAGCTTCCTGCCGGCTACTTCCTTCCGCCGCGTGGGGCCGGCGGGTTTCCCGGCTGCTGACTCAGCACGAGCCCCCCCCGCGACCCCCACACCCACCGTGGGGCTGCTGGCAGGCGTCCGTCCCGCCGAGGCTGCCCCGCGGCCGCATGGCCTTTGCCCTCATGTACCCGCCATGGTGGGTGATTTCCTCCCCCCCTACCTGTGGGGACCCTCCCGGCTTTCCAGCCCTTGCTGCACACCCCTGGGGTTTTTGTAGGTCCTACAGAAACACCCCACAAGGGAGGCGGCTGCAGGGTAGGTTGAGTGTGATGCCACCATGTGTTGGCTGCCTTGCAGGGACCAACCGTAGGCTGCAAGGGAGCGGCTGCCCTTGGTCCCCTCCTGCAGCTGCGTGCCGGGGCGGTTGGTGCCTGGCACAGCCCTTTCGGCGAGGGCAGAGCCCGGTCCTGGTTCCCTGGTGCCCCGGAGACCACGGTCCCTGTGGTGGGACTGGGCAGAGCCGGTCCCTCCGGCAGAGCAGCTGTGGTGAGGGGCTGGGACATGGCTCGGCACGGCATTGGGACCTGGGCCAGTCTTCCCCGCCGGCTCACTCCGAAAACATCGGCATGCCGGGTGCATTTTTTCCAGGCTTACCTTTCCTGCGGAGCCGCAGGGCCGGGCGACTGGTGTGTCTGGCACAGCTGGTGCGGCTGGCACGGCTGGCGTGGCTGGCACGGTGGCACGGCCGACTGAGCCCCGGCTCTGCGGCGGCTCTTGCTCGGCCAGCCGCGGCGGCTCACCTCGGGAAGGCGAGAGCCGTACCTGGGGCCGGGGGGGCCCGCTCGCCCTCCCAGCTGCCTCCCCGCTGCCGCCACTGCTTAGGCCGGGGCTGGGGAGCTGTTTTCCACCCGAGCCGGTTCTGTCCAGACCGGAGCCCCTCGCCGCTGGCGGACGCGGTCAGCACATTTCCACCTCCCTCTCCAAGTAAATAAATGTCGGTCGGCGAGGGGGGGCCGGCAGCCGTCCCGGCCTGCCGCAAGCGGGGCGAGAGCTGCTGCCAAACGCTGCCCTTGCCGGCAGAGCCCCCCTGCCCCGTGGCCCCTCCAGCCCTGGCGAAGGGCCCCGGGGTGGGATCAGGCCCTGGGAGCCCCCAGGGACGGGTGCCCACCGGGCGGGAGGCGCTGGCCGGGTTAATATCTAATCTCTTCCCGGTTCTGCTCTCCTCACATGCCAGAATTAATGGAGCGAGCACCTCCCAGGTATCACCCGCGCCACCCGGTTGGGGTTTAACCCTATCACCGGGTGTACGGGCAGAGCCGGATCCTGCCCGGCGTAAGGCGGCACCGCCAGTGGGGTCTGCCCGTGCAGGGGACTGATCCGGCTGCGGGGCCCTGGGTGCATCACGGGCAGGCGGGTGCATGCCGGTGCTGGTGCGCCCCACGTCCCGGGGGGTCGGGGCTCATCCCACAAGCACTGGGGCAAATGCTGCGCCCCTTCGCACTCCGCTGCTGGGCACAGCTGGGGCTTGGTGGGGCGGGCGGGGGGGGGTGCCTGTGCCCTGTCTGGAGCACCCCAAATCCCTTGGGGCCAGCCAAGCCCCTGCCCCCCAGGGCAGCCCCCCTGGGCGCTGTCCTGCCCGGTCTCCGGGGAATTAGAGGGGAAAGGCTGGTCTGTTTGGGGGGGATTACGCTAAGGACCTTACGGGGGAATTAGGGTGGGGAGCGGGGTGGCCAGGGCTGGTGTGGGGGCCTGGGGGTGCTGGGGGTGCCAGGTCTCTGCCCCGGGCTGTGCCAGCTCCGCAGGGCGTCCCGTCCCTGCCCTCTGGTGGCAGCTGGGGACAGGCAGGCTGGCACCGCACGGCCGCTTGCCCAGTGTGGCACCAGCTTGGCACTGGTGTAACTGGGAGGGCGTCACTGGTGCTGGGTGCACTCGATGCAGGGGGGCATCGTGAGCCCCCTCCCTTGCAGCTGGTGGGGTGCACCCAGGGGCTGCAGCTTTGCAGGGCGGCTCTCCTGGGTGTCTCTGGGGGGATAATGGGTGGGGGCCGGCTCCTGCAGAGCCCGGAGCTGGGGTCCTACCGTGTGCCCCACAGCTGGGGACGCCGGACCCTGTGGACGCTCCCTCCCAGCACCCCGCCGGGCACCGGGGCAGGAGCACTGGGGTGGGCAGGGCTGAGAGCTTGGGGCTGGGCAGAGGGACCCCGTGCCCAGCGGTGCTGGTGCAGGGTGCCCCCCTCCCGGCCGCTTGCAGGGAGCCGGACCCAGGCAGAGTTCTGGTCTCAGCACGGCAGTTTATGGAGGGAGGACCGTCCCGCTGGCACCCAGCAGGCACCGCATCCTTGCCAGGGCCCACAGGAGCTCACCTGCGCCCGTCACTCCTCACCACGGGGCAGCCGTGCCCGCTGGGCTCCCCGGGACCTTCGGGGTGTCAGTTCAGCGTGGGCTGGAGCTGACACAGGGGAGCAGCTGAGAGCACGGCCACACTCCCCGGCCGTGGCCAGGCACGGAAGCCCCAAGATCCCCACGCCTGTGGGGCTGGAGAGGAGCCCAGCCAGGGGGGCACACGTGGAGCTGGCAGCAGCCCCTGCCACTGAGCTGGGGCACGTCCCTGCTGCCCCGTGGCTGAGCTCCCTGGGGGCGAATGCTGTGTGTGTCTCGAGGGGCTGAGCACGGGCAGGGCTGAGCTGCCCATCCCGGCACGGCGCAGGGAGTGGGCAGGGGTCTCCGGGGTGCAGTGGGTGCTGCCACCAGGCAGGGCAGCCCGCTGGTCCCGAAGGACCACAACCAGCCGGCTGGGCACAACCGCCTCCTCTTGCCACCACCACCAGCACCCACGTTAACCCCCAGCTCCGCAGAGGGCGGGGGTCCCGGGGGCAGCATCCCCGGGGCAGGGTCTTGCTGGGTCCCGGTGTGATCCATGGTGCTGGGTAAGCAGCGGGACCCCCGGCTGAGCACCAGCCTGGCTGGCGGCAGCCCCGGCTCAGAGGGCCGTGCCGGCCAGCAGCTCCAGCGGTTTCAGGGCTGGGGGCGGGAAGCGGCTGCTGTCGGGCCGGGGGCTGTGCCGGAGGTGGGCCCGGAGCACCTCGCCCACCGTGCGGCGGAAGGTCTGGCTGACAAAGCAGTAGAGGAAGAAGTTGAGGGTGGTGTTGAGCATGGCCACCATGTTGGCGACGTCCAAGGCCAGGTGCACGCGCCAGTCCCTCTTGACCGAGGCCACGTAGAGGTGGCAGATCATGACGATGGTCCGGGGAGCCCAGAGCACGGTGAAGACGGTGGTGACGGCCAGGAGGAGGGCCGTGGTCTTGCTCAGGCGGGGTCGGCCGCCCCCCGAGTGCCTCCTCTGCTTCAGCTTGCAGATGATGATGGAGTTGGTGGCCAGGAAGATGCTGCAGGGCAAGAAGTAGATGGTGACGCAGTGCACCCACTTGAGCACCGTGTCCAGGGCAGTGGGGGGGTCGGCGTCACGCCACACATCCAGCCACCAGTAGAAGGGGATGCCTGTGGCCAGAGCCACAGCGAAGACGGCTGCGATGATCTTGCGGGTGCGCTGGGGGTAGGAGACGGCACGGTACCGCAGCGGGTGGCAGAGGGCCACGTAGCGGTCCATGGTCAGCAGGACGGTGACCCAGATGGAGGCGTGGTTGGCGGTGAACTCCAGCACATTGACAGTGTGGATGAAGGCGCTGGGCACCGCCCTGGCCAGGATGGCTGTCTGCAGGATGAAGCCCACAAAGATGATGAAGACCTGGGTGAGGATGTCGGAGGTGGTCAGGGCCAGCAGGTACCAGTACGATGACTTCTTGGTCCTCGTGGCCAGGCGGGACAGGGCCACGGCGGTCAGAACGTTCACTGGAGGGAGAGCAGTGATGTGTGGTGGTGAGACCCCGGGGCTCACAGCCCACCCCCCCCCACAGCACCCAGGACCCCAGGGGTGCCCAGGCTCTCCCAGGGCTGCAGGGCGAGCGGCCCGAGGCCCCGGCTGGGGTGGGGAGCTATAAATATCACGGTGCGGTGGGGATTCGCTGAGCTGATTAATCTCTTCCGTGTGTCAGCCCAAGCAACGCAAATACCATCTGTCCCTGCTGCTGCGGCACCTGCCACGTGGGGCTGGGCACCGCAGCTGGGGCCAGCCCCGAGCCGTGGGGAGCAGGCTGGTTTCCCCCACCCCTGAGGATGCTCCTCCCCATCCCCAAAAGCCCCACGGCTGGGATGGGAGCTGAGGCTCTGCTGGCAGCCGAGGCCACAGGCTGGGCTGAGGGTGCACAGCTCGGATGAGGCAGGATGGGTGCTGCCTCTGGTGCTCCCGGGCAGCCCCCCGTGCCCCAGACCCCTCACCTGGCAGCCCCAGCCCCAGCAGGACGCTGTAATACACAATGGGGAAGATGCCGACCATGCAGGGTGACCGCTCCAGCTCCGGCCGTGCCGCCTCGCCGGCCCACACCATCGCCGTGCTGTTGGGCACCGGGACCATCGCCTTCCGCTACGGACCAGCTGCGAAGGGAGACAGGGAGCGTCAGGAGGGCCCCGGTGGCACCCGGGCAGGGGTTCAGGGCACAGTACAGGGGGCTCGGTGTGGGTTGGCTCCCATGGGTGCAGTTGCCCCAGGTCCGCCTGTGATGGCACGTTTTGGAGCTGCCCGCTGTCCACAGATGCCGCAGGACAAGGCACCCAGGATCCAACCCCCATGGGGACGCTGGGGTGACAGTCCCCATCCCCGCAGCGGAAGGTGGCCCCACTACCGGAGATGCTCCTTGTTTATCCCCCTGGCTCCGTTTACCGCCTTGAAGAAAAACGGATTAAAACACCATGTTCTTGGGCGGCTGCCGGGGGGGTGAGGCTCTGGCTCCCAGCCCGGGCTGGGTGCCACCCACCGGGACCCAGAGGTGCTGGAGGGGGGTCCCAGCAGTGCCATGGGGGGGTGGTGGCCTTCTCCAGGCTGCCAGCCGGGTCCTTTGCCAGATGCTCGGCTCAGCCCGTGCCCCGCGCCCCGCGCCCCGTGCCCGGATCGGGCCCACGCTGCGCCCCATTCATAAACCCGGGAGGCACCACCCCCCTCCCGAGTTTTGCGCTCCTATTGGCTAGAGGGGACCAGGCTTCACCCAATCAGAGAGGCGTCCTCCAGGAATAGGGAGGCCAAACCTGAGCGCTGCGTTCTGATTGCTCAGAATCACCCCCCCCCGCCCCCCAAAAATTAGCATCTCCCGAGGGGGACAGCGACACCCCCCCCCCCCCCGGGCCCTAGTGCTGGAGGAGGGTGCGGGGGGGGTCCTGAGCCCGGGGGGGTGCGGGGGGCATCCTCAGCCTGGGGGGGTGCGGGGTGCAGGGGGGGTCCTGAGCCCGGGGGGGGTGCGGGGTGCCGGGGGGGATCCTCAGCCTGGGGGGGGTGCGGGGTGCAGGGGGGGTCCTGAGCCCGGGGGGGGGTGCGGGGTGCCGGGGGGGATCCTCAGCCTGGGGGGGTGCGGGGTGCAGGGGGGGTCCTGAGCCCGGGGGGGGTGCGGGGTGCCGGGGGGGATCCTCAGCCTGGGGGGGGTGCGGGGTGCAGGGGGGGTCCTGAGCCCGGGGGGGGGTGCGGGGTGCCGGGGGGGATCCTCAGCCTGGGGGGATGCGGGGTGCAGGGGGGGTCCTGAGCCCGGCGGGGGGGGTACTGGGCAGCGCTCCGGTCCCAGTCCGACCCTGGCCCCACAGGGCCCCCGAACTGGCCCAGCCCCAGTCACGGCACAGCTCTGGGGCCGGGGGGGGGGGGCACATGTCCCCCCGCCGGTGCTCCCTTTGCGGGCCCCCAGCGATGGATCGGCCCCCACCAGCAGCGCCCGCGGTGGGGGGGCCCCGGGAGCCCGGGGGGGGCTTTGGCCTCCGCGCCCCGCCGGGATGGAAGCAGGGATCCCGAGCAGAGCCCCGGGCTGGGGGGGGGCACGGGGGACATGCGCAGGGGGATGCCAATTAACTGCAAATGAGATGTGGCTCATCAGCGGGGGCGAGTCCGGTCCCTTCATCTCCCCCGGGGAACTGGGGCACCGATCGCTGCAGCTGCGGCGGGGACGCGTTAACCCTTTCCCAGCCCTGAGCCCCTTTGCTCTGCGGGGGGGTCTGGGTCCGGTCTGGTCCCCCTTTTGCCCCCCCCCCCCCCCCCCAGGGTCCCGCTCCCCAAGCCCTGCGGGAGATGGGCTCTCACCTCGGTGGCCCCTGTGACACCCGCCGGGCGTGGGGTGCCACCTTCCCTGGGCCCGGAGAGTGGCCGTGTCCTCGCCGGTGGCGTGTCCTCGTTGGTAGCCGTGTCCTCGTTGGTGGCCGTGTCCCCTCCGGCACCTGCAGCATCGCACAGCCTCCCGGGGCGCGAGGGACGCGGGGCGGAGGGAGAGCTGCGTGGGCAGAGCTGCGGGCTGGGCTAGCGGGGCAGGAGGACGTCCCCGGGCCTCGCTGCTCCCGTGGGGGCCAGGGATGGGGTCACCCCGGAAGGCTGTGCCAGCCCTGAGTGACCGTGAGAGAGCTCGTCCCCACCCCAGAGCAATAGGGATGGTGGTTCGGACAGCTTGGGCCCCCCATTATACCCAAAGGCCTGTGTCACCAAGCTGGGGTGCATCATCCCTGTGCCCAGACCCCCAGCTCCCCTCTTTTGGGTGCAGGAGCCCCAACTTCTCCTGGGTTTGCTGCACGCCCCGAGGTGGGCCGGGCAGAGGTGGGTGGGTGCGGGCAGGCAGGGCTGCCCAAGCCTGGTGGGGTGCCGGGGGCTGGCACAGGTTCCCCAGCCCCTGCCCTCTGCAAGCGGGCAGCCAGGGTCCACGGCCACCGCCGGGGACTCAGGGGAGTGGGTCTGCGTGTGAGCGCGTGTGAGTGTGCACATGAGCGTGCATGTGTGTGCATCCGTGCGTGCCTGCCTGCGTGTCCCTGCTGAGCTTGGCTCTGGGTGCGCCTGGGTGCCCACCGGCACAGCCCCGGCGTGCAGAGGGCACACCGATGGCCCAAGCTGGAGGGAAAGCCTTCCCGTGCCTCAGTTTCCCCAGCAGCACAGGGAAGGGGTGGGAAGGCTGATGTCCCCCGCCTGTCCCTGGGGCCACCTAGCCCCCTGAGTCCTGCCCCCCTGGTGCCCCCCAGCCCACAAGGGCGATGCCCTGCGCACAGCCGGGGGGCCGGCAGGAGCCGCCTGGCACAGGTCGCTATGGTGAGCCAACCCTCCATTGCCTCAGCCGCAATTACCGGAGCCAGCACAGCTGCTCTCGCCATCTCACCAGGGGCTGGGGGGTGGATGTCCTGTCCCCTGGTGACCCGCAGCACCAGCACCATGGTCCCCCATGTTCCCCCATGGCCCACAGCCCATGCCACCCTGCCCTGTGGCCAGCTGATGCCCCGACAGGGGACACGAGGGTCCCTTGGCTATAGGGTGCAGCCTGGGCTGGCACCATGCCGGCGGCTCACCAGGCGCACGCTCCTGGCAAGCTGTTGTTTTGCAGGCGGGTGGTTAAATGAAGCATCGGTGGATGCGGTGAGCCATTAACCGGCTGTGCTGCGGCGGGGGCCCCTCGTCCCCCAGCCGGCCTGTGCCTCGCTGCGATGCAGAAACGCCCCCCTGGGCCGTGCACTCTGCTTGCCCCGTGCTCTTGGGGGTCCCCTGCCCCATGGGGCCACGGAGCTCGAGCCCCGGTCCCACATCAGCAATGGCATCACCTGCCTGCCCGCCTGCCCACCCACCTGCCTGTCCCTGTGAGCAGCTGGTGAGCCCTGGGAGCGCGGCACAGTGATGGCCGGGCGGCTTGTCCCTGGCCAGATGGGTGATCCCCACCCCCCCGGGAACTGTGGCAACATCTGCTCACACTCAACATCTGGAGACCCCGTCTAAGCCCGGACCCCTCGCTTGCCCCCCCGGGCCACAGCTGTGCTCAGGGATGGGGCTCCTCGGCCCCACGTCCCCGTCCTCCTCGGGGACGCAGGTGCTCCGGCTCCCACTTGAGCCCAAAGCAAACCTGTCCTCAGAAGCCCTCGCGGGCATGAAAGCACCCCTGACTGCGGCGGCAGCACCGGCCGGCACCGTGCCAGGGCTGGGCAAGCTGACGCAAAGGGGCAGATGGGCTGAGCACCCCCCGCTCGGCCAGAGCCCCCTGCCCGGCACGGAGCCCTGGCCACCGCCGTCCTACCCCGCTGCAGGCACCAGCGGCCACCTTTGCCCCGCGAGCTGCTCGCTCCCCCGGCCGCAGCATGGCATCCCTCCCGGTGCAGGGTGCCGGTGCTGGCAGTGCCGGCTGCGGTATGGCATCCCCCCGTGGGTCCCGGGGAGGGAGCAGGGTGTGAAACGGGTGCCTGCCATGCCACGCTGTCACTTCGCCCGGCAGCTGAACACAGAGCTGCAATACTGTGTGCACTGGCGCTAATCCCATCAGCCCGGACAGATACTCGATAACTGGACACAGTTAATATCCCCCCGTGCAGCTCCGGCACTGCCACGTGCTGAGGGTTACAGCATCTCCCCGGTGGTGTCCCCAGATGGGGGGGGGTGTCCCAGGTGCTGCCCCCACGGCATGTGGGGTCCTCCTGCACCCCAAAGTGACCTTGCGCAGTGGTCCCGGGGCTGAGTGAGGTGGCCGGCAGCTCCTGCCCAGGGATCAGCAAGCTGTGGGGCAGGGGGGGCTCCTGCCTGGCATGGCAGCCCCCCGCCGCCTTCACGGGGAGCCCCGGCAGTGGGTAAGGGGCTGCCATGCCCGTGCGAACCGTGCTGGCCTGTCCCCAAGGCTGTGTGCCACGAGGGAGTCCCGGTCCTGGCTCCCCACCCCATGCTGGTACTGGGGCCACAGCCAAAAGTGGGGTGCAGACACCCCCCCCCCATTTGCTCAGGCAAATGCTCCCACACAGAGGGGTGCCCATGTCCTGCAGCAGGGTGGGGGCACCCAGCACCACCCCCAGCCCCATGCCTGAGCCGCACCGGCCCCGGTGTGTGGCACCAGGGCTGCGGGGGGGGCAAATGTCACCCCGGCCCTGTTGCGAAGCCCCTCAAGAGCCGTCGGGGTGGGCGAGGTGCCAGCGGAGGCCGGCACAGGGCACGGTGCAGGCAGCCTCTTGGCTGCAAAGGCTGGGAAAAGGGCAGGCAGTTCCTGCCGGCAGCCCGGATGCCATGGTGATGGGCTGCTGCCGGCATGAATACCCATGAGCCGGGGGGAGCGAGGAGGCCACGCCGAGCTGTGCCCTGAATGCAAAGACCCCGCTGCTGCATCCCGGCGGTCCGGCGGCACAAAGGGCTGCAGCCATGCATGGGGCTCCAGCACGGCACAGGGCTGCGGCACGGCACAGCAGTGCCTGGCGGCAGCGGGAGCCGGTGGCAAATGGAGATGCCCCCATGCCGTGCCAGGGTTCGTCGAGGCACCCCATCGCGCCACCCCGGGATGCGGGGCTGGGGTCCGGGGTCAGGGTGGGATGGACGGGGGCTGGAAGTGGTTCCCTTGGTAACGGCCGGTCCCAGTTTCCACCAATCGATGTGGCGGCGCGGGCGCGCAGGCTGGGAGGGCTCGTGGCCTACATAAGCGCCAGGCGGGCACCGTGCGCCCGTGCCGCGCCGAGACTCAGCAGATGCGCTTGCGAAGCCATGGCCAGGCTGACGGGCGCCCAGCCCGTGGCCGCCCGCCGCTGGGGCTGCGCCGCCGCTGCCTTCCTCCTCCTCCTCCTCACCGTGCAAGCTGGTAAGGGTAGCCGTGGTGGTGGAAGGCGTGGAGGGGTCCCCGTGCCGTGGCTCCCGCTGCCCTCACTGGGTGCCGGGGTGGGGCTCGACCGCAGCATGGGTGTCTGGTGATGCCCACGGGAGGCTGAGCATGGCTCTCCAGCAGCCGTCGTGGCGCCTGGGGAGGGATGGATGCAGCTCCTGGATGTGCCGTGCCCCATGGCTGTGCCCACGGTGCCCGGGAAGTGCAAAGGGGTGAGAGCTGGGCTGCCCTTGCCACTGCCCAGGGAAGGCTTGGTGCCGTGGGCAGCGATGTCCGGCACCGCGGCGTGAGGGGCTCCCAATCCCCTTCCCCATCCCTGCTCAGCGGGGCTTAAACCGGCGCTGGGAAGGCTAATCCATCGGATCGCCGGCCGGCAAGACGGGGATTTAAAAGAGACGGGGCCAAAGTCACCCTGCGGGAAGGATGCTCCGGGGATGGGGTGGGAGTTGTGCCAGGCATGAGGGAGAGGAGGAGAGGGAGGAAGGGTCCCTGTGCCTGCAGGAGCACGGAGACCCCTGTCTTTGTCTCTATCCCCACTGGGACCCCTGCTCTGCGGGGACACAGATACGAGGGGATGGTTGTTCCCGGTGCGTGCCCAAGCCGGGACCAGGCTGGGCTGCTGGCACACACAGCCGGAGGAGGGGAGTGAAACTTGGCTGGGCAGGAGGTGCTGGTTCATGGCATCAGTGAGGAGGCAGGGATCACACCGGGAGCAGGCACGGCGTGGCAGCTGCCTGCTCAGCATCACCGACCCGCAGCGGTGCCGGGGCAGCTGGTGTCCCCAGGCTGCTCGGACCACAGGGACGCCATTCCCGGGTGTGGGGGAAGAGTGTTCCCAGCCTCCTGCACCTACCGGCTCTCATATGCCCCGTGTGTCAGTCTGGGATGCAGGGCGTCCGGGGCAATGCCCATGGCTCACTCTGCCAGCACCAGGGCTGGCAGACTGGGCTGTGAGCCAGTGCTGCCCGGCACAGGGCCATTTCCCAGCATGTCCCAGCCTGCGACATGGTGGTCTCACCCCTTCTACTGCAGAAAAAGCAGTTTTTTGGCTCCCAAGGACACAAATGTCCCCACGTCCCCTCATTCTCCCCATACTCCCTTGGCACCAGCCAGCCCTTCAGCACTGGGGAGAGCGGAGGAAGGATGTGCACGGAGCCAGGCTTCCCCAGCCTCCCATTAAGCACGCATCGCCCCACAGCTGGGCCCCACTCTGCTGTGCCCTGGCACCCTGTGCCCGGTTCCCGGGGTGCAGCACTGGGTCGATCCCATCTCCCCGCAGCCCAGAAAGCCGACCTTAGTAGTGACGCCACGGCAGCCACCATCAACCACTCGCTGACGCTGCTGCAGCGGCTGCAGGAGCTGCTGCAGAACGGCAACGGCAGCGACTCGGTGCTGCGGGTGCGCACGGCTGCCTCCGACGAGGCCAAGGTCTTCCACACCCACCAGCTGCTGCTCAGCCTCCAGAGCGAGGTCTTCGAGACCCTCCTGCGCAACCAGAGTGTCATCACCCTGCACGAGCCGCCCGAGACTGCTGCGCTTTTCGAGAAGTTTATCAGGTACATGGGGACCCCGTGGGATGGGGACGTCGGGAGGGATTCAGCTCCTCTGGGGACCACGGGAACCCCACGGGATGGGGATGCTGGGGTGGATCCAGCCAAGGAGAGGGAATGTTCCCTTGGGGACCACGGGGAGCCCATGGGATGGAGATGCCCGGAGGGATGCAGCCAAGGAGGGAGGATGCTCCCCTGGGGACCGTGCTGCCAGACCCCGGGGCTGGGCGGTGGATTGGGAAGGGGATTGGGGGACACCAGTGTCACCGCCCTGTGCTCTGCCCCAGGTACCTGTACTGCGGGGGGGTCTCCATCCTGCTGCACCAAGCCATCCCCATGCACCAGCTGGCCAGCAAGTACCGGGTGTGGGGGCTGCAACGCGGCGTGGCCGACTACATGAAGACCCACCTGGCCAGCGAGTCGAGCCAGGGCCACGTGGTGGGCTGGTACCATTACGCCGTGCGCATCGGGGACATGGCGCTGCAGGAGAGCTGCCTCCAGTTCCTGGCCTGGAACCTCTCGGCCGTGCTGGGCAGTGCGGAGTGGGGCTCGGTGAGCGTGGAGCTGCTGCTGCTGCTGCTGGAGCGCTCCGACCTGGTGCTGCACAGCGAGCTGGAGCTCTACACCGCTGTGGAGGGCTGGCTGAGCCGCCGGCAGCCTGAGGGTCCCGTGGCTGAACGGGTGCTGCGCGCCATCCGCTACCCCATGATTGCACCCAGCCAGCTCTTCCGGCTGCAGGCGCAGTCGGCGGTGCTGGCGCGGCACTATGGCGCGGTGCAGGACCTGCTCTTCCAGGCTTTCCAGTTCCACGCCGCCTCCCCTCTCCATTTCGCCAAGTATTTTGACGTCAACTGCAGCATGTTCCTGCCCCGCAACTACCTCGCGCCCAGCTGGGGCTCCCAGTGGGTGATCAACAACCCGGCGCGGGACGACCGCAGCACCAGCTTCCAGACCCAGCTG
This sequence comes from Gavia stellata, assembly GCF_030936135.1. Taxonomy (NCBI): domain Eukaryota; kingdom Metazoa; phylum Chordata; class Aves; order Gaviiformes; family Gaviidae; genus Gavia; species Gavia stellata. Next base: position 13,120,862 of record NC_082615.1, on the reverse strand, counting down.
GGTCCCAGCAGCCACGACGCTGGTAAGCGGGTGACCTGGAACGTCCTCTTCTCGCCGCGCTGGCTGCCCGTCAGCTTGCGACCTGTCTACTCGGACTCGGTCTCGGGCGCCATCCAGCCCGTGCGCATCGAGGACGGTCGCCCCCGGCTTGTCATCACCCCGGCCATGAGCAGCCCTGACTTTGCCGGCGTCAGCTTCCAGAAGACGGTGCTGGTGGGCGTGCGGCAGCAGGGCCGTGTCTTGGTGAAGCACGCCTACAGCTTCCACCAGAGCTCGGACGAGGCGGCCGACTTCCTCGCCCACGCCGACCTGCAGAAGCGCACCTCCGAGTACCTCATCGACAACTCTCTGCACCTCCACATCATCATCAAACCCGTCTACCACTCCCTCATCAAGGTGAAGAAGTAATGAGGCAGAGCCGGGTCCCGCTGCTGGATTGGCCCCAGCCCCGTGGGGGGGCTTGCACTTGGTCCTCCCGCTGTAGGTAGATGGAGGTCCCCACGCCGGGGGGCCCCAGGGCTGCTCTCTGCCACCCACCCCTCCCCGATCGTCCCCCTGCCATGTCCCATCCCCATCGCTGTCCCTGGGTGCCTGCAGGGAGCTGGGGATGGGGGACACTGGGAGCCCCCCAGCCCCATGTGGGTGGTACAGGAGGTGAAATGTGCAGCCCACGGCCGCGGGCACATGCTGGGCTCACAAAACCCAGCGGACGAGAGGATGGGGACAGGGACAGCCAGGCCCTCCTGTGATGCCACCCCTGTGGCACCGGAGCCCCTCTGTGCTGGGCAGTGAGGCCGCAGCACTGGGTCCGGTTGCTGGCACGGGTACCCCGACAGCAGCACCCCAGGGCTCGGTGGTGAGCTGGGTGCGTGCCCAGGCTGGGGCGGGTGGTCCGGCTGCCTCCCCCGGCGGAGGAGGCTTGGGGGGCACCGTCCCTGCTCACGGCCGGCAGCTGCCCCATCCCTGCCCCGGCACCCCACACCCCCCTTCCTAATAAAAGCAGAAAACAAGCGTGGGGAGTGCGGGAGCATCTTTGAGGGGTTCCCTGTCCCTGGGGATGCACAGGAGCATGTCAGGCTGCGCACAGCAGTCACACCACTCCCCAGCTCAGCACATCTCCTTTTAATGTAACCCCTCAGGAGGATGAACACCCGTCCAGATGCCCTCTGTCCAGGTGGCCGCATCGATGTCCGGCAGTGCTGGGTGGCTGGCAGCGGCCCCCGGGTGCTGAGCACCCACAGGGGCCCTTCCTGGAGGAGCCGCGTGGCTCTGGCCAGGGTCACTGCCTGGCACGGCTGCATCCCTCCCCGGGGACTTGGGTCCCTGCCTCGGGGTGGGTTTGGTATGGGCAGGGCTGGCCCCCCACCCTGCTCCCTGCCCTTCGCCCCCAGCTGTGCCGGCACTGGGGGGCTGCACAGGCTCGGGGTGCCGTGGGCAGCCCTCGGCACAGGGTATGCCACGCGGTGCTGGGGCTGGCAGGACTGGCGGTCAGCCTGCTGGCTTGGCACAGGATCCGGTCCCCCTTCGGCAAGGCGCTCGGCTCAGTACCAATGACTCCCTCCATCCTTGCCGGAGGCCCTGGCACTGTTCCCGGTGACGCAGGCACTGGCCCTTCCTGGGGCTGGCAGGGAGCTGGAGAGGGTGAGGCAGAACCGGGACCCCAGCACCTGGGGGACGGTGCTTCAGCAGCAGCCCTGGGTGCTGGGCTGGGGTGCAGGGAGGGTGCGATGCACCCTGCACCCCGTCCCCAGCCAAGGGCTCACCTGGCAGCTGGCTGTGCAAGGGCTTCGATCCAGGGAGAGCTTTGGGGGGACCCTGGGTGCTGGCTGCCTGTACCCTTGCTGGCATGGTGTGCTCCGAGCGGCTCTGCAGCGTGTTGGATGATGGCGGGGGATCCCTGGGGACCACCAGCTGCCAGAGAGGGGGTCCATGAGCACGGTGCTTTGGTGTGTGTGGGGACTCAAAGCATGCCGTAGGGTGCTGACACCCGAATGATGCGCAAAGGGATGCCAAGGGGAGCTGGGGGTGGCCTTCCCACCCTGCCTTCCTCCCCAGGGCACGGCACCGCTCTCCCAGAGCTCCACCACCTCCTGGGTCAAGTCAGCACCACCTTGCCGGGGGGCACGGCCCCCCCATGCCTGCACCTACCCCACAGCCGGTGACCTCGAAGGACTGTGACCGCCTTGATCGCCTTCTGCCATCCAAAAATTCTTCCCTCCTTCCCAGCTCCTTGCTGCCCTTCTCACGCACCCGCAGCCAGGTGCCCAAGGAGCGGGTGGCCGTCCCCGCCAGGCTGTCCTTGCTGGCTGTGTGCCGCAGCCCGGGGCCACCCTGCTCCTCTGTGGACCCCGGCGGGTGCAGCTGGGCACTCTCCAGGATGCGGGACTGGTGTTGGGTGGCCTTGGCCACGATGCTCTTGGTGCTGCTCAACATCTCCCGGCGCTCTGTCACACAGTGGAACCGTCAGCGGGGTGCGGCCACCCACCCAGCCCTGCCGGCCACTCAGCTCACCCCTGCCTGCTGCCACCGCCACCTCTGAGCCGGTCCCGCTGCCTGGGGACGAGTCATGCTGGGTGCTCAGGCTGGCCCGCGGTGTGCGCTGCCGGGACACACAGCACCCATAAGCATCCCCACCCCAGGGCTTTGGTGCTGGGGGCACAGCTGTGCTCACCTGGGCCACTGTGCCCTGGCCAGGAGGTGGGGTGGGCACCGCCGCGGTCCCCAGCTGCTGTGCCCGTGGGGTCTTCTTGAACACAGGGGTTGCGATGCTGCTGGAGGGGGGACACCCCTTACCCTCTGCCACAGTGACAGCTCTGTGCACATGGGGGGTGGTGGATGCCCACCCATACCTGTGCCCTGCGGGGTGCAGGGGTGGGAAGGCATCACACCACGGTGGTGTGGGGTGGTCGCAGCTCTGTGCCCACACGCTGTCCCGGTCCGAGTCCGGCAGGCTCTCCGCGGCGCTCGCCTGCGGGATCTTGGGCAGGGACGTGCCCTAGGCAGGGACAAGGGGTCAGTGTCCTGCCGGGGGTGTGGGGGGGGCTGCCCTGCCACCCTGCCCTACCTTGAGGGTGCCAGTGTCCCTGGGGCCCCCCGCCAGCTCCCGCAGGTAGGTCTCGTACAGCTCCTCCAGCGGCCGTGGCACCGACAGCCGGTGGTCTGCCAGCGAGAGGTCAGGGCGGCGAGCATCAACCAGGCTGCGTGCCACGCTGGGCTCAGGTGGCAGTGTCGTGGCTATGTCATGACACTGGGGGGACTTTGCGGTGCAGCATGTCCCATGGCAATAACCAGGTGACACTGCAGGACTCCCAGTGCGACAACACACAAGAGGCCCCTTTGTCATGGCAGAAGTCACAGGAGGGACGCACCGGCGATGAGCTGCCGCTGCTGCTGGATGATATGGGTGCAGAGGGCCTGGTGCCGGTCAAAGCACTGTGTAGAGGCGGCCGGCGGGTGCCGGAGGCCACCCTCAGGCAGGGTGCAGGAGTGTGTCTCTGTCATCTCCAGCTCCAGCTGGCGCAGACGGCGCAGCAGGGTCAGCACCTCCCGCTGCTCCTCCGAGCTGCTCCGACACCGCAGGGCCTCCTCCAGCCGCCGCGCGTGCTGCTGGCTCTGCCGGAAGCACCGCGCCAGCTCTGCCTGCAGGCACACAGCGGGGTCAGGGTCCCTGCCCACAGCCAGCATCCCTGCCACGGGATCAGCATCCCTACCCATGGCACCAGCATCCCTGCCACGGGATCAGCATCCCTACCCATGGCACCAGCATCCCTGCCACGGGATCAGCATCCCTACCCATGGCACCAGCATCCCTGCCATGGGGTCACCGTCCCTGCCAGGGTCCCTTGCCCCTGGCCCACAGCCCAGTCCGTGACTATCCATGTCCCCCCAGGAGTGCTGGGGGACCCGTGCTGCTGGGCTGAGCCTTGTCAAACTCAGCTCCCTGGTGATGGGGTTTCAGCTGCCGGTGGTAGGGATGGGGCTCCCAAACCTTCTGCTGCTGAAGCCTGCCCTGCTCCTCCACCACAGCCGCAATGCTCTCATGGGCAGCGGCCACGTCGGGTGGCTTTGGCATGTCCAACCGCTTGTCCCTCGTGTCTGAATCCCTCTCGTTGTCACCGGGGCCGTCTGGCTCCTCCTGCCCCTCCTTGCTCCCCTGCCAGCCCTGGCACATCCTGCTGCGGAGAGAGGAGATGGTCTCACCCCCAGCCTGGCTCACCGGAGGACCCCATCCCTGGGGGGGCTTTGCACCCACATACCGGGCGAGGGCAAGGAGGTGCTGGGCGTGCAGCACGGTGCCCTCCAGCCGGAGGAGGAGGTGGCGCAGGGCCGCCTGCTCACGGTGGGCACCGAGCAGCTCCTCCTGCATGCGGCCCAGCTGCGGGTGGGTGCAGCGGGCACTGCACAGCTGAACCTGGGCTGGAGGCACGGGGCGTCAGCGCCGAGCCCCGTGGGGCTGAGGGAGGGCAGGGGGGGCCGGGCCATGCCCTGGATACAGGGGATGTCCTCCGGGCGCTCACCCTGCCCCGGCTGCCCTGGCTCAGCGTCCCCACGGCCCTTGAGGTGCTGGATCTCCCTGCGCAGGTCAGCCACGACGCTGCCATACTGTGCCACACGGTATGAGACACCGAGCAGGTTGCGCCTCACCTGGGATGGGACCGGTGTGAGTGTCCCATGGCCCCAGCACAGCCCGGCCCCAAGCGGAGTCCTAAGTGGAGTCCCTGAGCAGGACAGAGCTGGTGGAGCAGGTCCTCAAGTATGTCTCTGAGTAGGATCCCCAAGCAAGGTCCCCAGGCAGAGCATGGCTGTATCCCCATAGGGTCCCCAAGCCATGTCCCCAAGCAGTGCACGGCTGTGGAGCATGTCCCCATAGGGTCCCCAAGCAGTGTCCCCAGGCAGTGCACGGCCATGGAGCAGATTCTGAGCAACCTACAGCTGGCAGAGCAGTGCTCTAAGTTGTTCCCCTGCTCCAGGCACCCGTGGGGCAGTGTAAGGATGAACACCTCGTGCTCTCCCTGTTGGGGTGCAGCGGGGCCAGGGCTGCTTGGGGAGGGGGTCAGGGGAGGAAGGTGCCCGCGCTCCCAGCCCTACCGTGGTGCGGATGCTCTTGGCATGGTGGGCGTAGGCAAGGGTGCTGCGGGACTCCTCGTAGGCGGTGCTGGCTGGGCTGATGTGGGCGATCATCACCGTGTGGCTGTTGCCCCCAAGTGAGTCCTGGCCACGGAGAGCATGGCTGAGAGGGAGCCGGGCAGCCTGTGCCCCCTCCCCAAGCTCAGACCCTGCCGGGGAGAGCCAGGACCCCTGGCCGCACCTTGAGCAGGCGGGTCAGCTTGCTGTCACGGTAGTTGATGTACTTGGTGCTCGCCTGGTCGCTCAGGGCCTTGATGCAGTTGCCCAGGGCCAGCAGTGAGCGGTTGATGTGGGCTCCCTCCTTCATCCTCTGCCCGCGGTTCTGCGTCTGGGCACGGAGGGCAAGGCAGAGGGAAAAAGTTGGCAAAAGAGGGGTTGGGGGGGCTCCCCAGCCTTGCAGCCCCCCAGGTGGGTGCCAAACCTGCGCCGCCCGCTCAGAGCCTGCCAGGTCGATCATGAAGAGGCGGCCGTGGCGCAGCCCCCTGCCCCGGCGCCGCTGGTGCACGGTGACCTGCAGCACCGCGTGGGAGCGTGACGAGGTGCGGTTGGCAGCCGTGGGCTCCTGCGTCCGCTGCCTGTTCCCCCGTGCCAGCAGCTGCATGACCTGGGGCAGATGGGCAGCGCCAGGCAGCGGGGGCTTGCCGGATCTGCCCCATGCCCCATGGGCACCCGCTGGCCCACCTCCTCAGCGTTGATGGCGGAGACCTTGGTGATGCCGGCCACCTGGACGGTGCCGCCGGCGTCCTCCCGCAGCTGCAGGCAGCCCAGCGAGGGGTTCAGCAGGTCCCGGATCATCTCATTGTAGATCTGGGCAGGGGGAAGAAGCTGGGCATGTCCCCTGCAGCGTGGGGACCCACGGGGACACGGCACCCCACGCTGGGTGCAAAGATGCCCGGCGTGGGGCCGCGTGCCACTTGCTGTCCCCTGCCCTCCTTGGGGAGAGGGACGTCCCTGTGCCCCCCCGCCAGACCTCGAGGTAGGACATGGAGACCTCGTACTCCGTGTCACCGCTGGTGTCCTCGATGGCCTGGAAGAGGTCGCCCAGGGTGCGGGCGCAGATGCCGGGCTCGCTGTGGGTGCCCAGCATGGTATAGGTCTTCCCACAGCCTGGGGGAGAGTGGGGGGCTCGCTGGGGGCCAGGACCCCCTGCCATGGCCATGGAGCTGGCCCCCTCCCTAGCCCCACACCCCTCACCAGTGGGGCCATAGGCAAAGACGGTGGCATTGTAGCCAGAGATGATGTCCGCAACGAGGCCCTGGGTGGTGGCACGGTACACGGTCTCCTGTGGGAGGGAGAGAGGCCCCGGGGTGCATCCTGCTGCCCCCCACCTCCACCCACTGCCCCAGGCACCCCAGCCTGCCTCCCCCGGCTCCGAGGGACCCACCTGGGTGGCTGTGGTGTCGAAGGCCATGTCGAAGATGTAGGATTTCTTCTGGGACTGGCTGGCACGCAGGACATCGTCGGGGTCTTCCATGGGGTCTCGCAGCACCACGACCTGCCGGGGGGCATGAGTGGGGCTTGCTGGGGGGCACGCATCAGCCAGGGGCACCCATGACCCCTCTGTTCCGGGGTCACCTCCAGCCTCACAGCACATGCTGGGCATTGAACCACTGTTAACGGTGATAATTAGCACCCAGCTGGGCCTCGAGGTGTAACGAGGTGCTGGGAGCCCCGTGGACTGATGGCATTGTGAGCACAGATCCCCCGGGATGTGCACAGACAGATGGATGCACCGGGATGCTCTCCCCAGCCCTGACACTGGGGTGCCCCTGCAGCACGGCTCCCCAGGAGCACCGGGATGGCCCGTGTCTGCTGAGCAGCTCCATCCCGGCCGGTGGGCGAGGGGCCCCGTGGGAAAGCACATCACCCCAGCGGTGGTTGGGTTCCCGGAGCCCTGGGGGGCCCCAAGCGGGAGCCAGGCATCAGCACCCCAGCGCTGGGTAATGCAATCGCTCGCCCCTGCCAGCCCCAGGCGCTGGTGGGGACTGAGCACCCTGTCCAGGCATCGCCTGTGTGTGCCGTGGGGCAATGGCTTGCTCGGAGCTGCATCTTCCCCCCATACTCCTGCCCGGGTACCCCGCATCGCCCACAGCAAAGACAGCGGGGCCAGAGCCAAGGGGGGCACCCTGGTATGGGTGGGGGGCACTGGGATTTGCTCACCAGTGGGTCTAAGCCCTCGTGGGACCCCGTGGGCAGCCGTCCCCTGCTTTGCCGGGGCCAGTGTCCCCTCCGTGCTGGGGTGCAGGAGGTGCCCGGGCCGGTGCCAGTGCTGGCGGCGCGGGGCCCTTTGTGCTCCTGAATCACCCCATTGTCCCCAGGCCGGGCTGGGGCTCAAAGCCAGCTCTGTGCGCGGTGCCAGGGGACCTGCCGGGCTGGCCGCCCCGCTGCACCCACCTGGGCACGGCGGCACAAAGGCACCTCTGTGAGCGCGGCCCGCCAAGGTGCCCGCTGCCCAGGCACCCCACAGGGACCCTGCGTGTCCCTGTCCCTGTCCCTGCGTGGAATGGCCCCGCGAAGGGTCCCCTGCTCCCAGGGTCCCTGCTGGCTCCTGCTGCAATGCAGATTTTTGACCTTTCCCATAATGCAAGCTGCTCCCTTGCTGCTGCCCTACTTCCACCTCTGCCCCCCCTTGCATGGCCCCCCCCTCCGCCCAGGACTGGGGACAGGGACAGGCAGCGCTGGGGTCCCACAGCACTGCAGGAAAGGGGGGCTCCTGACCAAGACCCCCCTGAGTTTCTCACCATACTGCTTTGTTATTGTAGGGTCTCCCGGAGGGGCTGCGAGGCTGCAGGGTGCCCCCCCCAGCCTGTGCCTGTGCCTGTGCCTGGCACACATGGGCATCGCACACAGCACTGGGTGCTGCCAGGGACATCCCGGGGCGTGCACCGCGCCGAGGATCGCATTCTGCCCAGGGGTACCTGGCCCTGTTGACCCCGCGGGATGGGCACAGGGCGAGCAGGGGGGGTGAAGCACCAGGCGGTGCCTGACGAACCCGTGGGTGCCCGTCCCGCGGCTGTACCTGGTCATCCACGCGGTGGGCGATGGGCCTGGCTCCCCCCGCCAGCTCAGCGGCACTCATCGGACGGATGCGAAGAGCCACCTGCAAGACACCGGGATGAGCGTGGGGTGGTGGGGATGGGGACAGGGACGCGGGGACAGGGACAGGAGGATGGGGACACAGACCTGCACGCGAGCCATCGCGGTGGGGTCTGGCAACCGAGACGCTGGCGGTGCGGTGTCGACGAAGCCCCTGGGACCCCCCCATGCCTGGCGCTGCAATTAGAGGTTCATTTTCCTGGGACGAAAGCAAACACCGCTGGGACTGGCCTTAAAGGGGCAGCCGGGCAGCGTGCCCTCCTGCTGGCACCCGGCCCCTTGCCGACGTGGCTCAGGGACGGGCGAGCCTGCGGTGGCACAGCGGGAGTGGGGGCACCATGGGGGGTGCTGGTGACATGCCTCTGTGCCCCCGAACCCCCCAGGGTGCCCCAACGGCATCCACCAAACCAGCCCCACGGTGCCAAGGTGTGGCAGGGAGTGCTGCTCCATGGGGCGGCAGGACAGGCAAGCCACGCCAGCCACACTGTCCCCCCTCATGTCACCCCCAACTCCTGCCGTGTCCCAGCCCTGTGGGGTGCAGCCGTGGGGTGCCCTGGATCCAGGTGTCCCCACTGCCCTCGGCAGTGGTGCTGCTCCCCTTGGGGACAGTGTGCCACTGGCCAGGACTCACCGCCAGCTGCTGGTCCTCGCTGTCCCCTGGAGCCTTCGGGTCCTCACTAGGGCACGGGGGCCGAGGGGAGCCCCATGAGCAGAGGTGCCCCATGTGGGGTGCATGGGGTGCGCTGATCCCCACTCTGTCCCCTCGCTGCAGCCCTGTCCCTAAGTGCCCTCACTGCCAGCGGGAGGGCTCAGCAGGGCACCTCCAGCCCAGCCTGGCTCTCGCGCTTCCCTTCCTCAGGCACTGGCAGAGCCCCAGGCTGGGGGCTGAGCCCCTCTGCCCTCCTGGGGGGGCCGTGGGCCTGGCCCCACGGGTGCCCCCCCTGGCCAGGGCTGGGTGGCACCGCAGAGGCTGCATCTCCCCATCCCACTTGTCCGCCCCAGTCCCCTGGAGATGTTGAGCCGCACACAACACCGGCGGCACAGCTGGCTCCTGTTGACCCAGTGGCTGGCACCGTGTGCAGCTCCGGCCACGTTCCACGCCCTCTCCCAGCTGCACCCGCAGCCCTGTGGCATGGTCAGGGTGCTGTGAGCCGGGTGGAAACGCGCCTGTCCCACGTGGGGCACAGTCAGTGCACAGCTTGGGGAAATGCCTTTCCACCTCTGGAACAATTAGGTCTGGCCCATAATGAGGCGCTTGGCTGAGCCGGTGCCCGGCTCCCTTCCCGCAGCCAGGGAAGAACCTGCCCCTTGGGCAGCGCTTCCCAGCCCGGGAGCCGGCTGTGCTGGGACACGGCAGCATTCAGCTCGGGGCTGGGGGACTGCGAGCCCTGTCCCCCCAAGTCCCATGGCAGCAGGTGGGACTCCCTCTCCTGCTCTATCCATGCTGCCAGGACAGGACCTGCACCCGGCTGCTCCACCGTGCACCCACCCCGCACACACAGGATGGCTTCAACAGCTCCTGCCCACCCTCCACCCCCGAGCAGAGCCTGCGGAAGGGTCCCGATGGAAGGGCTCACCCCCAGCCCCGGCACACGGGGTGCTGCCCGCATGGTAGCCCCATCCCTCTGCCGACAGCTGTGCCGTGGAGCGAGCACAACCAGCAGCTCGTTAATAATTGACGGGTGGGTAAGCAAGCGGGGCGGCTGCTCAGCGATACTGGCTGGGCTGTGTTTACCCAGTGCTGATAACCCCAGCCCAGGCACTGCAGGCTGCTCTCACGGGGAAATCGGCAGCTTGGGGTCACAGGGCTTTGCTCAGCATCACTCTCCAGCTGGGAAGGGGCATGGTGCTGCACCGGGACCCCGCTGCCACCACGAGCTGCCCTGCTCTGCCCTGCTCCTCGGGCTGGGGACACACTGAGGGGACACCCCGCTGCCGCGGGTGCTCCGCCGTGGTCAGCAGCTGGCTTCAATCCGTGGCCTGGCCCGAGGAGGGGAGATGAAGAGCGAGAGGACGCGACTTTCCCACCCTCTGCTCAACCCTGCTGTGACAAAACAGGAAACATGACGTGGAAAGGTCCTGTTTATTCACCCGAAGAAAAAAAATCAGGAGGGCAAAGGGCCAGGAGCATCTGTGACCAACGCGAAGGTTTCTGTGTGAGCCACCGGTCCTGTCTCGGCTACGGCTCCTGCAGAGGGAGCAGGCACGGGGTCAGAGAGCTGTGTGGGGTCCCCTGCTTGTCACCCAACAGAGGCAGAGACCCCACGAGCTTTGCCCGGCTCAGGAACGCCAGCCTCATCCCTGCATGAGCCACGGAGCAGCAACCCCAGCAAGGACGAAGAAAGCAACACGAAGCTGGAGTGCACTGACCTTGGCAGCATCCTTCTCCTCCTCCTCTTCCTCGGGCAGCTGGCTCTCTTCTCCCTGCGCAGCCGCCTCCTCTCCCACGCAGTCTTTAACCTGAAAGGCAGAGGCTGACCCCTGTCCCCTGCCCCACGGCTGGGAGTCCCTACTGCGGCTGTCAGTTTGCCCCATCCCCAGTACTTTGCCACGCAGGTGCTGGGTCTCTGCCCGCGCCCTCCTCTGCAGCTCCGCTTCGATGACCTCGAAGAACTCCCTGCGGGTACGGTCAAGCACCTCCTGAGGACTCTCCACCGGCTTCTCCTCCACCTCCATCTCCTGGCCCTCGGACCTGGCACGCTCTTTCAGCCGCATTTCCCGGTGCCGGGCCTCCAGGATCTTCTCCCGCTTTGTCTCCCGCTCGAACATCTAGGGTGGGGGGGATGCTGAGGGGTGCAGGGTGAGCAGGGGACCCCATGGGACAGCATGCTCTGTACAGGGACAGCGCAGGGCTTGCTGGCAGAGCTGCTGTGCACGGGGCCAGTGATGTGCCAGCAGCGCCGAGGGCTTCGCTGTGACCCGGCACAGTGGCTCACGGCCTGAAGCACACGTACAGCGGTGGCCAGGGCCTTCTCGTTCCTCTGGAGGGTGCAGAGCCCGGAGGAGATTTCCAGCAGGGTGATGGTGCCCAGCTTTGAGCCGCAGCCAACGACGCACCCGTTGTCCTGCAGGCGCAGGCTGGAGAGGGACTCGTCGCAGACCTGGGGAGGGAGGACGGGCGGGTGGTGGCACTCAGCCCCGACATGATGCCCCACGGGGGAAATCAGGCAGGACGAGCTGACAGAGGCAAATCCACGTGCTTGCCAGCAACAGGAGTGGACGTGCCGATTTTTGGGCACACTGGGCTCCAGGCACGGCTCAGGGCTGAGGGGACAGCTGCTGCTTGATGGAGCTTATCCCTAGCTCTGCGCAGGCAGGAGGGGACTGTGCAGGGCAGGGCAGATCTGCCAAGCGTCCCGCTGCGGTGCTGGCCAGGGGCAGCCCCTGCTCCCCTCCCAGGGCGAGGGGCCCCGAGCTGCTGGGGACCCAACCTTCAGGCTGAGGGAGGGGTCCTTCTGCTTGAAGAGGAAGTCCCAGACGTCCAGGGTCCCGTCTGATCTGGTGGTGAAGAAGACGGCCGGCCTCACGGTGCTCCAGCACCCATCTGTCAGGTAGGAGAGGTGGTACCTGCCAGCAGACCCGACACAGCGGGGATGGGCTCGCAGCCTCCATCCCCCTGGCCCCATGGCTGCTGCCTGTGCAGCACCTTCAGCCAAGAGCCCAGGCCCGGGGACCCTCCGTTCCAGCACCCTCGGGCGCGCTGGCACTGCTCTGCCTTGGTGACTGTCCCACCACCTCCTGCCTGACCTGAGCAGACCAGACCCTGCTGGTCACCTGCCCCAAACACGCTCTTCCACAAAAAAAAAAAAGATTTCTTGCAGGGCAAACACACACCAACACCTACTTGGTCCACATAATTGATGATTCCTTGGTGTCCTCTGACCAGATCCGAGCAGTCCAGTCGCCGACTGTTAGGAAGACTTTGGGGTAGAAAGGGTTCCTGGCCAGTGCGTAGACAGGTCCGTGGTGGCCGCTGTAGGTGCTGGTGATTTTTTCGTGGGGTGTCTTGGCCTTGCGGTTGCAGGCGATGACGATGCCCTGCTCTGTGCCCACCATGAACTTGGTGGGCTGAGGGTGGGAGCAGGAGAGAGAAGCTGTCAGCACCCCACGGTGCAGGGGGCAGTGGGGCAGCAAAGGGCTTTGCTGTTTGAGCAGGGGGGAGCCTGCTGCAGCCAGCACCTGGGGAGAACAGAGCCCTGGGCCCACCATGATCTGGGGGATTTAGAGACCGAAACGCCAGCAAGACCCTGTGTTTTGGAAGAACATCACCTCCTAATACTTAAAGATGGGTGAGAACACGCTGTGGGCTGCAGCACAGTGCTATGGGGCACTCTGGGCATCAGACGCTTGTGCCGTGCCCCTGGAGCCCTGCCGGGGGGGGTGAGCAGGCACTGCCCACCCAGCTTGGCTCACACTCCTGCCCAGGTTAGGGTACTGGTTGTGGGTGCAGGGAGGCTTACCATGGTGGGCTCAAACTCCAGTGTGACAGCACCCAGCGCATTCTCCAGGAGCCCCTTCCGGGTGATGTCCAAGACCAGCGTCTCAGTGGGCTCGGACAGCTTGCGGATGTCCCACCACAGGACCTGCAGGGGACAAGCAGCGGGAGGGGGCTGCAGGGCAGGGGCTGCTGCCGGCTCAGCCACGGGTGCAGTGGAGCCGAGTGTCCTGGAGCCAGGCAGCTGCCCTGTGCCAGGCCACGCCACCAGCCTGGGGGCCTGGTTCTCATGCTGCCATGGCTGGCAAGGGGCACTGCAGGCAGGGGAAGCTCTTTTGGGCTGTCGGTGCCTGCTGGCAGGGTCCCCGTGTGAGTGCCTGGCACCCTTCCCTGCCCCTGCCCTTTACCTGCCCGTCGGTGGAGGCCGAGAAGCACTCGGTGCCCGTTTTGGACTGCAGCCAGACGGCTCCGTACACGGGGTCCCTGTGGCTGACCTCCACGGTGGACACCTCCACGGGCAGCCCCCCTTTCCTGGTGTCCCAGTAAGCTGGGAAGGAAAAGGAACTGTCAAGACCTGCACCAGCTCCCCCGCCCAGCTCCTTTGCTTGCCACACGTTTCCCGAGGAGGTGCTGCCCCACTCTCCAAGCCAGAATGGGGAGCAGACCTCACTGGGTGCTCATGCCATACTTCCCAGCCCCAGAAGAACCGTGCATGTGCCTTGTGGGCTGGGAGCCTGCTGCTGTGATCACTCGCAGGGATGCCCACTCTGAGTGGTAATGCAATTTGCACCTTCTGCAAACATTGAGCTAGACGGTGGCAACATACTAAATAGCCGCAGCATTTCTTCAGCGATCATCTCTCTGTGGCAGATGCACTACAATCCCCAAGAGACAATAAATCCCCCTGGCTCCCCCCTGCTCTGCACAAGGGCTTGCAGCAGGACCAGACATGGTCTAAGCAGCCCCCAGCCCTCTGTCAACTCCAAACAGCAGCTCTTACACTCGACGCTGCTAAAAAGCAGCCTTTGTGACTTGATCCCGGCTGTGCTCCCCTCCTGCGTGCCCGAAGGGCACTGGCTAACGAAGGCAGGTCCCCTGCAGACAGCAGCAGCCATCCTTCCCTATCTCTGCCTCTGACACACATCAGAGGGCAAGTCACAGCGCAGGACCGGCTGCAGTTCAGCGAAGGTTAGGCAGCTGGGCCGCGGTGGCACCAAGCCGCACGCGCTCCCTCTCGCTCACTTGTAATTAGGCAATTGGATGTGACGGAGTGTGCTCCGCTGGGCCCACACCACGCGCCTGGGGAGCACTGCGATGGACAGGGTGAGATCCCTCCTCTCCGTCACCTGCGGAGCGTGCAGTAACAGCTCCGTAATGCATGGCCTGTCAGATCTGATTGCTGCTCCAAATGGCAAGGAAAACATCAAAATGAGAGCAATTAAATCAAAGGGCTCGCATGGCCAAGTAAATAACAGAGCCATAAATGAAGCTGGCAAAGAGAAGCCCTTTTCCAAGCACTTGAAACAACAGCACAAGAACAATTCAGTGCATGAGTGACAGCAACTCCTCTGGGCTTTTGCCATGCACAGATACGGGGCCACGGGCGAGGCAGGAGCGCAGTGTGCGTGCTGCTCGGCCGTCTGATCCAGCGATCCCTGCTGGGCTCTTGCTGTGGCCGCAGCTGCCTCACTGCCCCGAGTGCCTACGAAGGGCTCCCGGGCACAGTGTCCTCCCCTCCCCGGGTACCTGCTTAGGTGAGCGCATGCCTGTCCTCTGCACACCAAGCCCAGGGCTTCAGGCCATGCTTGGGATATTCCCAGATGCAGCACTAATGACATTACGTCCTTTGTGAGTGTAGCAGTGCTGGAACCAGGCTCTTGCTGAATTAAAATGAAGCCAGGCCCTTGTTAGTACAGCCTCATGCCTAATCCATCTTCCTTACCCATCTGCCCATTGTAGCATCCTCCCATCAGGACGTGCGAGTCTTTGGGGTTGTATTCCAGGCTCACAAGAGGGGACGATGGCTTGAGAACGAGCTCCGGCTTGTTGGGGTTTTCTGCCAAGAGGGATGAGTAAAGAGCAAAGAGAAACGGCAGTCCGGAGGGTGAGCACCCCTGCCTCTAAACCAGCCCTCCGATACCGCACCCCGCGCCTCCACACCTGGCTCCCTGCCACGCCGGTGCTTGCCCAGCCGTGCTGGATGAGGTGGCCATGTCACCAGGATGCCTTAGCCAGGGAAGGGAGCTGACCTGTCCTCACCTGCCAGCCTGGGGACAGACCCCTGCTACCCCGACCCCAGGTACCCTGACCCCTCTTCTTTGTGTTTTTCACTGCAATATACAACAGGTCTGAGAGAGTCTTTGACAGAACAGGACAATTCTCAGCCTGGGCTTGTGCTGCCTCTTTCTTTCTTAATCAAGCACAACTGAGCCATATAAAGACAAGAAACACATAAGAGGAGTGTGGCTCAGCTGCCTGTTGTGGTTGCAGGCACTCTAGCTCATGAAGACATGTAGTGGGATTTTAGCGGTTATTTTCCACCTGTTGGCCAGCTTTCAGGTCCCATTTCTCCCCTTCTCTGCATTGATCTGTGGGCAAAGCAGAAACCGAGCCCCTGTTCACCCCCTCCGGAACGCTGTGAGGCTTCATTTCACTCTTTGAAGACACAAAGTGCTTCCGCAGCGGCAGCATTACTGACTGGTGAGTTTTCTCTTCCCCTTACCGAGATCCCAGATGTACGAGTCAAAGCTCATGTCTTTCATGTTTTGCTGGAACTCCAGGCTGGAATAAGCCACTGCCAGTTTCTTGCATGTGTCAGGGTGCCAGGAGAGATGCGTGGCCGTCCTCTTGGTTACGTTTGGATCCCTTTTTGATAACAGGACATCAAAGAAAGATGTTAGTTTGCTAACAGCTTTGTCATGCCCTGGGATGACTGTCTCCCAAAGGAAGCTGTGGGAACCGCAATTAAAACAAGCTGCAGCCCTCGAGCATTGAGTGCAGGAAATGATTCTCTTGGGGGTTGGGCGGAGGGAGAAGACTTGATGATTTAATAAAGTCTTTCCAGCTATACATTTCTAAGAAGCCAATTATGTTACTGGATCTGACTTCTACAAATGACCTAACAGCCCCTGACATTTGAAAATAATCTTTGAGGTACCAAAAGAAATAAAAAATAAATCCTTTCTAAAGCACTGTTAGAAGATGCTCAGAGCTGCTTCTGTCCTTGGACTGTGGTACCTATCTCCAAAGTGCCTGGGCAGGGAGGGGAGGAACAGACAGAGTTACGGAGCAGGGGGCCTGCAGCAGGTCTCTCCACCCGTAAACTGATCCAGCACTATCCTAAAGCCGCTGGGTTTTCCACCTCCTTTGCATCCCAAGGCAGTTTAACACGCACTAGCCCGCTGTGGATCTGGAGAGCCTGGTGAGCCCAGCTGGTTGTGCTACCTGATGACATTGATGATTTTCGCGGAGGGGGGCTCGTCTTCCACCTCTGCCATCTCCTCCTCTCCAAAGTACTCCTCATAGATGTTGATGGCGTTGTTCTGCTTGACGCAGTGCTCCATCAGCTGCAGGGAAAGCACAGGCAGAGGCCATGCCTCTGGGGAGCTGCCTAGGCGAGGGAACCGGCAGCGGGCGGGCAGGGGGACTCTGGGGACGGGAGGCGAGGAGGGGGGACGGGCAGGGCCTTACGGTGCCGAGGTGCGTGATGGCGTTGATGTAGTTTTCATCTTTCTCCACTTTCTTCCGGAAGCGGATGGTTTGTTCCACCTCCTGCGGGTTGATGTCTTTGGGCCAGCCGCCCTCTACGTGGTTGACACCGCGGGATTCCACCTCCACCCGCTCGGTGTTGACCTGGGGAGCGGCACGGAGAAAGCAGAGTAAGAGATCGAGCTGACCGGGTGCAAAACGCACCTTTTCCCCCTCGTACGGCGCTGCCCGGCAGAGCAGCAGCCTGGGAGGCCATCGAGGGCTGGCGGGCAGCCCTCGCCTCGTGCTCCGACATCTGGCTGGTGTGCTGGACGTAGCTGTCCACCGGGTTCCTCAGGATGAAGCTGGTGGCCACGCTGGGGTCGGGGGGGATGTCCACGCTGACCTTGGCCGGCCGGTCGGAGAAGCTGCAGGGCCGGCCGAACTCGCTGCGCTTCCGCGTGTACACGTAGATGATCTCCATGGCGGTCCCGTGAGGGGGTGGCGGGTTCCCCCTCAGCCCCCAGCCCTGTGGGGTGGCCCCGAAAGCGATCGGGGCCCTGGGAGGGGGCCCACCGCGGCAGGGGACACCCCCGCCCGCCCCCAGCGCGGCCTCGCTGGGAGCCACGGGCAGGGCCGCGTCTGCCGTTGCCTGGCAACGCCGGAGGGCGACCACGTGACCCACCCGGCATATTGGGGAGGGCACGGCGGTGGTGTCACGTGACGGCGGCCGCTTGCCGCCATGTTGGGAGGGCAAAACCTGGCTAATGGCGGGGGGTGCAATTCGCACAGGGTATGGGGGGCGGCAGCGGCTTCCTCAAGCGGGGCTGGCTCTGCTGTGAGGGGCTGGAAACCAGGCTGGGCCCCACCGCTGTGTGTGGGCCACGGCCCCAGCGAGGGGAGCCCAGCCCCATGGCGGGGCCGCCCTCTCTGCTCCCCCCGACCCCTCCTGCCGCAGGCCTCGGCCGTGGCGGAAAGCCGCGGTTTCTGCGGGAGCAGGCCAGGTTCCTGGGGGAGCTGCTGTGTGGGTGCCACAGCGTCCCTGCAGCTGGCAGGAGTTGCCCCCCCTGGGGCCGCGGCACCCAGCCATTGCCGCAGGGCCCCAGAGGCCTGGGTCCCCCCGGGCCCGGTGCCCGCCGGCAGCCTGGCACCAGGAGACGGCACTGCTCCACACACACCTGCGCTCGCTCCAACATGAGAACGACTGGGAAAGGAGCACGAGACGCAGCTCTCGACGGTCGCCTTCCAGCCCCAGCAGCAGCCGGCCCTCCCTCCGCACCGAGGACAGGCCTCCACGCAGGCTGCGCCCCCGGAGCCCACGTCCCCCTCTGCTCCCCAGCACCGACACACCTGAAACTGCTCCAGCCGCCACTGCCACCGCCAAAACCAGTCCAAGCTCCAGCCATGGGATTTAAACCCAATTAAAAACCGCTTTGTCTGCAAAGAAATACTGGGACCAGCGCTTGCAGTGAGGCCTTTGCGCTGGCCGTGAAGAGTCCTGACCCGGCAGGACCGGCAGAGCAACCTGAGCCGGGGCGGCAGGGAAAGCGGCGGCAGATGCAGGGCAGCCGGGAGAAACCCGCAAGGAGAAGATAAGTTTAGTACAAGTGTTTATTGTCTTTTCCCCAAAGGGCACATACAAATCAGGCTGGACTCCAGCTCCTAGATGGAGTCCTAATGAGGTTAGTTCACATGCGTTTAAAAACAGCTCTTCTACCAGTACCGTTACATCGAAACATTAAAAGCAAAAAAAAAAAAATTCCCCTGGAAGTTTCCAACAGCGAGTAATGCTAGTCACACGTAACACGGAGAGACGGCGTTAGGGGACTGAAGGATATGTACAAGTTATCGTTAAAAGACACAGTGAGTCACTGCTATCAAGTAAGACCCCCCAGCTTGCCCGAGGGGGACAGCCTGGCCACCCCGAGGGTCTGCCCGGCTGCAGCACTGTTAGCCAAAGCAGGGAGCAAGGGCTGGACAACCACCATCAGCAGCACAGGAGGCGGCGGCCAATTGCAATCAGACAGGGAAAGCCTTTGCTCTCCCACAGCAAGGTACAGCCTTCGCAGTGAAGAAGAGCCCTGGAGCGAACCCAGCCCCGGCTAAGCCACCACCACGGTGCTGACCGTGGTTACAAGAGCTGAACTCACCCTGAGTGGGGGGGAGAGGGACCAGAAGGGTGAGTGGGCAGGAAAACACCCATCACCCCCTCCGCACCCTCTGGGCTGAGAGATCTGGGTCCATCCCCAGTCGGTGGGACAGAGCAGGGGCTCTCCCTGCCCACGGCAAGCGAGGGGCTGCTGTGGGGAAGGAGCCTTTGCTCACATCCTCCCAAGGTTCCCAGGGCAGCCTGTGCCAAAATGGGCAGCCATAAAGGATCCAGTTCAGCTCATGCCGGTTCCTCCTGGCTCCTTGGCCCCCAGAGCTGCTTAGCCTGAAGCCCCGGCAATGCTGGGCAAGTCAGACACGGCGGCAGGACCATGCCCTCCCCTCCCCGGGACCACATCCTGCCCCAGGGATGCCTGAGTAGTCCCTAACCCTCTCCCAGGGGATTCGTGGTTACCCCAGGGCCATCCTGCAGAAGGAGGGGAGCCTGCCCCAGCCCACACTGCCGGCCTGCCTGCCCCAGGGAGCCAAATTGCCAAAAAGAACCTACAAACCAGCCAAAAACCTGCTACCAACATGCACTGCAGTAAAACCATGCTGGGACAGAGGCAGCGAGTTGAACCGCGCTTCTGCCCTGCAGAGAACTCATAAAAACCAGAAGCAAAGCAAAGGAAAACCAGCAAGGCCAAAACATCCCTAATTCTACAGCTTCCGAACCCAGGGCTGGGGCGGCTCTGGCTGGGGGGCAGCAAGGGGGGCACGGGGAGCCGGCTCTGCCCATGCAGAGCGGAAGCGTGGCAGAGGGGAGCAGCCAGTGTCATCATCGGGGGGGCTGGCAAAGCCGCCCACAGGCACCGGGAAGGGGCTGGGATCACTAGTGGTTGGTACTGCATTGCTATGGGAGTGAAGGAGCCGCTGCCCTGGACCCCTCCCCGAGGGGCTGGTGCTGGGGGGCAGCCTGTGGTCCCAGGCTTTGTGCTCCAGGCAGAGGGAGCTGGAGAAGGCTCCCCTCCATGGCGTAAAACATCCCCGAGCTGGTGCACACGGGGAGGGAAAGAAGCCGACGTGGCGGTGTAAAGCACCTCCGGTCTTCCCGGTGCACGAGGAAGCTGTCCCGATGTCGGCTGGCGTTCGGCCCCGGAGTCGCTGTCAGCTGTAAGGCAGGAAGACTTGAGACTGAGCAGACGCTTCCGAGGGGGAGGAGGGTGTGCAGAGCACGCGGGGGGCACAGGGCTCCCCACTGCTGGGGCTCATCCTCTGGCCGCCGCCGGCGGGCTTCCCACCGTGTCTTTTCCAGGTGTCTTTGGTTTCCATTACAGAAACACCGGTGGCATTTTCTCCTCCCGCGAGCTGCTCGGGGCGAGCGCATTAGGCTGGGAACTCGGTGCCATGGTGCCTGACGTGCTCATCGGTGACGGACAGGTAGGTAGCCCGCATGCTCGGGGAGTACTGTGGGGAGAGGACACGGGGGTCAGCACACCCCCAAACCATGGCGCGGCCCGCCAAGCCCCCGCCAGCCACGTCCAACCCAACCCTGCACCGCCACTGAGCCGCCAGAGAAAGCCTGAGGATGGAGAGGGAAGATTGCTTCCCGTTTGTATTAATCCCCAATTAATCTTCCAGGCTGCTGTGGGTAAGGGGGCCAGGCCCAGTTCACAGCCTCTTCGAGGGCTGGATGACAAGAGAGCCCCCAGCTCTTGGGGTGAGCCCCAAGACACTTCAGGTGCCTCAAGGCTCTGCTTTGCCCCTTCCCGCACTGCCGGCTTCATCCTCTGCCTTTCCAACCCCACCCTGGCAGCAGAGTCAGCCCCCAATCACTCAGTCTGGATGCATCCGACCCTGAGGGGCTCACAGCAGGATGCCAGCCACCGGCTTGGGCTCCCCTCCCTGTGTCAGCATGGGGATGGTGGCACTGCAGGCACTGGCTTGGGCTGGCATGGCGCTGGAGCAGGATGGGGTTTAGTCCTGACACATGGGAGCAGCCAGGCTTGGGGCCGGGTCTCTGCAGCAGCTGAGCTGCATTTTGCCCCCTGATCTTCCCTGTCCACACACAAACCTTTCCCCAGGTATGCCGGGGCTCACTGGGTGCCTGCGCTGGCAGCTGCTGCAGACTGAACCCCATGTGGCTCCCCAGTCAGGGCAAGGTCCCCCCGGCCGCACCGGGAAGGGGGGGCCCAGGGCAGAGGCCAAAACCTCCAGCCTCCCCCCCACCCCACCAACGCTGCAGAATTAAATTTCTCCAGCATTTTGCAGGAGGGAGGGAGGGACACCCCGGCCAGGCATTAAGGAAGATTATTCCGAGTTTGTTATTTTGGACCGTGAAAGTCCTTCCTCAGGGAACTGAATCCTGGTTAAATTAGACCATTCAGGGCAGGGAGAAGTGCTCAAATTAATCCCCCCACCCGGGGAAGAGGCTCGCCAGCTGCCAGGTCTGCGCAATCGGATTACAGCCTCCCGCGCTGGCGCGGCTCCACGCTTTCACCTGATGGCAAAAATCTTCCCCGGAAGAGGCGAGTGTGGTGTCCCTACCGTGGCAGCGTGCCCAGGGCCACGTCCCAGGCCCCACCACGGTGCCAGTGCCGTGCCCGTGAGGGGCGAGCCGGGGGGGACATTACTGCTTTGGATGGAGGCATCGAAGCAGATTAAATGCTGTCAGAAAGGGAAGGGGAAAAACTGCGCCAAGAAGGGGATGGAGATAGGGACCACTTCCACTCCTGACGCACAGGAGCTGCAAATCCTCTTGTACCTGGGCCACGCTGGGGACAAAATCTGGTCCCGTCCCCCCCAAGCCCTCTGCGCTCTTCCCAAAAGCAAACCAGCCCCACAGGAAAGGGGATGGAGGGAGGCACCAAGGAGGGGAAGGAGGATGGGAACCCAGCTGCTGCCCCAGGACGAGGAGGGAGAAGGAAGCGGCTGAACTTACTCTTGATGGGCAACTTAGCTCCAAAATAATTGATGCAAAAAAAAAAAAAAAAAGATAAAAAAAATAAAGCAGATGTTAACAGACAGGGTGGGTTTAAACAAACAGCGGGGAAATGTAAACATGCACGGGTGACTGTGGCAAGTGTCCTTTGAAAGTCAGAATAAATAAGAAATAAAGCAGAGAAGAGCAGCTGAAAGGAAGACTATTTTGGTCTCCTCTGAGCACGTGGCTGGTGACCTCTCCCCGCAGCCTCCACGGGCCGGCCGGGAACTGGGTTAGCAAGACGGGCAGGAGGGATGCGCTCACAGGCAGGGCACATCCTCTGCAAGGGCAGGAGGAGGGGGCCAAGCTCACCCATCCCCGTCCCCACCCCGGCAGACCTCATCGGTGCCCCGGGTGAGCCGCTTTCCAGCAAAGCAGAGGGGCTCCTCACCACCCGGCTAACCCCCCCGCCAGCCCGCAGGGCATCACAAGAAGGACTTGGCCTCGGCCGTCCACCGTACCGTGGGAGGAGGAGAGCCTCTGCCGATCAGGGGGACGTTCTCGTAGCGTGGGTTTCCACCGAAGAGCACGGCTTGGTTCCTGGAGCGGGGAGAGCCCGTCAGAGCGGGGGGCACAGCAAGACCCCCACCATCATCCTGTGTCCCCGATGCGGGGTGACGCTCCATCCCCGAGGTGGGGGGACCCAAGGGTCAGCGCGTCCGAGGAAGTGAGTCTCACATGTACTCGGAGACAGGGGCGTTGGAGATGGTCTGTGCCGGGGGGTGCAGGCTGCTCTGGCTGCCCAGGCTGCTGCTGTAGCTGCAGAAGCTGCGGAGCTGCCCCCGGGCCGGGTTATGGGTGGCGATGCGACGCGCCTGCGGGTTGAAGGGGTCTTCCTCGTCCATGTCGTCGTAGTCCCGGTCCCTGCGGGGACAAGGCACCAGCGCTCACCCCCCCAGCCCCAAAGGCAGTTCGCCCCCATGCCCAGCTGGTGCCACGGAGGGATCCCCGTGCCCCGCGGTGAAGGCAGGGTGGCCGCGCGGGCAGGGGCTGCGGGCAGACCCACCGGCCAGCGAAGTGCTTCCAGGCACGTGGCGTGGCGCAGATGATGGTGGAGAAGGAAGCGGCCACCAGCAGGGAGAAGAGTACCAGGTAGAGCAAGCCCTCCACCCCATCGTAGCAGATGCCGATAAGGGCGTCCAGGTAGTCCTGCAGCAGGAGACGGGATGGGGCAGGGCTGGCGGTGGTGGGGGGGCGACCCCAAGAGCCGCACGCCCCCGTCCCGGCCGCCCCCCCTCACCTTGTGCAGCCCCCGGCAGTCCAGCATGGCCGTGAGCTGGTGCAGGCTGGTCTCTGAGGAGTTGAGGAGCTGCTGGACCCCCAGCAGGTCTTTCTGCGGGAGAGGGCGGGGGTCAGGGCAGCGCTGGGCAGGGTGGGGAGCAGAGGGGGGGCATGGGGCCGTGGGTCCCCCCACCCTGTACCTCAGCTGTTGGGAAGAGGGGCAGCGCAAACTGTATCAGGCCCTGGATCTGGATCTGCATGGTGGTGAGCGAGCGCTGGAAGACGGTGAGAGTCTGCGCAGGGGGAGCAGGGAACGGTCACAGAGCTGCCCAGGGCCACCTTCGCCCCAGGCAGCACAAAACGGGGTGCCCAGCTCCCCCGTACCTGCTGGAAGGGGTTGCTCAGGCTCTGGTCACAGTACAGGTAATAGTGAACCACCTCTGCAAAGCAAACGGGAGACGGTGTGAGCACCCCGGGGTGCAGAGAGCAGCACGGGGGTGTAGCACAGCAGTGGAGAGCTCCGCCCCCCCCCAAACCTCCACGCAGTTTTTGGGGGAGCGCTGGGGTCCCTGCCCCAAGCTCATCTCCATGCCACGCCCTGGGGCCAGCCCTCACCCGCACTGATGTCGCTCTCCGTCTGGTTCATGATGAACTTGTCCGGGGCCACGCAGAAGTCGCTGGTGCCCTGCGGGGATGTGAGGGACATCGCTGGGGCTGGGAAGGACAGGACAGGCACCCACAGCCCTCGTCTCTCCCCGGCACAGCCGGTACCACCCCTCTCCACCCGGCCCCACTCACCACCGCCGCTGCCGTGTCCACGGCCATGGAGGCCCAGCTGAGGATGAGCGTCAGCAGCCCGCAGCACAGCATCCTGGGGGGAGAGGGGTGAGCACGCTGCGGGGTCTGGCTCTGTCCCCCCCCACCCCCGGCGGCTCCAGCACCACCGATCCCAACCGCAGAGTACTCACGTGGTGAGGAGGCAGCGGGAGCGCTTGGCCAGCCCCAGGCAGGCCAGGAGGCAGACGGTGAGGACGAGGATGAAGAAAAGGAGATAAGCCAACCACCTGGGCGCAGAGGAAGGCTCTGTCACGCGCGCCCACCTCCCCAGCCCCACCAGGAGATGCTCCGGCAGCCCAGCGCCGTGGCCCCGCTCACCGGTAATACTCAACGTAGGCGATGTCGCCGGCCAACACGGTGAGGTCGGCGCTGGTACCCTGCCAGACGGGCAGCCCCGAGAGCTGTAGGATGATGCTGCCGGCCAACTGCTGCATGAACTTCAGCGTCTGCAGGTAGTCCCCCCGTGCAGCCAGGAGCTCGTTCAGCCGCGCCAGGTGCTGCTCCAAGCCCACCCGCATCTGCAGCGTGGTGCCCGCCACCTGGGGACGGAGGGACGGTGAGCCATGCCAGGACGGCCCCAGGGGCTTCACCGCCATCAGCCCTGCACTGAGCAGAGCCATTCACCCCTTCTGCGGGACACCGACCCTCCGGCAGAGCGGCCCCATATCGAACCCCCCACGCTCGAGCCGGATCCATGCCCCAGGACGCCCCCGCTGCGGCCCCCTCGCCCCTTCCTGGCCACAAAGGCCCCATTCTGCGGGGTGACGTCACCCTCCCGCGCTCAGCTCGGCACGGCTGCCCCGGGGGCTCAGCCAGAGCAGGCAGGGCTCAGCCGGCAGCGCAGGACACCTGGGTCCCTCCAGCTGGATGTCTCCCCTCAATGCTTTAACCAAACCCAGGATGGGGGATCGACGTGACCCTGGGGAACACGGAGGGGGTCAGATGGGGGGACCCTGCCCCATGGCCCTACCAGCGAGTCGATGCCGGTCAGGGTGTGGTTGGCGTGGTCCAGGGCGTAGAGCAGCTGGTACACCCCATCGTTGGTCTCGCTGTTCCCGTAGAAGCCGATGCCTATGGCCGCGCTGTGGGCAGAGAGGGAACCCCCAGTTAGAGGGGACGGAGATGCTCACGCCGACATGGGTGCCTTTCCTCGCAGCCAGGGAGGACGTGGGGACACCAGGCGGACAGGGGACACTCCCTGGAACATCCTGGTTTTGGGGGACCCTCCACCCCTGGCAGGGCAGAGCCAAAGCAGATGGGACAGGAACAGCACTGTGATGGGGACCTGCTCCCTGCTGGTGCCCGCAGGCCTGGGGACACCCGAGCCCGGAGCTGCTCCACGGGCCGGACACAGCGGGTTTGAAGCTCCTCCTGCCAAACCCCGAGAGATTAAGGGCGGAGGGGCCAGGCAAAGCAGATTAGGGGAATCCGCTGGATGCGACGCCGCTCCCGATTAAACCTGCTCCTGCGCTCAGTCCCAGGAGGGGAGGCGGGCGGTGGGCTGGGGGCCGTGCCACGGCTGCTCCAGGCCCTGTGGTGAGCTCACCATGGCTGCTTCGGTGCTCCCCGGCACCCGGTGCGCCAGCAAGCGAAGCCGGGCTGGAGGTCGGAGCCGGCTCTGAGGAGGGATGTGCCCCTGCCCTGGCCAGGCACGTGCCTGCACGCGGCCGGTGCACGCAGTGCTCCCTCCCTCCCCGTGGCAGACACCAATAAAACCAACAGACACCGGCCTGTTCGCCATGATGAGGCCTTTAATGGCCGCAAACAGGCTCGGCGTGGCTGCTGGGGGGGTTCAAAGCCCCCGGGGGGCTGGAGAAGGAGCCCCTGCCGCCTGCCAGCGGGCGCCCTGAGGCTGGAGGAGCGGGAGGACCCAGGGGGGTGCCGGGGGGGAGCACGCCAAGCTCATTAGTGCCATTTCCCTGCTCCGTACACCGCTCGCAGGCAGCCATCTCGCTCCGCCCAGGCAAAACCAGCTCCTTTGTCTGGCGAGCTGGTTGTGGCCAGGCAGCGGAAGGGCCCCGTGTCCCATCCCGTCCCCCCCCCAGGCCAGGCCTGCCTGGGGGCACCCGGGCCAGCTGGAGGGGGGTCCTCCCAGCCATGGGCTGCCAAAACCCGAGATGGGCTTGGAAAGCCACCAGAGCACTGCTGGGCGAAGAAGCATCCCCTCACCTAATTGCTCCGGTCACAATTAAGGCCAGGCACACGCGGGACCTGCCAGCTGGGTCACGCTGCCGCCCGGCTGCCGCCCGCCATCTGCTCCAGGCCGGGATTAGCGACCCGGCCCCGCTCCCGCCCCGGGATTAGCCAGAAAGGCGGCACGGCCGTGGCGGGGATGGGGACAGGGCTGGCCCGCGGCCGGTCCCCGGGGCTGCCCCGGCACCAGCGGCTGCACGGAAGGAGGCAGGGATGGACCGTATTTAATTGCACAGATCTAATTAAAGCGACTCATGGCCGGAGTGTACAGCCCCCTCGGTGATAGGGGGACAGCACGGGGTCCCCGTCCCTGTTCCTCACCAGCAGATGAGCCCGGCGGTGACGGCCATCCAGGTGACACAGCAGGAGTGGGGCCGCTTGGTCTCGGGCTCCTGGTCCCTCTTGCAGCAGCACAGGCAGATCAGGTAGACGGTGAGGAAGAGGAGGTTGAGGCCGAGGCAGACGGCGGCCACTAAGCCCAGGAAAAGCAGCGACTGGGAAGGAGAGAGGGGACAGTCAGCGCCTGTGCCCGTGGCTGTCATGTGCCGCAGAGCACCCGGCGGCGGGCAGGATGCGGCCACGTCCAGCGCCCCACGGGACGGTCACACGGGGAAAGAGGAAGTGTCCCTGTCCCCATCCCTGTCCCCATCCCCATCCCCACGCAGGGCCGTCGAGCTGCGGGTGGCTGAGGTGGGGGTGCAGCAGCCCCTCTGAGGGGTGGTGGGGCACCGGCGCTGACCCCCCCCGGTTTAGGGGTCACGGCGGCCCGTGCCCGGGGATGCGGGGGGGCTGCGGCGGGTGCCAGGAGCCGGCTGCGGGCACCGCCGGGGGCCCGGCAGCACCAAAGCAGGGGGTGACCCCCTTTGCGCCCCCCGGGAGGGGGGAAGCGGGGGGGGCTCCCGCACAGCCGGCGCTGCCCGGCGGCAGCGGGAGGCCGGTGCCGGGCGGCCCGGCGGGGGGGCCCCGCGCCCCCGCTGCCCGCCCGGGGAAGAAGGGCGCTTTGTGCGGCCGTGAGATCAGAGCTGGCGCCGGGCGCCGCCGGAGCAACGGGGCCATCGCGGCGCGGCAAGGCGCGGGGGGGGGGGGGCAGCCCCGCCGGCAGGCGGGACCCCCGCCCGGGGGGGGCTCCGTCCCGCCGAGGGGCGCGGGGGTGCCGCGGTCGGTACCTGCTGGTAGTCGGGGTCCCGCGGTCGGAAGGCGGCGGGCACGGGCTGGAGGCGCAGGCCGCGGTGCGGCAGCCCGTGCAGCCAGGCTGCCCACCAGGGCGCCAGGTAGTCGGCGCGGGCGGGCGGCATGGCGGGGCCGGCGGGGCCGGGGCCGGGCTGGGGCCGCCGATGGCGGGGGGCGCCGCGCCGCCACGCCGCGGGGCTCTGCCCGCCCCGCCCCGCCCCCGGACACGCCCCTGGCCCCGCCCCGCCGGCCCCGCCCCGCCCCGCCCCGCCCCGGCCTCGGGACCGCGTCCGGGCTGTCCCGCACCCCCTCACAGCCCCGTGCTCCCCCTATAGGGGCACCGCACCCCATACCCCTGCTATAGGGGCTGCTCTTCCATCCCCTCCCTGCTATAGGGGCACTGCACCCCATCCCCCCTGCTATAGGGGCTGCTCTTCCATCCCCTCCCTGCTATAGGGGCACTGTACCCCATCACTTCTCTGCTATAGGGGCACTGCACCCCATCCCCCCTGCTATAGGGGCTGCTCTTCCATCCCCTCCCTGCTATAGGGGCACCGCACCCCATACCCCTGCTATAGGGGCTGCTCTTCCATCCCCTCCCTGCTATAGGGGCTGCTCTTCCGTCCCCTCCCTGCTATAGGGGCTGCTCTTCCGTCCCCTCCCTGCTATAGGGGCACCGCACCCCATACCCCTGCTATAGGGGCTGCTCTTCCATCCCCTCCCTGCTATAGGGGCTGCTCTTCCGTCCCCTCCCTGCTATAGGGGCTGCTCTTCCATCCCCTCCCTGCTATAGGGGCTGCTCTTCCATCCCCTCCCTGCTATAGGGGCACTGTACCCCATCACTTCTCTGCTATAGGGGCTGCTCTTCCATCCCCTCCCCGCTATAGGGGCACTGCACCCCATCACTTTCCTGCTATAGGGGCTGCTCTTCCATCCCCTCCCTGCTATAGGGGCACTGCACCCCATACCCCTGCTATAGGGGCTGCTCTTCCATCCCCTCCCTGCTATAGGGGCACTGTACCCCATCACTTCTCTGCTATAGGGGCACTGCACCCCATCCCCCCTGCTATAGGGGCTGCTCTTCCATCCCCTCCCCGCTATAGGGGCACTGCACCCCATCACTTTCCTGCTATAGGGGCTGCTCTTCCATCCCCTCCCTGCTATAGGGGCTGCTCTTCCGTCCCCTCCCTGCTATAGGGGCTGCTCTTCCATCCCCTCCCTGCTATAGGGGCACTGCACCCCATACCCCTGCTATAGGGGCTGCTCTTCCATCCCCTCCCTGCTATAGGGGCACTGTACCCCATCACTTCTCTGCTATAGGGGCACTGCACCCCATCCCCCCTGCTATAGGGGCTGCTCTTCCATCCCCTCCCCGCTATAGGGGCACTGCACCCCATCACTTTCCTGCTATAGGGGCTGCTCTTCCATCCCCTCCCTGCTATAGGGGCACCGCACCCCATACCCCTGCTATAGGGGCTGCTCTTCCATCCCCTCCCTGCTATAGGGGCTGCTCTTCCATCCCCTCCCTGCTATAGGGGCTGCTCTTCCATCCCCTCCCCGCTATAGGGGCACTGCACCCCATACCCCTGCTATAGGGGCTGCTCTTCCATCCCCTCCCTGCTATAGGGGCACTGCACCCCGTCACTTCCCTGCTATAGGGGCACCACACCCATGCCACTTCCTTGCTATAGGGCTACTGCTCCCCCTTACCTCCCCGCTATAGGGGCACCGCACTCCTTCACCAGCTGCTATGGTCCATGCGCTATAGGGAAGGGACACCGCCACAGGGGCCACGCGCAGGGCCACACGTGATGGCTGCGGCTGTTCCAGGCCCTGCTGCGGCAGGCGCGGCACTGCCAGGGCCCCGAGTGCTCGGCCATCACCCCACCCCGGCTGCCCGTGAGGCAACTCCCGGCCTGATAGCAGGGAAGAGATTTGGTGATTTTAAGCAGGGAACAATTTTTGCATTGCAAAAATCTTTCTGCCCCAGGAAACCGAGAGCCCTTCCTCCTCCTCCTCGCCAGCCCGGTACAGAGAGCGGGGCGCTGGTTTGGACACGGCACAGAGGCCCAGCTGTGAGTCGAAGTGCGGGTGTCCCTGGCCCACCTCACTGCGGTTCCTGCAGCGGCTGCGGATGCTCCTGCAGCGCCCCGCTGCTCACCGCGGACCTGAGGGACAGGACCAGGACGTTCTCTGGTGCAGAGGACCATCACAGCTTCGCTCCTCCTGGTGTGCAGTCCCTCAGCCGAGTCCCCCTCGCCTGCTGCGGGCGATGCCATCCCAGTGGGCACCAGTCCCACCGGGCTCCCCTCTGCCCACCCAGGAGCAGACCTTGCCCCCCTCAAGCCCACTACTGACACCACCGGGGACCTTCACCCAGGGCTGGGCCCCGAGGAAGGGGAGCACCAGCGGCTCTCGCTGGGGCACAGACCGAAAGCGGCTCCTGAACCCCCAGAAGGGCACACCGGGCCCCCCCCCCGGGAGCCGCCCCTCTGAGCAGTGAGAGGAACAGGAACGGTTTCAGCCCGGCGCTGTCAGGAAAGGACAAACGTGAAACGGGGCAACAGTTGAGGGTTTTTATTTATTGTAACAAACGTGGAGAAACCCACGGCTCATTTCAGCTCCTTCACGGCCAAACCTGGGGAGGAGAAAGAGATGACTTAATGGCTGGAAAGGCTCTGCTTGCTCCCTGCTCGGGGGACCAGCAGACGGGCAGCCAAGGCTTGTCACTGGGGCTGCACGGGGCCGGGGCGGCTCTCCCCGCCCACCCAGAGGGACGCAGCCGAGGAAAGGGTGCTCCGAGCCCACTGGCTCCCCATGAACACCAACACTGGGGAATCAGAGGGGCAACCCCATTTACCTGGGTGAGGAACCAACTGCAGCACCGGTTCCAGGCACGGGGACAGCAAAAGAAGAGTGGCCTGAACATGTCAGTGACCCCGAATGGGGGACACACATGTGCTGGGATAAGGCTGCTGGACAGCGGGAGCTCCTCCTTGGGGAGGGGGCTCTCCCTGCCCACCTCAATCCACTCTGCCTGCTGCCCCCGGCCCAGCCATGCCCCAGCACGGGCCCTTCCCCTTCAGACGCCGAGGGATACCTGGGGGCAGGGACTGCTTCAGCTTCTCGGCCTTCTCCTTGTCCGTGATGACCAGGGTGTACAGGTACCGGCTGCAGCGCACCTTGAATTTCACATTGTCCTTGTTCTTCTTGATCTTGACCGCTGCAGGGTTAAAGAACAGGTCAGCAGGACGGCAGCGAGCCCACCCCAACCCGTCCCCTCTCACCCGAGCCGGGAGGACGACTGCAGCCCTGCCTGGCCCACCTGCACTGAAGAAAATCCCAACTAAGTATTTTTTTCTACACTAGTGTCACCAACGGCTACTGCCCCGGTCAGAGGGCTCAGCCCGCCATCTCGCAGAGACGCCACGCACCTTTCTGGAAGCCAACAGCTTCATTCTGAGGCCGTTTTGCTTCGCAGCAGCGGTTTACAACAAGCAACGTGAAAAATTTATTGCGTCGTAAATTTTCAATGGAGCGCGACAATTCACCGGGCTTGTTATTTACCGGTGTCATCTGCAAGCGAACTGCTGTGCTGGAGCTCGTAACGTGGCTTCTGAACTCTGCAGCCAGCGCTTCCCATCTCCTTTATATCCCCCTAAGGCCATTTTAGCTAAGCAGCTTGCTCAGAGCTGTGGTGAGCTCCTCTCCCTCCCTGCCGCAGAGCCCTTGCAGCTCAGTGTTACGAGAGCTGCTGCAAAATCCGGCGCAAGCCGAAAGGCACGGAAACGCTTCGTAAGGGGCTGTCATCAGCTACAATAGCGTTTCGGTGTTGAACTACCCCTTCTCGCCCACACCCGTGAGTTAACAAAACATCTCCAGAATGAAAGCGCCTCTTCCCTGTGACAGCTGGATGCAAATACGCAAGAGAAGAGGGAAAACTCTTCATGCGTTGTTAAATACTGAGAGAAGGCATTCCTCGTGTTTCAATTATAACTGTCTTTGTATTTGCAACAAAAGAAAACTGGAGTTTGAGTACGATTCGCTTGTCACTCTGACAGAACTCCCCAGCGTCTGACATCTTGTAGCTTTTCAAAGTCTACAGCAAGTCAGAGACAGGGTGATATCCACATATATTTTCCAGCGAGCTGCAGCTGGGGCTTGGCCACAACACTCTGGGGTGAACGGCAGCGGAAGAAACGTGGCTGAGTGGGTGTCAGAGCAGCAGCCCCCGGAGAAACCCGGTCCTGGACCCAAAGCCCCCAACAGCAGACCCCACCTGCAGGGTCCGTCCCAGCGTCCCTCTACCCACCGTGGCTTTGCTCGCAGGCAGTGACCTCAGTCAACACCGAGCAAAAGCTGCTTTAAACATCACCGATGCTGTACCCACAGAAAGCCTCAGCACTGCGTGTCCCTTAGCGCTTCCAAGCCAAGGACCTCCTCAGGCTCTGTGAGGACACATGGCCCCACAGCCCTGCTCCGGCTGGGAAGAACAGCTCCTGCGCTGGAGCGTCCGGCCTCACTCCTCCCCTGAGGCACACACTGCAGCCTCAGCACTCACACTTTGCGTCCTTCCTCCTGGCTGTCAGCAGAAAGTCTTTAATCTCCTCAATCTTGCGAGGCTGAAAAGTAAAACAGAGACTCAGCATACAGAGAACTGCTGGAAGCTCAGTCCCCAGAGCACATCCTGGCTTCTGTGAGGGCCCTGGCATGTCTGTGAGCTCCTACCCCCCCAGCCAAGACCCACACCCCCCATCAGTAGATGCCTCAGGGCACGGGGTATCTCTTCCCTGCAGCCACGTCAGGGAGAACCTCTCCTCCGACAGCAGTCCCCCCGCCATAAGCCAACGTGGCGCTCGGCACCGTCACCCCCCCAGCACCGCAGGCTGCTGACAACACCCCCACCCTGCCCGGGGCCAGGCAAGCCAAAGACCCCCACGCTCCCTCACACCCGGGGGAGGAACCGCCCCCCATCCTGCCGGGCTGACAAGACAACCCCCAGCCCCACGGGGCGAGGCGAGGGACAACGCTCGCCCTCCCCGGTCCCCCCCAACCGCCCTCTCCTCACCATGGTTCCGGACCGGGCTCAGAGCGTCCAACCTGCGGCAGAAACAACCCAAGATGGCGTCAGCGCAGTCCCACCGCCCAACAACGGCCGCCCACCATCGGCTTCTCCCGCGCCCGCCCCGCGCCCACCGCCCACCATCGGGTCGTCCCGCGTCCCCTCTGCTCCCCTGACCCGCGCCGGGGCCGCCCAACCCCGCACAGCCGCGGATGGCGGCGGATCCCGCAAAACCCCCCGCCACCTCCCCGTACTCACAGCTGCTGTCACGGCGCAGAAAGCGGAAGTGAGCGCGCACTTCCGCATCCGGGCCTTAACCCCGCCCCTGACAGCGCCGCTACGGCTCGGGCGGAGGGACAAAAAGGGTAGGGTCGCGAGCGCGATGGTTCCTGCGATGAGTTGGTGGGGTCTCAGTCCCCGCTGTACCGGTAGTAGAGGGTATGCAGGGAGCACCGGCAACTCCCGGCCTCCCCGCTCCCTCCGTGCACCGCTGAGAAGGAGGAGCACGGCCATCCGGGCGGGTAGTTTGCAGCCCCCCGAGCCCCAGCATCTCTCGGGGGGGGCCCTGGCGCAGGGCTTGCAGCCCTGCGCCAGGGCCCCCCCGAGAGATGCTGAGGCTCGACGGCTCGAGTAGGGCTGTAATGGAGCAGCTTTGCCGCAAGAGAGAGCTTCAGCCACGCTCAAACCCCCCAAACCACCCCAAAGCCCTGGAAAAACCCTTGGGGGCGGCTGGGGGGGGCGAGGGACCCCACCCTGCCCCTGTCCCTGCGCCTCCTCGGTCCCTCACGCCCCGTCTCCCCCCCTGCCAAGCCCTATGTGGGGCAGGACCGGTATTTGGGGGTGCTGGGGTGCTCCTCGGTGGCGCTGGTTTGCGGGTGCTTCGGTGCTTGGATGGGGGCGGTGGGGTCGGTGGGGTCACCGGGTGCAGGGGGGGTGATGGGGGCAGTGGGGCAGGGGGCTGCATGCCCTCCCCTTGGCCGCACTTTCCAGCTCTGCCCCCAAGCCTCATCCTGGAGGTGCTTTTTGGGGGGTCACCCACCCCGCGCTGGCTCCAGGGACGTGACACCGCGCTGGCCATGAACGCCGGAGCCCCTCGGCCCGTGCCAGGGTCCCCCCCATCCATGCAGGGGTCCCCGAGTCGGGCGATCACCTGGAGCGGCTGGCCCCCCCCGGGGTGCCTGGGGGGCAGCTTGTCCAGGTCCGGCATTCCCGGGGCGGAGAGAGGGAATTGATGGAGCTGGTGGCTCCCATGGAGCTGATGTGGCACCCTGACCCAGCACCCTGACCCAGCACCCTGACCCAGCACCCTGAGCTGGCACCCTGACCCAGCACCCTGACCCGGCACCCTGACCCAGCACCCTGACCCGGCACCCTGACCCGGCACCCTGACCCAGCACCCTGACCCGGCACCCTGACCTGGCATCCTGACCCAGCACCCTGAGCTGGCACCCTGAGCTGGCACCCTGACCCAGCACCCTGACGCAGCACCCTGACCCGGCACCCTGACCCAGCACCCTGACCCAGCACCCTGGTCCGGCACGGGCACCGCCTGATGGATAGTTCAAATTAAAAGGGAATAAACCATCGGGGAAGACAACCGCCTGACGCGGCTGCGAGGATGGAAGTGAGAACTGGGGGAAATTCAAGCCCATAAATGACATGGTCCTGCGCCGGCGAGGAGGGTCCCTACCGCGGCCGGGGCTGTCCCGAGGGGTCCCCAGCGTGGCACGGCCGAGGGCTCCGGCTCGCCCCTGTCCCCCCTTCCCGCCCAGCACCTGCGGGGTGCCAGGAGCGTCTTCCCAACCTCGGCCCCTGCGTCCATCCCTCCCGCTGGCGGGTGCAGAAGGACTTTTTCCACATGGAGAGAGCCAGGGGGGAGCGGAGCAGCCCTGCGGGGACGGGGATGGGGCTGGGGGAGCGCGGGTCCCCAGCCGCCCCGCGATGGGCTCCGACGGGGTCCCTGGTGTCCGTGCACACGTGGACCCCGTGGATGCCCAGCGAGTGTCTGCGAGCTGACATGAACGTGGGGAGCGTTGCGGTGGGGGGGCCTGCGGGCGCGGGGTGATCGCCGCCACGCGCTGCGGAGAAACGGCTGTAACTCACGAAAAAAACAGGATTTTTGTTCCAGGCCTATTAAACAACAATGTTTAACGGAGGGTGAGGAGTTACGGCCCCGCAGGGACTCCTCTGCTCTGCAGCCGGAGGACGCGCTCCTGTTCCTCATCACCCGTGGACGTCCCCGTCCGTCGGACCAGGCGCACCCACAGCCGCGGGGGCTGCGGTTTTGGGGGGCTGCGGCTGGGCACGTGCATCCCGGCTGCCTCGCAAAGCAAAGCCTTCCCCGGGGCTGTGCCCCGACGCCGTGGGTCCCCCCTCCACGGTCCCGCCTGGGGTGAACCCCCGTGGGCACCCGCGTTGGGGTGGCCGGAGCCGGCGCTGGGTGCCAAAGCTGCCAAAGATGAATTACCTGCTGGTTCCTGACCTCGCAGCCACGGTGGTTTTGGAGATGGATATTTAATTACCTTCTGCTTTTAATTACTGCTGGCGGGGGGATGCTGTTGGCAGCACTCCTGTGCCTGCGAGGGGACCGAAGGGTCGTGGGGCCGCGTCTCGTGTCGGCAGCGTGGATACGTCCCGGCTCATCCCGGAGACGCAGAACCCCTGGGATGCGAGTCCATCGGTGCCGGCAGCTCCCCTGGATGATGGAATTAAGTTACAAGGAGGAAGAAGGAGGAGGAAGAAGGGCAGTGGTAGGTGACACCGGGGAAGGGATGGCTCTCCCCATGTCCTGCACCGGGGGTCACCCCTCTCCGGCCCCGCTGCTCCCGGCCGAAGGGGTGCTCGGGGTGTCCCGCTGAGATGGGAGAGCGGATTTTGGAGGGATGCTGCTCCTGGACACCGGCAGTGTCCCCGCCACGGCTCCTGCGTGCCCATCCTGTGCCCATCGCCCCATGCCCATCGCCTGTCCCCATCACCCTGTCCCCACCACCCTGCATCCCACAGCGCTCCCACCCAGTGGCAGTCCCACCAGTTGCTCCCAGTATCACACTAAGACAAGTTACTGGGACAAAGCCTGCAGCCGGGGCGGGATGTGTGGGGCTCCCACCAAGGGAGTGGGATATTCCAACCCCCCCAAAATGAGTTTTTTAATTGTTTGATTTACTTATCTCATCTCGGATGGGCTGATCTACTCTGCTGCCTTTTAATTGCTTCGAAAGTTGAGCAGTTTTTCATGTTTTAAGGAGTGCTGAATTGTATAATTAAAACACTAACAGTGTAAATCAACAGTGCAGAAGAAAGACAGCAGAGAATTAAGCAAGCTTCTTGGCATAATAATAAAACCAAACCGGCATGAAAAGTGCCCATTACGGCACCGACGCTGAATACTAACGCTCGGCCGAGGGGAGCGAGGCACTGTCCGGCTCTGGCGAGGGGCTGCGGACACCGGCATGCCGCGGCGGCCTCCAAAATCACCTGGTTTTGGCCCAAAGCGCAGTGTGGCTTCACTGCCGGAGCCTGAGTCGGGGGGTGCCTGGGTCAGGCGGTGGCCGTCCCCCCCATCCCGCGGCCCCTGCGCCCCCCGAGCAGCATCGCTCCCACTCCTGCCTGGGAACGGATTCACTTTTACTTTATTAATATTATTTAAAAGCCGAGTGGGTGTATAAATCAACAAAAATAATTCATGAGAGTCATTAGCTCCTCAAAGACGGGATCCTTTTACGACGGGCTTTAAATTAAAAAAAGAAAAAAAAAACCAAACCACCACATTCTGAAACTGCGGCTTTTAAAACACATCAAATACATTTCCTCCCTGCCTCCCACCGGCCCGGCTCCTCTGCCTAATGAAATTCAATTAGCATCCTTAATTCACCCGCTGGCTACCAGTTTTATATTAAAAAATCTTTCTGGTTCTGCTCTGGAAGTGCCGTGCCGGGATTGTGGTTGTGTTTAACCCAGCAGCTCGGGGGCACTGCACGCCCCCCCCGGCGCAGGGTTTGGTGAACAGTTTGATGAGGAGCCTTCCTCCTCCTCCTCCTCCTCCTCATCCTTCTCCTCCTCCACCAGCAGCTCCGGGAGGCTCTGGTGAGGTGGATGTCGATGGAGCCACATGGAGGAAACCCAGACGCCGGATCTGGCCCCCGGCGCCTTGCCGACATCCAACGCACCGCGTCTCCCCCTCCCCAAACGCACCCCTCGCCGGGACCCGCGGGTGCTGCCCGCCGAGCCTGGCAGGGCGATGTCCCCCAGCGCCCTTGGGGACAGCGGGGACCCGGCCGGCGTGGGTGGCGACCCCCCGGCAGCTCCCGCGGGAGTTTATTTGCAGCAGCGGGTTTAAGCGGCGCGTTGGCAGCCGGCGAGATGCGTGTGTCACCCGGCGATTAGATGGTATCGCCTTATCAGCGGCAGCAGCACCGGAGGCTGCGGGGAGGGGGGGAACAACGAGAAATCAAAAAAAAAAAAAAAGGAAGAAAAAGCCGATGTGATTTTTCTCTCTCTCCGTCTCAAAGGGCTGATTCAAAGTTAAACAGCCGCTGAAGATAATCTGCTGCGGGCTCCATCCCTCAGCACCGCTCGCCTTGACCTCGGGGGCCTTCGGCCGGCGGCGGCAGCCCGAGTCCCGCTCTCTCCTTGGGAGCCGGCCAAGGCTTCACGCGCTCGCCCGAGAGCCGAGCGAGCCAGAAGGGCTGGGTGCGGAAGGGCACTCCGTCAAAGCTGTGTTTGCACACACAAGGGCAGCTGTATTTTTATTACGCATAATTACACTGTCCTTAATGGAGTTGCAAACCATTTTTCCTAGTGGAGGGAGGGAGCGGCCGCGCGGGAAGGGGAACCGCAGCTCGTCCGTGCGTCAGGACGAGCTCCGAGCTACCGAACCAGTCCCAACCACGGCGGTGCTGGCTGCAGCCCCGGGCGAGCGAGCAGAGGTGTTTCTGCAGCAGCGTTTGGTGCCCACCGCCCGGACCCCGGGGCCTGACTCTGCACCCTTGGCTCCAGCGCATCCCGCTGGAAGCTGAGCACCTCCTCTTCTCCCCATCCCCGGCACCACCCCTGACCGGGGAGCACCCTGCCCACCCAAAGTGCGGGTGGTTTCTTTCTCCTCTTGCTCATCCCAGGGACACGAGCGTCCCCTGCTCGTGGACACCATGCGACACCCCCAGATGTTCACTCCCATCTCCCTGCAGCAGCGCTGCCGATGTCCCCCCCTGCCCGGCGAGGACGCACGGGAGAGCCAGTCCCGGACAGTCAGCAGGGAAAACCCACGGTTTCTGGGTCCCACGGGTGGTTAGAGCGTGGGAGGCATTGCTTCTCCTCGGGGACATGATGCGCTAGCTGCACATCAGGAGACACGCAGGAGATGTGTCCGCAGAGGCACGTGGTCCCGCCTCGGGCACCCCGGGGAGCTGCCTGCGGGAGCCCCGCTTCGTGGCTGCACCCCACGGCTGCTGAGCCCCAGGTCAGACCAAGATGTGCGTGCCCAAGAGGTGCAAGGCTGAGATGAACATGGCTGAGATGTGCAAGCTTGAGACATGCATGGCTGAGACGTGCATGGCTGGGACGTGCATGGCTGAGACGTGCATGCCTGAGATGTGCATGGCTGAGATGTGCATGGCTGAGACGTGCATGCCTGAGATGTGCATGGCTGAGACGTGCATGGCTGAGATGTGCATGCCTGAGATGTGCATGGCTGAGACGTGCATGCCTGAGACATGCGAGCTCAAGACGTGCATGGCTGAGACGTGCATGGCTGAGATGAGCGTGGCTGAGACGTGCAAGATGGAGCCACGCATGCAGCTGGAGTGCTGCATGCCTGAGCGGTACACGCCTGAGACATGCCCGCCTGAGCCGTGCACACCGGCGCCCGACACGTGTGCTCCAGACGTGCACGCCGAGCAGTGTGGCCTCCGGTCCCCGCGCGCAGCCCGGCTCCGTGGCGCCAGTCCCGGCGTGGAGGCACCGCGCTGGCGCAGGCGTCCGCCATCCAGCCCTTGTTTTGTTCTCCCGAATCTCGGGTCCTTCTTTACCGTGCAAACGCGTCTGTGCGGGGAGGCGACGCGCGGCGGAGGTGGGGAGCTGGCAGAGTTAATAGCAGACATGAAAGGACATGTTCGCCGGGAGATTCCCCTATTCAGGGAACAAACCGCAGCAGAAATTGATTTTTTCCCCCGTTTACTCAAGTTTCTCCCCCCTGGTGCAGAGAAGAAAGGCCTTGCATCGCGATTACCTGCGCCGGAGCGCGAGTGCAATTTGCTGGATGTGTTTATTATTAACAGGGACAGAAAACTCTTCCCAATCACTCGGCATTTTCTTTCTTTTTTTCCCCTACACTCTCATTCTTTCTCCCTTGCTTGGTTTTTCAGCGAAGGGCCCTGGCAGCGCGCTGCCGAGAGCCGATCAATTCACTCCTAATGGCAGCTCCCATGCCCTCGCATTCATCAGCGCGGCTCTTAAAGAGCATCCGAGGCTTCGTGGACGACTTGGGGGAAGAAAAAAAAAAAAGCCCATTTGGAGGCGAGATCATATTTTCTCCATCTCTTCCCCTTTTGTTCTTTATTTGCAGAGGACAAAGGCGGGCGCAGGCTCGAGGTGGGGAACAGGCAGCGGAGGCAGATGAAATCCGAAGAAACAAAAGAGCCTCTTTTCATGGAAATGCCCTGAAAAGGGGGGAGCAAATTTGGGGAGGGAGGGGACACAGGGCTGGGGAAAAAGCCGGGGGGGGGGATCGGTGTTCAGTGGCGGCATCGTGGGGCGGCCAGAGACGGGAAAAGGAGAATAAACGCGGCTGGAAGTTTTCCCGCAGGCATCGGGAGCCGTTTGAAGCTCTTGAATATATATTTTTTTTAATTAGGGCTGGGCTGGATCCTGCTCAGGCGGAGCAGCCGCACGGGAGCCGGGATCAGCATCTGGCCGTGGAGCGGCTCCTGCTTTGCTGCTGTCAGCCGTTTCGGGGGGCCGGGAGAGGCCTGAGCCGGGGAGGTTTAATGGGTTGTGGCATTGCAGCAGAAAAGCCATTTCGTACCTGGGCCCCCGTCGCCCACCGCACTCAGCGTCCCTCCCCGGGAGGCAGAGGAGCAAAGACTGAGGGGATAAAAAAGATCCAAGCGATGCAAAGCAGAAGGCACTGGGGTGCCCGTCCGCAGCCCACACTGCCCCTCCCGCCAGCGCTGTGTCTGGCCACCTGTGTCACGAATTGCTCCGGTCTCAGCAGGGCTGTGGGAACATGTGGCCACGCAGGGCAGAGCCGCAGGGCCCAGGGGTCTGCGGGATGAGGTGTCTTGGGGGGGTGAGGATGCTTCTCCGCCCAGGGTGAGATTTGGCTGGGGTGGTGACGCAGGGAGCGGTCCTTGTGCAAGCCCATGGGAAGGTGGCATGATGGGGGGTGGTGGGCAATGCCGGGGCGAGGGACCGGCTCTCCTGCCTTTAAATATTAATAGAGTAAAAGTGAAGCCGTTCCCAGGAGGTTGGCTGCTTAGGCAGGGCGAGATAGCGGCGGGGAGGGAGGCACAGCCCCCCCCTTTCCCGTCTCATGCTCCTGGAGTTCAGGCGTTCGCCACGCGGATGAATGGCTTGAGCCCAGATGGGCGCGAGCGCAGCGGCTCGGCCATGCCATCGGACCCGCTGGCGGTGGCCGCATCCAGCCAAAACCAGCCGAGCATCCCACCCGGCAGCACGAAAGCGATGCAGGCAGCAACGGTGGGAGCAGAGCCCCGCGCTCCCCGGGTGCGTCGTCTCCCCGAGGCAGGCAGCTCTTGCCTCCTGCCTGCAAATTACCGCTGCCGAACGGCAGCAATAACCCGCCGGCCCCGAGGGGCACGCCAGCACTTGGCGGGCGAGATGTTGGCTCCAACGGCTCGGCGTCTTGGAGGTGCCGAGGGCTGCTCCCCTCCCTCCTCGCTCACCAATGCCCAGGCGAGTGCTGGGAGAAGCTGGTGGTGCTGGCGGTGTGCCCGCTGCCGGCGTACCCGTGTGATGGCACCGTGTGCCATTTATCTGGCAGAGTGGGCACCGGCGTGGTCCGTGGCATGGCACGGCGTGGCACGGTGCGTGCCCGTGGCCCGGGGTGCTGGTGCAGGCAGACGCAGGTGCTCTGCAGAGGAACAGTGGCTGCCTCTCCAAAGGGGCTTTTCCGCAGCTCAGGGGAGATGTGCAGAGAAAAGGGAGAGGAGAGAACTCCATCTTAATTGCATTTCGTTACAGCACGCCCGACTCTCCCAGTCCCCCCGGTGCCAGCCTTGCCCCCCCGGGGACCCTCTCGCAGCCCGGCTCTGGGATCCCCCTCTGCAGTCGGAGAGAGAAAAAGGAGCTGAGTCCCACCGCCCAGCACCACTGCTCCCCTGGGCATCAGCTCCAGCGTGCGATGGGCTGGGGCACAGGGCAGGGTTTTGGGGTGGTGGGCTGTGCTCCGCAGGCTGGGACCCCTCACCCCAGCAGTGGACAACCCCCCTGCATGGGGCAGGACATGCCCGGCTCCCCGGGGACCCACCGGCTGCAGGACGGGCCCCAGCAGGCAGCCGGGGAGCCCCAGCCACGGACCCTGGTGCCTCATCCTGCCTGGTCCCCACAGGTCCTGGTGCCTCATCCTGCCCGGTCCCCGAGCAGGAGGAGCTGAGGGTGATGCCCCGATGCTACCCCCCTGCTTGCCCCTCTCCACCTGCGAAGGGGATTTGCCCTGGTTAGGGGGACAGGGCAGCGTGTGAGGTACTGCGTCGTGTCCCCATATGTCACTAGCGCTGGCCCGCGTCCCCCCGATGTCCCCTGCACCTGCCTTCATGTGGAGTCACCCACAGTGACCCAGCGATGCAAATACCAGCCCGGCACACGCAGGGGCCGATAGCGGTGCAGGCAGGACCACCACCCCATGGGTGCTGCAAGGAGGGAGGGTGCAGTGGGTGGGCAGCCCCAAAGGTCCCAGACCAG